>NW_028145473.1:6150000-6677500 GCF_977016875.1 Pavona decussata
TTACTTCATAGCCAGTGTATGCAAATTGGCATAAAGAAACTAATCCAAATGGCTCCGAGTGAAAAGAAGATTTCGTTCAGTTAATTTAATTAGTATTTCCCTTCACGACCAAAATTAAAGGTCAACATAGTTCAGCAGAGCGATCTCACCACATAATGGAAACCTCCACTCTCGAAACATGTTAACGTTACATTATTGAAAATACAACTTTCTTTGAAATTTCATTGGAAATCATGGAAATAATATTTCATTGTCGGAAAAAACATGATTTGATTATCAGCTATTTTCGCTTTTAAATTTCCCACGCGCCGTCATCTTGGATTTCATGATGTAATAATGTTGCTCAATTGTTTTAGACAAAAGAACTTCTGCTGAATAACAAAAGCGGCAACCATTACACATCATCAAATTCAAAATGGCTGCCCCCAGGAAATTTAAAAGCGGAACTTTTTGATAATCATATCTAATTTTTAACACACTTGAATGTCATTTCTACGTTTTAGACAAATATTTAGAATTAAGACACTATTTCCAACGCTTAACCGTCAATTTGTTGTAAGAGTGGAGGTTCCCTTTAAGATCACAAGAGAAAAGTCTCTCAGAAATGCACTTTTTTGCATCTTTTTTCTGGCCTTACAAGGGTTAGGGACATTTGACGACAAAATGCTGCCCAAGGAGGGGAATTTCTTGTACCCGTATATTTGACATTTTCAACATATATTTTTTCCCACTGGTAAGAAATTTGACAGAAATTTTCTTGAAAATATAAACTCCCCCCCCCCCCCCCCCCAGCCCGTCCCCCCGCTTCCCCCCACCTATGCCAGTATAACATTGATAATTAAGTGGCTGTATTTTAAAAAGAAACTTACTCTACCAGTAGTCAGTATGGATGACACCTTGGAAATCTCAAAACGACACCCCTTTCTTCTTGATTCTGCCTGCTCTCGTTTTAAGCTCTTCTGGTACTCTTGTCTCTAGTTGTCTTTAGTTGTCTTCTGAAAAGTTTGATGAGCTGCTGCATACTTAGCCTTTAGCCAAACACTGCAAGCACGATTGTTAAAGCAGACGACTTCCTTGATCTAGAACCATCCATTGCTACTATAATTAGACACCAGCTCAGCGCTTCGAAGGAATGACTCCGCTGATTTTTAATATGCTGACAAACGGTGACAGTAAAATTACACATGTAATCTTCAGTCTTTTTCTGGTAAAACCGAGATTGGTCAGAAGAAGTTTAAAAAATTCTCGAATCAGGCCACATCTCTGGCGAATTTATAAGTAAATGTGAAAATAATATTCACAAAATAAACATCTGTAGAACCGTTTCTTTGTAAACTAAAAATCCAAACCAACTCGGTGGATTTTCGTGCCCTTCATGTGTGCGCCATTTCGTTCGTTCCCAGTCTCCTATGCCGAGGAACACAGAGCACCCTTGGGAAAGCGGTGGAGAAGTTTCTGGATTTTTCCACATTTTTCTTGATTTTGCTAGAAAACGACAGGAGAATTCATATAATATTTTTCTTCCGCTTTTTGTGGAGTTAAATCAGCTGAGTCATTCTTACAAAGCGTTGAGCTAGTATTTAATTATAGTAACAATGGATGGTTCTGGAAAGAAATCGTCTGCTATAAAAGTGGCAGTTTATCAAAGTTTCTGAGAAGATTCTGAAGCTACCTACCAGAGAAGAAGACAACATTCAAGAAGAAATGGCAGTCGTTTTCAGATTTCCAACGTGTCATCCGCACCGGTAAGTTTTATTTTCTATGAGCTTTGATAGCTTTTAGCCTTGTATAAGCGCATTGTTTTCGCCAGGAGCCATGGGCTCCTGTTTTCGCCTAATTCTGATTCGCACTTCCCGGTGTTTCAGACTACTTTAAATGGCAAATAATAACCACTACCAGTCAAAAAATTTTGTCAAGATAAATGACTTTAAGTTTACGTGTCAAGTAACAAATTATAGTTAACTTTTGTTACATCGTATTTTGATGTCGTTAAGACAATCACTTTTCACCAATCTTTTTGGCCCAAATTCGGCTAAGCGTGCTCGTAAATGCATTTAGCAAATCTTTAGTGCCAACATTGAACGCAATTCGAAAAATTCTGGCTACTGATTATTATTATTATTTCAAGTCCAAAAAACCTTTAGGAGGTATCAAAGCTGTCTTCTAATGTCTTAAACCAGTCCATCATGTTACTTTAGCTCTTCATTTCGGTTCGGGAAGCCCTTTTTACCTAAGAAAAACTGATTCTAATTTCCTTTTTTTGGTTGTTAGCGACAGGCACAGTTACTACAGCCGAGCTGTTCCCGGCTTTGGATTTTTCCCTGATCTTTGGAGAGAACTTGCTCTAGCGTATGAACAGGAAACAGGAGATTCTTGCTTTCAGCAAAGGAAAGACAAGTCGCCCCAAGGTGCAATCAAGATCGCCTTTGTACCGCTGAATCAGTACAAACCTGAAGAAATCTCTGTTGCTGTTGACAGCGAAAAGATAACCTTGCATGGCCAGCATCGATCAGAAGACGAAAATGGATTTGAAAACAGCGAGTTCAAGAAAGTCATCAAAATCCCACAAGAAGTTGATCCTGAATCTGTGACGTCACGTGCTACCGCAGATGGTAATGCTCTTGTACTCGAAGGAACCAAAAGGGTCAAAGAGAAAATGAAAGAGGACGACGGCAAATTTGCAGTCAACTTAGATCTGAGTGGATTTAAACCAGAACAAATCAAAGTCAAACTTCATGGACAAGAGCTGACGATCACTGGAAAACAAAGATCCGAAGATGATGGTTTTCATTGGTCACGTGATTACAGCCGCCGTTTTCTGCTGCCCAATGACGCGGACCTCAGCTCAGTGACGTCACGCTTGTCCAAAACGGGGTTGCTCACTATAGAAGCTTCACGTGATCCAGCCTTGTTACCAAGTACGAGAAGTATTGACATCACCATGGAGATTGATGAGCCTCAACCTGAAGACGAAGCAAAACAGACAACCAGCGGTGACAAAGGAGAACAGAACTAGAAAGATATGAAAAAAAAATGCTTTTTATGTAGAAACGAGATCTAATATTCGTTAGATGTTCGGAAAATTGAACTCCATAAATCTGCTCCTTTACATTATAATGAAAACTGGCAATAATTAGTTCTGTAAAGCTACTTAAGAATATAATTTTTTGCGGCGGATTATATGTATGTAATTTATTGTTGCGAATAACAGAATCGTTATAATGATTCCCATCAATAGATTAAGCGCGAATGGAAATTGTTTTGGCTGTTAATTTGATAGAATTTGTGAAAGAAAATTAAATGTTCAGTAGTATGAAACAGAGACATTTTCAACTGTCATACTATACGATTTCATCATTAATATCGATTTTTATATATCTTCTCGTTGTATATCTACTTTTTTTTCGTTAAAAGCATGTAAAAAGATAAATTATCAGAGGAAAAGATAGCCTTACTTTGAGCTCGTTTTGTAGCAAATGAAATTTGAATGTGAATGTCAGCTGTTGCTTGCGTAATAAATTAATGCAATTAAAGCTGAAAATGTTGAGTCAGTAAAGTAGCCATTGATGTATTTTCTTATCTTTAACAAGAAAACGTTTCTGGGGAAAGTGAAAACAGGAGGAAAAGCTTAACATTTTTTCAGTTCTCCCTGAATATCTGCCCAGGATCTCCGAAGATCGGCTTTAGTATAAAAAGGCCTATTCTCTCTATCATTTTTGCAGCACAAACTAATCGACAGCACAATTTATGAGGAGAGCACATCAGGACATGCAAAACTCCCCACCATCGAAAGAGTGATCAGTTTGTTCATGCAATGATTTCTCCTTCAATGTTAAAAGAATGGATCAGTCAATTCCAGCTGCGCCCATCCCCCCTCCCCCGGGTAATAATGGGGCATTTTCCCACACTGTCCATCCCGGGGGTCGAGCATTAGCCTTCTACCCAATTACCCCGGGGCATTTGACCATCTCAATTTTGTCACCTTACAGCATTGTCGCTTCTTTTAATGCCCAATTCATCGGCAAATGCAGTAAGTTTGTTGTTGAATACGTCTGTGCAGGACATAACTGTGGGTCTCAATGACGTTAATCGTTAGTCATAGAATGACCAAACATTTTAGTCGTCAGGCGTAAAAAAAAAGAGAATCGTAGAAAATTCCTCTCCACAATTTTCATTTTTGAGATTGTCAAGATCGCTTGTAGGATTTTTTTTGTCTTGTCTAGTGGCTGATGTATCCTATTTCAGCCTTTTTTCATCCGGGAAAGGTCGTCAGAAACCAACAGACCTTAAAATGTGTTTTACAACAATGGCGACACAAATTTTGAACTTTCAGTAGACTTTTCAGTAAAGGAATTGACTTTCGTTTAAGATGTCCGTTAACCGTAACGGAGAGAAATTAACCGTTAGCCGTAGAAAAGACTTATTTAATTGGAGGTTTCAGTTGCAGAATGGCCTATTTTTACCATACTATGGTGTGTTGGAGTGTTTCCTGAGGTATTACAAAATATTGTTTTTCAAGTCAACGATCTGTGTCGGTCTCGTGCGTGACAATCAACATATCTATTTTAAAAATTGCAACACGCTCACGTCATCACTCTCGGGGCATCACGCAAAGCGTTGTTCACGCTTTAACACGATAAGCCAAGTCAGTTTCTCCATAAATGCATAAATAATCTTCGCGTCCCGACTGTATTAAGTTCTCAAGTTTTTCAAACATCTGATTTAAGCAACCTTGAGTTTTGAGTAACATTTCCACCATAACTTGGGGTAGAAACAATATGCGGGTCATTGCGCATTTTTGCCCAAATTGTTATTTTTGTGAAAACAGGCGCATGCGTCAGAGAATAAACGTCCTGAGGGGAACTGAGAACTTTCATTTTCGATTCTCATCACGTCTCACAAACAGACACTTTAGACTGACTAATTTGTTTGCTTTCTGCCCGCGTCATTTCTTCCTCAAGAAAGCTACCAACAGTAAGTATATGACGTTCGCCTCTAGTTTCGTTAGCTGTGATATCATGCAATAACAAAACAAGAAAACTCCGTCAAGCAGACCGGTAGGAGGGGTATCTGAAGAAAACGTCGGTGGGGTGATGTCACTAAATCCCTCAAAACAAAAGTGTTTGATTTTGTCTGTTACAACTGATCGAATGCATTCAATTATTTGTGATGCTGTATCAAGCTTTGTGGTGTCCAAAGCAATACGATGTCTGAGACTGTAAATTGTAAAATTAGTCAACCATACTTGGCAACTTCGTTACTAAATAGCGCGCCGCAAATTTGTGGTAAATAAGACAAACCCCCAACCTCCTCCCCCGGAAAAAAAGGCGAAAAGAAAAGCGATGTAAAACAGCAGATAAAGACAGTTAGTGCAAGAATTTCGCTCGTATTCTCGTTCTAATCCGACTGACATCTAAAACTGTAAACAATAGTTTGTATAAACGGCGGCCACTCCGCTCGATCGACACAACCTTGTTGTTTAATGTTGCTAGTTCACCGTTGATTTCTTGCTCGTTCTTCGCTTACCGATGCTTACCCATCATTTGTCGAACTGAGGTTTAATAGTTGATTAACTTTAAATTATTCGCCCCTTATCAATCCTACGTTTTTTCTCAGTCACAAACATTTTAACGATTTCTGTGTATTTGATATAGTTCACTGTTCCATAACAAAAACATTTGAAGAATGCTTGAAAGGTACACAAGCAACTGTGCTCTTATTCTGTTCGCCTTAGATATTACATACGGTCTGGCCTTAGACGACAAAGATTACTATACCATAAAATTAGTCGTCCCTTAGCACCCCATTGCAAAATCGAAAGTCAATATATTAACATATTCTTGGTTTTGGTTGGGAGGTAATGGCGGTGGTGGTAGGGGGGGGGGGGGGGGTCATGTTGCCTCACGTAAATTCACGTAAAACCATGGAAATGACATATTTGGGTCTGAAGGAGGGTCACCAACAATTCTGAAGAATACCCCCCTATCCCTATTTTTCAAAAAGAATCTCCAACTTTTCTATGACATCTGTGTGTCGCTGGCCAATGAAATGTTTTATTTTCTTACCTTGAATCTAACAATATAAACTGCAGTTTACACAGGGAGATCGAATTACTTGTGCCTCGATCACTGCGCAATAGTTGGAATTTTTTGTAATAAGTGCTAATCTGGTCATAGGAATCTGACATGTAGTGAGGTCAACAAAGCATAAACTGATTAAAAAACACAAACGCAGACGCAATTAAATGTTTATTGACATCCTCTACCCGGGGAGAGAGGGGAGGGGACGGGGGCGGCAAACGGTATGGTTTTTGAGGCGTTTTGGTCTGAAATAGGAAACATGTATGAATACTAGAAACCAGGTCTGAAAAAGGGTATAACAAAATGACATATTTGGGTCTGAAAGAATTGGAGAACCGAGCCGCGCACATCCACTAACAGTTTTGAGGGGTCTCCCCCCGGATCCACTATATTTTTGAAAAGGAATCTTCAACTCTCCTGGGACATCTACCTGTCCCTTTGTTACAGCATGGTAGCTTAAGATTGTCCTATCTCCTTGAGGACGAGTGTGTTCTGCAACTATTTAAAAATTTGTGCGCGAAATCAATGCACTTACTTTACTCTTAAGAAAGGCTGTCTTACATGCCATACTCTATTTGAACTATTGTATTATGTAACTGGAGCATTTCATGATTTCTCTACCTGAACAGAATGTAAGTTGCCTCTGGCCAGCCGAAACAATACTACATGTTTTGTCAGTTGTGTCTTTGGGCAACTGTTTAGTCGACTTGACTCAAGCGAAGATCACGGTATTGCAACGTTTTCTGAAGTATGGCAAATGTCGTTTACAAGTCCTCAATCTGTCGGTCTCGTGACTAACACGTCTCCATATTTTTAAAATACAACACGATCACGTCATTACTTCCCGCAGCATCACGCCACGCGTTATTCACGCGCACATAAAAATGAGCTTAGAGGTCATTTTGTCCATATACGTATGCAGTCATCCTTGTTCGTCATGTTGTTAAAAGTTCCATTCTCTAGACATCTAATTCAATCCACCTTGAAGAGCATTTTTACAATAACTAGAGTATGGAAAATTTCCGCGGGTCATTGCCCATTATCAACTCCAATGGTGATTAATATAAATTGACGTAGACGACGTCATGAAATAAACAGCCTGACGGCCGTGAGCACATTACTTTTGATCACGTCTTACGAAGAGAGAGTTTCAAGTCTATAAGAATTTAAAGTTTAGACTCTGGCGTGATTCTTTCCGGGAAAGCTGTCGACAGTAAGTAGACAGCCTTTTGAGTTTTCTTCCATAGTTAATTTAATTGCAATTTCATTCAATAGCACAAACCCCTTTTACACACTTTTTCGTCACACAGGCGGAGGGGAGGGGTACCTGAAGAGAATGTCGGTGGAAAGATGTCTCTTAATCCCTCAAACCATCATATTGACCCATATCATTTAAGACGAATTAAACTGTTTTTGACTTTTCTATCCTTTATCAAACCTAACACCTTGTTTATGACGCTTAGCCCTATCCAGACCGGGGAAAGAGGAGGGGGGGGGGGGGGGATTCTGCCCGCTGTCACCTTGAACCTGAATAACTTTTTAAATATTTGAGCAAACGCCCTACAACTTCAGGACTTTATCAGGAATATATCTGGGAAAAATTTAATGTGGTCGGTAAATGTTGATTGACCTTGATGTTACCATGACAACCAGAAATAGGCAGTTTTGATAGGCAGTTTTTTTATTCAGAAAATAGAACATCTCTTTTGAAAATACAGAAAAAAAATCACCGTAACGTTTATGTTTATGGTTTTTAGCTCACATTAGTGTTCCCTTATTGTTCTACATTACTTTGAGCAAGCGGCCACTCCGCACGATCGAAATTAAGACATGACCATGTTGTTTCTAGTTTATCAAATAATACAAAAAATAAATAAATAAATAATTAAGAAAGAAAGAAAAATTAATAAAGAAAAAGCAAGGCTGATTTCACGGTCAGAGAAATATATTTTTCCAGAATTTCGAAAGGTACGGCCTTTTGTCTGTATGGGGTATTATAAAACTGACCATATGGCGTCGATTTCTTGACCGTTCTTCGCATGCCAACCCTCACCTGCCATTCGCAGCAATGAAATAGTCGATTTAGGTTTATTCATTGCTATCAATCGACAATCCTAGCTTCGTTTTTCAACAACTTTGTTGCGATCTCTGTGTATTCGATTCAGTTTTAGAGCAAACACATCTAAAGATACTTGAAGAACAAGTCAAAAGTAACCGGAAGTCAGATCTCTGTGGCGCATCGGTCATTGCGTTATCATAAGCAACTTCCGGTATGAAGTCAATTCAAGTACGCTATCTTTATGACTAAAACCATTTAGTTAGCTCAATCTTGTCGGGAGGAAAGGTTTAAAAATCGCGAGGGGGCACAATGGGAATAAATGAGGCCGCTTCTAGTTCATAAAGTAAAATGGGATAAGATGCGCTGGCCGAGTTTCTTACCGGTCAAGGTTGTTTGTTTGTTGCTGTTGGTGTTGTTGTTGTGGTTGTTGTTAATATTTACTTAAAAATATCAAACATAGAAAGTTTCCGCTTTACAGATTAACGCCAAGGAAACACTGGTGTCCATTAATTGACCAAATCCTGTAACTTCCTTTCCATCATTGCTGAATTAAAAACTAACAACACCGTTAGCAATTTTTAACAACCTTCTTCAATTCATAACGCCAGTTAAATCTACTTTCGCTCCGCGTCAAATTTCCGCCAGTTTTCTAATGGAAAGGTCTTTTTCTCCACAAAGGTTCCAAGTCCCATAAGAATACCAGATATGGCCTCTTCAAACGAATGTACCACTGAACAGCTAAACTACTTCCGAATTTGCCATGTAACCACTAATATACTAGCTGAGGGTCTGAGAACGATTTTTAAACGGGAATGGGACAAACAGTACAAAGCAACAATGGGAGAATGGAAAGATGAGCCTAGGAATGGACTAGACTTTTACAACGGGGAGTCTTTTCGAAACCGAAGAAAGAATGCACATCTCCTGGCTACCATGAAGAATGGAGATAGAGCTGAATGGGACTGTACAATGCTGTTTTACGCCATCCTTTACTCTGGTTGTGTTGGGCACGGTATCAACGCAACAGTTAGGACAAATGTAGATGATCTTAGAAAATTTAGGAACGAAGTATTTGCTCACACACTCCGAGACAATCTCTCCGATGCAGACTTTCACAAAACCATCAGCAACGTTTGCGGTGCTTTTCAGGTGCTTGGTCTCAATACTGTAAAACTGAAAATTCAAGACATAAAAAATCAGACAACGTTTCCTACAGAAGAGTTAACAGATGTGCTGAAACAAGTTGATAACCTTAAACATCAACTTCAAGATAAGGAAGATCAGCGACAGGTCCTCGAAGATCAGCGGCAGGTCCTGGAAGATCAGCTCCAGAAAGAAATTACCTCTTTTCTTCCACCGAAGCCTTCACACGACATCGGAACTCGCGATCGTGATGTAGCTGAAATAGCAAAACAGCTTAGGGAGCTAAAAGAAGCAAATGAAAGTAATCTAACCTATCTATACATCTCGGGGAATCCTGGAAGTGGAAAATCGCAGCTAGCAAGTCTTGTGGCTAGTCGAGTCTTTGATGAAGGTAAAGAAATGCCATGTGGTACGTCATTTGTGATGACTCTAAACGCCGCAAGTCCAGATTCACTTCTGGAGTCGTATGCTTTCTTTGCTCGTCAATTAAGGTGTCCGGAATATTCAATTATACAAATCCTCAACTCCAAGAATTCGAAAATTGACGAGAAGATAGCTGATCTTAAGATGCTCATTTCCACAAAAATTGGTTTGTGCACGTCTTGGCTACTGGTGGTTGACAATGTCACTAGCATATCTTCTGTGCATGTTCATCTGCCAGACTCTGGCAACGAGGCGTGGGGAAAGGGTCAGTTGTTGATTACAACACAAGACACCGCGTCTATTCCTTTACCAAGCTCGTGCATCAATCACATCCCAGTAAGCAAAGGTATGGATCACGACGATGCCATCTCTTTATTGTCCATGCTTTCTGGCCTTCCCAACAGCCAGCAGGAAAATGAAGTTGCATTAGCACTGGACTACCAACCTCTTGCTTTAGCGAGCGCCGCAACCTTTGTCAAACAGGCTCGACAAAACAAAGCATCATCACATTTCGGATGGAAAGAATATCTAAACGTATTACAAAAAGGTCAACGGAGAATTACTGAGGAAATTCTCACCGAAAAAAACCTTAGCTACCCAAATTCCATGACCGCAGCCATAGCTCTAGCCGTTGAAAAGGCAATCACTTCCAAAAAAGTTGTGAATCACTTATTCTCTTTACTTTCAATTTGTGCACCCAAACCATTAAGCCTGGATATTGCAATCAATTACATAAAAACCGTAGATAAAAATAGCAAAGATCTAGATAAAGAATTGATTTGCATGAGACTAAAGAGATGCTCACTACTCCTATTTGATGAAGACGAAAATGGTTGCTTCATTCGTGTACATCAGGTTGTACATGATGCTATCAAAACTGCAGCGAAAGACAACGTAGAGAATAATAACATTGAAATTATCAATGGCGCTATTAAATCATTCAACCAGTTTATCAACACCCTCCCACAAGAAAGTCACTCGGCATTGGACACTCTACACGTCGTCCCGCATTTAAAAATCTTAATTTTTGTGATTGATGATGTGTTTTCAGGAGGAAGCTCATTTCAAGCCAATGATAAATGTATATCAAGCAATTTTTGTCAAGAAAACTTTCACCAATTTGGCTTCATATGTCTTCAGCACTGCGAATTTGATATCGCAAAAATGTACCAGAAATACGCACTCGCTCTTGAGCTGGAAAAACTAGGAAGTACCGATCTCGCTGTTGCAAGGAGTTACAACAACTTAGGTGTAATTTACGGACACTCAGGCGACCTTGAGCAGGCCAAGGAGTGTCATCAACGTGCTTTAACCATAAGTCTTGAGAAGCTTGGTGCCGAACATATTGATATTGCAACGAGTTACAATAACTTAGGTTTAATTCACCAAGCCTTAGGTGACCTTGAGCAGGCCAAGGAGTGTCATCAACGTGCTCTAACTACGTATCTCGCGAAGCTTGGTGCCGAACATGTTAATGTCGCAACGAGTTACGATAACTTAGGTTTAATTCACCAAGACTCAGGCGACCTTGAGCAGGCCAAGGAGTGTCATCAACGTGCTTTAACCATAAGACTTGAAAAGCTTGGTACCGAACATATTAGTGTTTCAACGAGTTACAATAACGTAGGTGTAATTCACCAAAAGTTGGGTGACCTTGAACAGGCTAAGGAGTGTTTTCAACGTGCCCTAACCATTAAACTTGTGAATCTTGGTGCCGAGCATATTGCAGTTGCAAGGGGTTACGATAACTTAGGTGTAATTCACCGAGACTTAGGTGACCTTGAACAGGCTAAGGAGTATCATCAACGCGCTTTAACCATTAGACTTAAGAAGCTTGGTGCCGAACATATCGATGTTGCAGCGAGTTACAATGACTTAGGTGAACTTCACCGAGACTTAGGCGACCTAGAGCAGGCCAAGGAGTTTCATCAACGTGCTCTAACCATTAAACTGGAGAAGCTTGGCACCGACCATATTGATGTTGCAGCGAGTTACAATGACTTAGGTGAACTTCACCGAGACTTAGGTGACCTTGAGCAGGCCAAGGAGTTTCATCAACGTGCTCTAACCATTAAACTTGAGAAGCTTGGCACCGACCATATTGATGTTGCAACGAGTTACAATAACTTAGGTTTAATTCACCGAGACTTAGGTGACCTTGAGCAGGCCAAGGAGTGTCATCAACTTGCGCTGACCATTATACTTCACGAGCTTGTTGGATATGTTTAACTTCAACGAGTTACAATAACATAGGTGAAATTCTTCGAGACCTGAGGCGAACTTGAGCAGGCCAAGGATTGTCATCAACGTGCCCTAATCATTAGACTTGAAGTTGCAACGAGGTTGCAACAAGGTTGAAGTTGTAGCTTAGGTTTAATTCACCAAGGTTAGGCGACCTTAAACAGGGCTAAGGACTGTCGTCAATGTGCTTTAAGTACGTATGTGCCGAACAGCTTGGTGCCGATAAGGCGAGTTACCATAACTTAGGTAACTGAAATATATATATATATTTTTTTTTTTGGGGGGGGGGGGGGGGCAAAAAATTGTTTTTTTTTAAAAAACAAATATATTTCAGTTATTCTAGCCTTTGATGTTTGTTCTATCAAGCTCGTCACCTCCGCCGTTGGGATCAGTCTGCCGTTAATATTTCGTTTTTTGTACTCGGCTGGTACGAGTTACGTTTTCTGTTGTGTTATCAAATTCTTTAAATTCTCGGTCGCGTTCTTTGTTTTCGGGCCGTGAGGAGTGTTTACAATATGCAAGCCAGACGTGCGAGGCATGCGAGGCATGAACAATCCCAACATAAACTGCTAACCGTTAAGCTAACCGGGGAGCTATTTAAGCTAACCTAAGTGCTATTTAGGCTAACCGGAGTGCTCTTTAGGCTAACCGGAGTGTTTTTTAGGCTAACCTGAGTGCCTCAAGGTTAGTTTTGTTTAACCGAAAATTTGGCAACTAAATTAGTCTATGACCTCGCGGGCCAAGATAGATAAAGATGTCTCACATTTACTATAGAAAAACAATCAATGTAGAAACGGTTTCTGTCTTCAAATGAAAGGTGAATAACAAATGCTTGCGCTGAATTTCATTAAAAAACATAAACAGCGAAACATTGAAAAACGTACAAGGATATAAACGTACGCGTGATGCGTAACGTTACTCTAGATCCCGGGGGGGGGGGGGTACTCAACAGATGCTTGGGTAGGGAGGTGCAGCCCGGGCGTTCAAACCCTGACCCTGTTTAAGACACAATTCTCCGATTTCCCTATCCCGTTTAAGACAGAATTCAAAATTTTCAGGCCCTTTCTAAGACATTTAACCCAAAATAACACCCTGTTTAAGACTAGAATGAAATAAGAATACACTAGTTTCTTACTGTATTTTAATGCATTGGCAATCACAATCTGTTTAAGCCATTAGGTCATGTAGGGATACCCTGTTTAAGACAGAAAGTGATGAAATAGATACCCCGTTCAAGACAAAACACCCTGAAAACCATACCCTATTAGGACCGTACAAATGGTTTCTGTCTCTAAACGAAAGGTGAAAACCTAAGGATTAAAGACCGGGGATTATAAAAAGCATTCGTATGACAAATGTCGTTTTCCCCTGTATTTCATTCTGACTACAAGAAATGCAATTCTACCTGGTGGTTACTTATTGCCTCACTATATCTCTGATCTATCTAATTGGTAGCCTGCGAGCAAGCTCTCTTGGGGGTGGGGGACGGGAGGGGGAAAGAGGATCCACCCCCAAGAGAGCTTGCTCGCAGGCTCTATTTGGGGGAATTGGCGATGCTGGAGGTTATCACTGTTAAAAAATTGTAGGCTTTACGCACCACACAGTCAAATATGGCCCGAGTATAAGCTGGAAACAGCTTCTTGTTTCTACAAAGAATGCCGTTATGTCGTGAAATTTCACATCAAGTCGAGCGAGGGAGCGGAAAGGAAACACAAGACTCCTCCAAAACTTTGTACAGCGATTTTCTGGTTTTCGACATAAAAGACGTTCATATCAGAAGCTTAAAACATTCATGCATTTTAATGCAAATAAAGCGAAGCTCTTAAAAAAAAAAAAAACAGGCAGACAGTAAGATAAGGATTCCCTCCCTCGTTTATTTTCATTTTGTTTCTGGTTAAACTTTTTCCTATTCTTTACTTGCCAACCTACATGCGTTTAAGAACATATGGCCAAAAGGCGTCCGAGATGGCTTAACCCTTAAACCCTAACGGTGATCAGCATCAAATTTCTCCTTGTTATATCAATGCTTAATCAGTCCCCGAGCTTATGAGAATTGACAATACGATCACCCAAGGTAAATTGATTTGAGATTTTCATAACTTCTCCCTAGTACTTTTATAAGAAAAGTATGGGGACAAGATAGGAGAATTTGGCCTTTGCGAGTAGGGTTTGAAGGGTTAATATAAGCACAGGATGTCCCGCAGTAATCTGTTAAGCGATCGAATGGAGTCCAAGTTATTTGTTGTTAGTCTACAAACAGTCCCTGTTGTGGTCCGAGTTTAAATGTTATTGAATGTAATAAACCAAGGAAAGGAGAAACGGTAAAAGAAACAGGTCAGGTATAAGTTGTTTTTCACATTTTATTGCACGAGATGATTAAATAGTAAAAAGAACTTCGAGTCCTGCCTGTGGTATTTATGCCTGAGTGAAAGAGTTAGCTGCTCAACTCCTCAAATGGTAGAATGCTTAATAAATTACTTAAGGACGGTGCCTACTAATACAGGGATATTTTTGCGCGGTTTAAAACTATGCAGAAAAAGCAGAGCTTAGCAAGCGCTCTTGGTATCCAAAAACAAAGTTGGGGGTAACCATGCATTTTTCAGAGAAAATACAGCTTCAATTTCGAAAAAATATGCCATACATTGCTTTGTATTTTACTGCATTTTAGAATAGTTGTTGCTTTATTATCCCTCAAAAATGCCCCGTTACCCATTACCAATTTTCTTTCTGGATTCTAGCAGCCCTTGCTGAGATCTGCTTTTACTACATAGTCATAAACCAGACAAAAATACCTCTGTATTAGAAGGCACCGTCCTTAATTGAGAGTAAAAATGTGCTAGAAGACTTAGTGCTTAAAGGGAAGGTCCACTCCAAAAACAAATTCTAAATTCTTAAGTGGAAAGACCATTCAAGTGTGCTAAAAATTACATTTGATTATCATCGCTTTTAAATTTCCCGGGCGTCGCCATTTTGGATATCATGACGTCATACGGTTGCCGCTGTTGTCAGTAACCATAATTTCTTTTGTGTGAAAGAATTGGGCAACCGTATGTCATTATCAAATCCAACGTGGCGGCGTCCCGGAAAATTAAAAGCGAAAAAAGGTGATAATCAAATCCTGTTTTGTCCAACACCGAAATATTATTCCATGTTTTACAACGAATTAGATTGTATTTTCAACGATGCCGAGAGTGGAGGTTCGTTTGAAGACGACTCGTTATAGTGTACCCATTGGTGAGTCGTTAAAGTGTAGACATTTGTGAGTCACTTGTCAACATCATACACAACAACGTCAATGAATAACGTGTCCAGCTAAGAAAAAATTTTATATTTCATTATGATACAAAAAAAAACAACAACAACAACTGCACCCGTTCAGATAGGTATACAAAAACACTGTTAGAGATTTGAGACCTGGACTTAGAATGAGCTTAACAAGGGAAAGATTCTAAAAGAGCTGTTTATAAAATATCCAAATAAAAAACGTAATCCCAGGTAGCTTTCAAGCTAGTTACACGTGATATTTATACTTAGAATTTTATTCCGCACCAACTTGGATAACATATTCAAGGTTGGCTCTGGGATGTGGTGCGATGATCCAAGTAACCTTCCACAAAAATATTGCACGAGATTACAGCCAATAATCCATCATTGTTGAGTTGATAACTTGTACCAGCATCTGAATCATCCTTTTTCATTTTGAATCTGGAAAAAGGAGGCCTGATGACAAAAAACAACGATAAAAAACGACTAAGCAGAAACAAAAATTATGATGTTAAACAATTGCTCACTGGGAACCAAAAAACGCAATCAATGCAATATGTTTATGGATCACATTTAGTTAAGCTTGAAAAACCGCAGCCCAACTTTTTTCAAGTTTATCCCAGTGTGACCTTTTATATTCAGATATTGTATTTATTTGTTATGTGGCCGTAATTTTATCAATAAATGAATTTTGAATCGCCGTTTTCGCGTGAAGAGTTCGTAAACGAAAATGCACACTTTCATCCAAAATACCGTGACCTGGTCCCTTTACTGCACAAACCCTTAATCCGACCGTTCCTTTCAAACAACCAACCTTCTATCGTCCTTTAGTTAACAATTGGTTCATGCGTCAGCTGTGCGTGCATCGAGACATGAAGCACGCAGGAAGTTTGGAAAGCACGAAAGATGCATAAGAGCAACTCTAGCTTCTTGAGTGCTCTCCAAAATTCCCGCGTGGCACATATCTCGATGAACGCACAGCTGACGTATAAACCAATTGTTTTATAACATTTTCGAGGCGTTTGCTTAAATGTTGTATAAACAGAAATTTGTTTGCTGACGTTATCAGCGTGCACAATGGGAATATGAGGCACGCACGCGCGATTGAATTTGATTACAGTGGAACCTCTCCTTACGGACACCCCTATAATACGGACACCTCTCTATAACAGACAGTTCACTTGGTCCCTGAGAGACCGAACTCCATATAAAGCCTACCTCTCTAACACGGACATCTCTTTAATACGGACACTTATCCTTGGTGACCGTAATAAAGAGGTTTGACTGTACACAAATTTACTAGCTATGTTATAATGGTTGTTTTGAAACAGTTCCACCCACTTCGTAACCAGACGTCTCTCTGATTAGGCAAAATTAGCGCCCGAAAGAAAGTGGGTGTTTTTCACGCTCCCGTGGTGCCTCGCGCTCATTCAAGTGAGAAAAGAATGTGGAGAAGGCCTGGGTTCCACCGTATGAATGATGCGATCAGATTTACAAGGTTTAATAAACCCTTTGCAGCTAAGGATCACTCGGTACAAAATACACCATGCTGGAGAGAAAGCTGCACACTGGGACATCTAAAACAAATAAAAATTCAAGTTTGACTGGATGAAGTGGCTTTGTTTTGGATGTCCCAGTGTGCAACTTGCTCTCCAGCATGGTGGATTTTGTACCATGTGACCATTAGCTGCAAGCAAAAGCTCATGACCCGGAGAGTACAACTCCTATATATTCGTGTCACGGCGTTTTTACAGACCTATTTATTTTTAGATTGAAGTCCCCACAAATTCAGTCTCCCACGGGAGCCTTACTAACCAGTCTCCAGCTTTGCATAATTCTCATGTAAAACGGAATTTAAATTTTCGTGGAAAATAGTATTCCCATGCGCATCTAAAAATATGCCGGCCCGTTCAAATGGTTTCAACATTTGCTTCAACATGAGTTCAACACAGTTGTTTGAACAGGTCGTTCAACACTGTTGAAAGCGTAAAAAAATGTTCAAAGTTTGAATCAAATTTAAATTGAATCAAATTTAAATTGGTTTAAACTTTCATTCAACATCGATTCAACATTTTCTTTGTTCTTGAAAATGTTGAGTGGCATTGACACCGTTTAAGCAAGTGCTCCGTTCATCCAACATTTGCCCAGCATCCGTTCACCTTTTATTGAACAAATGTTGGACAAATGTTGAAACTTTTCAAACGGGCCTTAAGAGGCCAGACAAAGGAAATACCTTGAGTGTGGTGAACATGTGACCTTGTTCTCCTATGTGCACGTGACTGTCCACCATGTCATCAATGAAATGAATCTCTGATCCCAGGTGAGGGATTCTACATCAGCAGCAAATAGGAAATGACAATGTGAATAATGTGGCAATCCCAAACAAACCAATTATTTCACCTTTCTTCATCATGATAATGAGATCGCTAAAAGCTACCTCCTGCCAGTTGGGCGCCAAAGCCATTTACACAAGCACTGATAAAAAGTACCGGAGTGCTCAACAAATTACCACCAATTTTCCTTTTTCCCCAAAACAATAAGGGAATGGAACACCTTGCCACTGGGTCGGATTCTGTTTTGTCTTTCCAAGGTAAACTGGAAAAATCGATCTTGATGTAGATGTTATTTCTCAAAGTATTGCAATGACTGCTGACAACGTGTAAGAATCTTCTGAACAGAAGGAGACAAGTATATGAAATAAAAGAAAAGAGAAAGAGACATCAAAGCAACACAGCTATGTTTTAATATTGAGCCATTCAACCATGAAATTGCTGGGTACATGAGCCAGCAAGGTGTACAACACAGAGTTGGCTGTGAGGCAATGTAAGGCAAGATGAATTGGTTTAACAAGCTTGGGAATGAAGTGTTGTCAGGGATCTTAAGCAACCAACACGTTAACACAACGCAAATTTTAAAGCTAAATGTCTATCTGTGGCTTTGCCTACTGTAGTCTGTCTAGCAGTGCACTACAGTAATTTTAAGCCTGTATTGTTGCGGCACAAGCGTTTGAAAAGCTACAGGGTGGAGAGGGTGGAGGCGTTGGCTTGAATGACTGCCTGCTTTATAGGCTACACCTGATTGGGGTGAAAACACATCAAACGCGTGAAAAAAGCAGGACTTCCAGTAGAAACTCTTAACGGCCAAGACGTCAAAAGTTTGATTGCTTAAGGTGCCACAGGGCGGCATACGGAAACAGAATGATATAATACTGAACACATTGATTGGTCACAGGTCAATTGTGCAGTTCCAGAAAAACTCCATACCCACCCCATGGAAGGTCATTGGAAATCCCTAGGGGGAGGGGGGTCTTCGAAACCGAAATTTTAGAAGCAATGTATGAAGCTAAACTGGAATTTCCGGGGGGAAGCGGGTTGCAAAACAAAACAACCTTCCGTAGGGGAGTATGGATATTTTCTGGAACTGCACATTACTCAAATTTGTAAATACCTTGCTCTGATGACCACAAACTGAAAGACTGGGAACAAATCGTCAAGAGAGACTAGCTTCTTCTCTCCTTGCCAGAATGAACTGACTTCCTAAAGAATATAATCAAGTAACAAGCAAAGAAAACTCAGAACTGTATTTAATGCTCGATACTTTGTGTAACCATAAACAAAGTTTCTACAAACAAAACCTACCTCGTTTATTTTTTCAAAAGTAGTTTTAAGAACTTCGAGCTTTTCCATCGGACTAAACTTTGTGCTGCAAGAATATAATAACATCATCAGTACCACAAGTGATGACAACAAAAAACTTTCAGTACAAAATGCTGTTCTAAATATTGTTTATTTAATTTATTGTAGAGTAAATTCTATAAGTTGTTCTGTTAAAAATGTTGTGAGGTGTATTTAAATTCCCAGTATTATGATTATGAACTTGATTGCTTACATGGCATTATGCATGTTATGATATCGATTTGACTTTAAAGAAATTTCTACTAAGACACACTGAGTGGCCACTTAAAGGAAGCTCGTTGCTTCCAAGAGTTGTTCATTCAGAGAGGCTCAACTGCATATAAACAAAACATGAAACTAAAGAAGGATTGTAATACCTAACTTGCTGAAGGCATTCCACAGCACTGACGTAATGCTCAGCTTCTCGGTTTTCAAGCTTCACCTAAATGACAACAACAAATGATAGTGAGAACTTCTCTATTTAGATCAGTGACTGAATTGGTCGTTTGATCCCGTTATTAGGGTTCGTCTCGTCAAGGCTTACGTGACTACATCATGGGACAAACGATTATTTTATTTTCTTATTATATTCTACCACGATGACCCAAACATCCCTTGCACGATGATATAAAAGAGGTATTCGTCATACATGCAAATGCTTAAAACCTGTTTCAGAGTGAAATGTTCTAATCTTCTAGTGTCCTGTCCATTTTACCAACATATGGTGGCTTATGGTCCAATAAATTTCTAAGTAAATAAAAGTTTTGATAAACAAGCACATTATACCTCATCCATCCGACTTCCAACATCTTGCTCTTTGGTGAGCCAAAAGTGCCTAGTGAACACAATTTTTGATAAATTAGAGTTAACATCATACACAAACTCGAATACGTTCTCCTCCAATCGGAGAACGTGTCACGAGCCATGGGTCAAAACTCACTAACGCCCTCCCATTGACACATAAAAGATGTTTATCATCATCATCATCATCATCATCATCATCACTGTAGAAATTAGTGATAAATAATCAGCTATCTGCAACATTCATCTGAGCTATCCCGCTTACCTTTGCATGCCCACATACGTCATTAGTGCCCAGTCCGATCGCTTGTTTAGCAGCTGAATTTGTTCCCAGTATGCACTGTCTGCACGCTCATTGTCCAAAGCATACAGTGTGAAAAGCGGCGGGTAGAGCCTGGGGAAGAGCAGGGGGTGGAGCAGCATGCTACTGGTCCAACTCTCTTCTATGCTGTGATTGGCTATACCGGATACTGTGTCTGTTGCTAAGTGAACATACTCCTCATTGGGGAGCTCAGGAAACAGAAGTCTGAGGACAAAAGGGACTTGGGTATATGAGTCAAACAACTGTATTTAATAACTGAACATCTCTCTATACAGTACTGTAACAGTAATAACCTTCCTGCACCATGTTGGAACAATATTAAATATCTCTGCTCATTAAAATACATGTTTACACCTTTTCAAGAATTTTACGAACATTCATTTTAACATCTTACTGTAGTTCACTGCACAATGCTGTATACAATTCTCACTCGGAGTTTAATGTTGTAACAATATTAACATCTGTCTACACAATGTTGTAACAATTAACATTTTTCTGCTCAATGTTGTAACAAAAAGAAAAATTTCTCTACACATTGATGTAATAGTACAAGAAATACGTGACTTGCAAAACTTCGCGAAGCTGGGTCTGGGTGGACAGATGATTCAAAGTGATGTCGTCTTTTGTCTTTGCTCTGTGGTTTCCTGATGTCTCCTCCTTCTTCGCTGCTCGCGCTGAGTTTCGTTGTTTAATCTCCCTCGGTGAAACTTTCCCTTCTGCGGTCCTCCTGTGGTTCATTTGCGTCACAATTAAGTCGTGTTTTTTTCACTGCTCGATGAATAAACACGTTCAGCCCTCAATGAATAAACATCAGTTACGTCTGACGCCAGCCCGTCTTCCAACCTGTTGCTGCCTTGCAACGTTCCCTTTGTCTGACGTAATTAAAACTTCGTTTGAACTGTTGCCAGGCAACAGCATGGACACCTTCAACGATTCGCTCAAATTCGCGCGGCTTAGCTCCGGCGCGACAAATCTATTAACCTCGCTTCGCGAGGAATTAACTTATCACTGTACGATATTGCAACAAGAATACCTTACCGCACAATGTTGTATACTCTGATGACAAATGACTTGGCCTCAGCAACAGCATGAGGCAGAAGCCTTCTGTGAGTTCCCATCCCAACAAAGCTGGCTCTGAAAACATCAACCAAGCCATTCACAAGCTGCCCTAAGGGATGCTGCTTCACATCAAACGCCTGAAACAGAAAGCTCATTACTTGTTACTGCAACCCAAATAAATAGGAAGAACTCAGTTTTAATTAAGCATTTAATATTGTAGTTTACCACATGGTCTTGGACAAAAATGGACTACTAATATAACAAAGCTTTCTCAAAGAGAAAATTAAGGAACAAAATGAAATTCGAGTTGGCAGCGAGAAAACCAACTGCACAGATGTGTGCAAGGATAATTGTTTTCCACTGGGTAACAGAAGGTTTGAGGGGTTTGGGACAGCACTCAGTAAGAGTCTACTTTATTGAACTCTTCAGTTCAAAGCGTATATGGGAGATTTTTTTTATTTGCTCCATCAAATCTTGATGTTCATCTCGAAAATTCCCCTATTAGGTTTTCTTCCTCGGGTTTGAAACGTATAAGAACGTGAAATTTCATTTCCGTTTGTGATAAAATAGGGAACTTAAACAACGACGACAGCGACGGCAACAAGAACGCCACAATGTTTTTATACATTTCTTTGCCGTCATCAGCAAAACAACATCTTGAAATGACCAAATTCTCGGTTTTGTGGAGAACATGAGCACACAACGGTGAATTTTTCATTCTTCTTTCTTACTTGAACGCCGTTCCTATCAATTTAGTTCCAGGATACTTTGCCCACATTTTAAGTTGAAGTAGTTGAAGCAACGTGAACTTATATTTTCAAGTGACGTTTTCGTTGCCGTTGCCGTCGTCGTTGCTTAAGTTCCCTATTACCGCGCAAGAACGAAGACTAGGTTCGTACTCTTTTTCAGAAACATATTTTCAGAACTTTTCCAGGCCTCAAAAAGCTTTTTGACAGGACCCATAATACAAGTTGTTGGATCTTTCCATTTGGCTGCTCCGCAATGTCTTTTATGACTTGACTTTACAGATTTCCAGGATTTTCCTGGACCTCCTACCATTTTCAAGGACTTTCCAGCCCTGGAAAATGCTAGAGTAAAATTCAAGTACTTTCCGGGATTCCCAGGATCCGTACCAACCCTGTATGACATCAACACAGGATCGCTAGTTACGCGGTTTCTCTGTTCCTCAGTTATTTTTCATGTGCGGAGGAAGAAAACTGTGTGGTGAAAATCATTGAGGAGATTTTTTTATTTTCATGTACCATTGATAGGAGATATATTGAAACCAGGGAGGAAAATTTGTATGCCAATGTTGAGGTGTGCACAGTTAGATAACTCTTAGAAGGTACAACAAAACTATGCGTTCAATACCTTTGAAAGATAAGTTTGTATAGTGTGCAAGTCAGTGCACACACGCGCAGTTTGCTCTATGTCACTGTTGACATTCAACAACTCTTGTGTTACTTCCTGTTCACTGCGTGACAGTTTAGAGTCACGCGAACTCATCACGGTATCACTTATGGACTGCCATACAACTTTGTGCTCTGCATCACGATCACCATGACAACCAAGAGACTGACGGCACTGCCAAAACAATGATATCCACTTCTTCTCAGGCGGAATTACATATTTGTTGTCTCCCTGGGTAGATCTGAAAGAGGAATTCATAATAAGTCTACAAAATTAAAGAAGTTATTTTGATCTGTGAGTTCGCCGTTGAAGGACTGAAGCATCGTAACTGATTTCGTTCGACGTAGAAAGAACGCACTCCAAACACAGATTGGAGACGAGATTGTATGGGATATTGAATGAATGGATCTTAGGACGCGTTTTATTAGGCATCTCTCGCAGATTTTGCAGGGGCGGATGACATCATCACCAACTTGGCAAAAGAGAGAGAGACTGGAATCCAAATCATCGAACGCGCTCCCTAGTCTTTGATTATCACCAGTCTTTAGTGCTTTTTGTTAATTTTTGCTCATATTTGCTGGATGTTTTGTATGCAGTCTTTACTTTCTTCAGAAAACGTTGCTCCATACTAGTTATGCAATGCTTTCTAGTGGTATAGCATGAAATTTCCTACGAGTGACTTGAGTTTTCTTCGGATACACACTCGCATTTTTTATGCCATGCGCCACTCATTGAATTAACACAAAACGTCATATATACAACAGGTTTCTAGCTTTCTGATTGGCTGTATTCTCTATGGCATGGGATAATGAATAATACATCGTTCTCATTTAACGACCAAGCTTAAAATAGTCCATCACATTTATTTCAATACAGGGATATTTTTTCCCGGTTGACAGCTATGGGGAGAAAGCACAACTTAGCAAATGCCCTTGGTATCCAAAAAGAAAATTGGGGTAACCATGCATTTTTCAGAGATAACAAAGCTTCAATTTGGAAAGAAACGCCATGTATCAATATTGCTTTATATTTTACTGCTTTTTAAATAATTGTTGCTAAATTATCTAAAAGCAAAATGCCCCGCTACCTCTAATTTTCTTTCTGGATTCCAGTAGCCGATACGAAGATCTGTCATAGCCATAACCTGTGCAAAAGTACTTCGGTATTAGCAGGCACCGTATACTTAACCCAATTTACTTGTGTGTTAACTACTTCTGAACAGCTGGCCCCAGGTTTCAAGCATTACGTGTAACATACCTTGGTGATCTGGTGGTTGTGCCAGTTGCTTCCAGCTTGTGAAATATGCCATTAACACGAATGCCTTCTCCCCACTGACCAGTAAATGCACCCTCTATGAAATCACCATTTGGCATTGTTAGAGTCCCCTGAAAACAGATCAATTTAGAAAATATTCAGGGTACTAACAAATGCCACTTTCAGCTTGAAAAGCTGTTTATGGTTGGATTACAGTCAGAAGCACTTAGTTTCTAGGGAGTGATGGTTAATAAAAGCTAACTTTCCTAGTAGACTACATGCATAAATAATTTGTAAAATATCAGTCAGTGTAAAGAAGAGGACAAAAGGCTCAGGTGAACTGGAAATACACCAGAGCGAAAAAAATTGACGACACACAATACAATGCAGTATGTTAAGTGACAACTCCCCATGGCTTTTCAGTGGCAATAACTTTAAAATCCAAAACCTAAAATAAAACTATTTTAGGTCTTGGATAGCTTTGTGTTTGTTGTGACCGCAAAAACATATGGCATGTTTCTCTTTATCAAAAATAATGTTTTGCAGTGAAACATGTTTTTGAAGACCCAGTAATGCATTGCTGCCATGTAACTTGTAGGAGCATTGCCAATTGGCATTTCATACAGTGTGGCCATGGATTGGCCTAGGAATTAAAGCCAGTAGTCAGAGAGGTTGAGATCAATCTAAGGCCGCTAGAATACAAATGGAGGGGGACAAAGGAAGAGGTACGGTGCTCGGAGGATAGGAACTGGGGAGGGGTACAAAATGGAAAGAAATGGCATAGGGAAGAGAGCAGCAAGTGATGGAAACAAGAAAACATTTTACAATGCTTAGTCATACAAAAACGTAAAAGCGCACAAAGGCAGGAACCACCAAAGTATAGGGAGTATAGGATAAGTTCAGGTCCCCTCACCAACCTTGCCAGACAACGAGCATTCCCCAATAAACTCTCCTTCGTACTTGGTATTATCATCACACAACAGGACACCATGACCCTGAAGATAAAGATAAAAAGAAATGATGTGAACAACATTGACAGAGCAAGGGAAGTTAACAAAAGGTAAAGTGTAGTCACATCCTGAACCAGTGACGTGACGAATAAGTTGTTCAACATCTCTATTGTTTACTACAATCGCGGACAATACGTGTTAAGAAAACTGTGAATTTTGCGAAAATATTTCAATCTACCTTGAAGAAAACCCAGCCCGGAGAGTAACAAACCTTCACTCCCTCCTCCTACTAACTCAATGTGCATTTGAAGGCCGGACAATGAACAAGCCTTTTTTTTTTTCAGCAGCAGAGCAACATTGGTGAGGGGGAGGCAGACTGTGTTGTTGATGTATCATTGTAGCGGTGGAATTTGGAGATAGACTAAAAGATTTGTTTTGTCCACGATTGTGGTTTCTTTACCACCTACAGGCACATACCATAAGTTTGTTGTCTTTAAAAGTGCCTTGATTGTAGATACCATCAAGTGTGACAAGCAGTCCGGGGCCATGACGACAATCTGCTTCCCACATTCCCATGTACTTCTCACCTCTATGAAATATTAAAAATATTGTGTAAACACAAATTGAAAAACAGATTGGCTTCAAACTGAAAGTCGAAAGTAATCCTGTGTTTGCCTTCAATTGGTACTTCTTTGTGACCAAGTTAACATCTGCTAGCTAAGGTGTCCTGTCCATTCAGCAGTCTTTTTGTTAGAGCAGCCAACAGTCCAGTTAAGAAGTGCAAACTCAGATAGCACGTCACTGATACAATGTAGCATAGTGCGCTAGTCCTCAAGAATTTCGTAATGATTTAGTGGCAATTATAGTGGTTTTCTTTAGTGTTTGGTAGTGGAGCTGTTCTCCCCTCCCCTCCCACCCCTCCCCCTGTTTTTCCTTTCCACTGACAGGCGCCTGGAATGGGGGCTCATGGCTGGGTTGCAGGAGATTTATCAACCATGGGGTGGTATTCTATCTAGGGGCTGGCTGGCCATGATGGAAGCCCCTCAATTTCCCAGGCACCCACCTTCCACTTATTAAGTAAGGGAGTTGGTTAAACTACAATACAAACGTTAAACCATAACCAATCATAACATTTCACAACTCAAGTTTTCCTCCACTTATTGCCATTTACTTAACTGTACTTGCTTCAAGCTTTGACCGGTAAATTGTAATACTCTTCAGTGTATGTGGTCACTGATTGCAGGTACTTGTTATAATTATCAAAAATAAAATGGGAGATTTTCTACAGTTAATGACTGGTCTCTTTCCTTGTGCAGCACCATGCTAAAAGTTGAATAAATATATGTAAATGAACAAGTGTGAGTTCCATATTGGGCAAATAATGGAGTTCCTTTTTTTGGCAAGAAAAAATTGGACAATACCAATATCTTCCCAATATGGGCTGAACAAGCTACAGTAGTTCAGTAAGGTTTTTTATAACAGACTTACCCGCTCTAGTCAATGTAAAACTTGTTTATGTCAAACAGTGCGAGAAAAAGTACAAGGAAGTAAAAACTCTGACACGACGATTTGAATGGTTCTTACTTCATAAGCTAACTTAAAACATTTTTTTTGCTTTTTTTTTTGTCAAAATTCAAGCACTCTATTCTTTTCAAATGTACATTTTAACGCAAGGGGTCCATCTTAACAGTCCATATAGGAAAATTCGGACCACTCAGGGAGCCAATCAGAATGCTCCCTTTCAGCGTGGACCAGTTTAGCTATATAATAACCAATCAAAACACCTGCTACACTATACTGCACAGCTACAGGTAGCCACGTCGTTACCTTAGGATGTCGTCTAGCACTCCATATCCAGACCTCTTGTCATTAGACCATTCCCCAATATACACTGTTGCTCCAGAGGAAGACATGGTACCACACTTCATAGTGCCATGACCACAACGCTTGCTGTCACGCCAGTGACCTTTATACACATCACCATCATAATACCTACAAACACAGGATAAAGTGAAAAATGATACAGTGAAACCTCTATTAAGCGGACATCCTCGGGACCTTCCCAAGAGTCCGCTTAATAGAGGGTGTCCGCTTAATAGAGGTTTGTAAAAAATTGCGCAATGTTTGTTAATGATTAACATTCAACGGCTACTCTGTACTGTGATAAAGTTCCATTTCCTTAAGGAAGCTATCCAGAGTTGAAGTTCAAAACCTTTCATTACCAATTTTAATTAGTGTTTTAAATGCAAAAACATACAGCAACAGCAAAAACAGTAACGATAATACGCGCGGTACATGGACTCTTTCAGTGCTTGTATAAATTACTTACTTCTTAAAGTAATGTTGGTAGCCATGTTGGTGTCCACCAACATGGCGTCTCATACTAAACTCTGTAATTTTCCGTGGTACATTCTCTCGAATAACTCGATTATGAGATATCGCACAGCCCCGTGGCTTTCACACGTTGTTTATGTATCACTCTTTTACAACATATAAATTTCTTGACTTTTTCTATTGAATGGTTGTCGATTTCATTTTTTACTTGCGTGACGATGTGTGAAGTGAAAACCACCAATTTAATGGTCTTTATTAACCGACTACTTTCAGGACGTAATCCAATACTACACTATAGGCCTTATCACGGTTTTCGACGCCATTTTGACGGGTAGGCAAACAGGCTTGAAATAACAGTGTTTGTATGGAAATCCAATGTCAAATAATTTTCATAAAACATCGCTTCTGAAAAATTCATGAATTGGAAACTTTTGACACTGGGAAAAGGATTTTAAGAACAAAATTGGAGGGATGTAGCTGTGACAGAAAGCGTCCAGTCGTGTTTTGAACTTTCCATACATTTGTCTGTATAGCGAAACAGCCGTGAACTGCTACTAAAAATAGTTCGCGGGAAAAAATACAGGGAAATGTATGGAAAGTTCAAAACACGACTGGACGTTTTCTGTCACAGCTACATCCCTCCAATTTTTTTCTTCAAATCCTTTTCCTAGTGCCAAAAGTTTCCAATTCATGAATTTTTCAGAAGCGATGTTTTATGAAAATTATTTGACATTGGATTTCCATACAAACACTGTTATTTCAAGCCTGTTTGCCTACCCGTCAAAATGGCGTCGAAAACCGTGATAAGGCCTATTGTCAATTCAGTCCGGTGTCCGCTTAATAGAGGTTTTTAACAATAGAAATTAGCCAAATACAATTTATTTTAGTGTCCGCGTCCGCTTAATAGAGGTGTCCGCTGAATAAGGGTACGTTATAAAGGAAAATATAAGACGTAAATTTCGGGACCCGGCTTAGCGTCCGCTTAATTGGGGGTCCGCTTAATAGAGGTTCCACTGTATGTGTTTTTTTTTTAGTAATAATAACTTTATTGAACATAGACATAACACAATATTACAAGATACAAATATATACGAAATATAAATACAAATACATAATACATAATCAAGCGGAAAACAAGGAATCATTGAATACCGTAGAGTAAAGACAAACCAAAAGCAGAGGAGATTATTAGCCTGAGACAGGCTACATCAATTTCTCAGCTTCTAATTGCCTTTTTAAGTCAGTTATGAAAAAAGAAAGGGTAGGTTAAATTACATCTTTGATTTTGCAAGTATATAGGAAAGACGAATGCTACGAATATCAAGCCAAAGTGGAGATGTGGTGGTGTAGTAGTTTAAGCACCTCAAACAATTGGATGATTGAAGATTGGAGGGTCAGCGATTCAAGGCTTGGTTGGTCTCTTCATTGCTGTGTAGTTTGCTTTGACGAGAAACTTTGTTCCACATTGTCTCTAATCATTCAGGTTTATAAATGAGAACCGGTGACATACTGCTGGGGGGGGGGGGGGAGGGGGGTAACCATGCGATGGACAAGCATCCTATTCCGGGGTGAGTAGCAATACTCCAAGTTGCTCTATGCTACAGAAACTGGCTTATTAAAGCTCTGACTGTTTGGGCCACTTAGGCTTGTAGTGTGACTTTTACATCAAGCTTAAGATTGTTTCTTACCTCCTCTGTAAGTAAAATTTGTGCAGAAAGTAACTATTAAATTTCATAGGTGTGCTCTGGAACAATGGAAGTTTGGCCACTTGTCACTTCAATTAACTTGGTGGGTGGCAGAGCAGTCTGCAGGAGTAAATATTAAATGACCAATAAAATCCCACCTCATTTTTCCATAACCTGACATCTTTCCATCCTCCCAATGTCCTTCATACTTTTCTGCAGAATGTTCTGCAAAGTTGGGTGGGAAAATCAGAATGCCTTCACTGCAAAAAAAAAAAAAAAAATGAAATAGATAAAAAAAATATCTTTGGCAATATCTTTTTTTAAAAAAATTGATATCAGAAATAAGATTATCACTGTCACTTCCATTTCATTCTAAATTTGTTTGAACACACATTGCTGTTGGAAACTATTCTGACTGTATCTTTAGCCATGCTTTAACAAATTGTAATCCAAAAACTTATAGTAAATTCCACCTCCTTTGCCTCACTTAAAAAAGTCATTGTTAAGTGGACATTTTATGTCCTAAATTCCAGATTTCTAACAAACTGAAGCGATAATAATTTATTATTATATATCATGCCCTAACCTTACAACACTAACACAGGTTGAGGCAAATAAAAGTAATCAATATCGTCACATTTCCTTAATCTCAGGTACTGCACTAACAAGTAAATACATATGCAGGTTTAATTCCCACAAACCTCAACTCCCTAGTACGTGAGCAAAGAAACAAAAATATGCCCACATGAAAATGAGATCCATTTGCAATATAACTTTAAAATGACTTACCCTGAGTGCAAACCATGTTTAAACTCCCCAGTGTAGTGTCGACCATCAGGCCAATGCATCTCTCCACTGAAATCACAGACAAATACTCATTATTTACCAGTAAAAACTCTCCAATTAATATTACAATGGAATTCCATAAATTAACACAAATGCCAATGAGCCATGAAAAAATGCTGCTGTATTGTAAGAATAGGAATAAATTGAAGGGGTTCCCACAAACGGCTGTATATCGCTTTTTTTTTTCTCACTAATTCTTTACATACAGACTTGTTTTTACATGAAAAATGCTGTTCTGTTATTTACTTTTTTTTTTTTTTTTTTACCGAATTGATTTTTTGGCCCAGTTTTTCCTTGAAAATGAAACAAAAAACATCACAAAAAAAACCAAAGAGCAACATTTTTCATGTCCAAACAAGTCCATATATGCAAAGAATTAGTGAGATCCTGCAAATAAAAAAAATTAAACCAAAAAACTGATGTACGCCGCTTTAGTGGAAATCGCGGCCCCTCAATTATCAATTCCTTGAGTCTTTTCTAAGGGTAATAATGTGGGAAGAGAATAAATGAGAATGATGTATTATTCAGTGATGACACAAGCATACTCGGAAAAAGGAAATCTGTGTGCTCCTGTCAGGAGTCGAACGTAAGACCTCCTGATTACTAGTTCTACTAGTAAATGGTGTTCATTATCAGGGGTTAAGTAAGGGTTAATGAACAAACTTACTGTCCATGAGGCTTTCCCTGTAGCCACATTCCATGGTAGGTTGCTCCACAGTATGCAGGGTCATGTTCATAAGTGTAGGAAGCTTCACGAGCTACAGCTGGCAGCAGACTTCCAGTCTTTGGATTGAGGGACTCTGCTCCAAGACTGTTAAAGCGTGCAAAAAAATAATAATAAATAAAATAATTAATGTCACTATTCTGCATATTCTTAAAATCATTCGGAAAAGCAAATACACTTGGTGACACTCTTAAGACAAAGTCAACAGACAACAAGATGGTGAAAATGGAGGGAAACAGCCTTGTGGCAAATTAATACAACTTCAGGTTATAAATACAAAACAAAAAATTAATGATCCACAAGGTGGCTCTTCTCTGTTTAATTACCAAGTTACATCTGCATATATTTAAAGTAACGTAACTAAAAGCTTGTGACCGACTGCAGTGCAGTTCAAGGCTGATGATGATGATGATGATGATGATGATGATGATGACAATGATGATGATGATGATGATGATGATGATGATGATGATGAACTATAAAATTAAATACACTAAAAAAATTATTAAAAAACTGGATCATTGTATAATGCAATTCCAATGATTTGATTGGCTTAGAGGGCATGGTATATGAGCCATATATACCATGTCTGAGAAATATAGCGACCATTAAATTGTCTTCTGGTTGTTCTTGCCAACCAAAATCAGCAAGACCTAGCAATATTTCTTGGTTTGTTTTTGATAAAACAATAATATTATTACACTTGCGCTGGTTGGATATGAGATGATTATAGCCAACTCAGTGCTGCGACCCTTATTGGCTATCTCATATCCAATGTGCTCTTATGGAATTACCTACCGGTATGTTGTTGTCTTGGAGATAACATTGGCCACTGCTTGGTTTATGGTCATCAACCAATCCGCCTACAACATCAACAATCAAGCAATGTGTCTGGCATACATGTACATGTACCAACTCCAAGCTGATTATCACATTTTAAATACACTTAACAAATATTTAACCAAGTTAACAACCACAAGCTCAGCTGTCTTTTCATCAGAGTGGTAAGCAGTCCAATTAACAAGTGCAGGCTCAGATAGCACATCACTGATCAATACATTGTAGCATGGTGCTCTAGTCCTCTTGAAAGCATTCTTCAATGTGATTTAGTGGTGTTGCGTTTTGGTAGTGGAGCTTCCCACCCCTTCCCCGTCCCCCTTATCTTCCTTCCACTGGTCCAATCAGTGTTATGGTGCCTGGAGTGGAATGGGGGACCAAGGCTGGGTTGCGGGGATTTCCCAGCTATGGGAGTGGTATTCTTCCAAAAAGCTGGCTGGATGCGAACTGGATTCGAAAAGTTATACTCGTATTAACGTCGAAAGGTTTCTATTTTTAGATGGAAGCCTCTAGAGGATGTCTCAGGCACCCCACCTTCCACTTAAGCAAGGCAGTTAGTAATTATTAGGATGTCAGTGGGGCAGCCTGCATAGGGGAGAATAATAATAAAAAAAACTTTATTTACCCTCTGTCAGTAGTGTTTATAGCACAAGTGCTAGTGGGGCCAAGCATTAGACTTCACAAAGTGTTAATTGAAAATAATATGGTTAAAAATCCCAGCTGGCTATTTACAAGGGCGGCCGAGAAGTTGAACTCGGGGTTACCGAGAAACAACTCCACAACTCCAGCTAGTGGTTCGAGCGAGACTGGAACCTCCGGCCCCCTAACCACTCGACCACATTGCCTCTGGAATACTTGGAAGTTTAGCAATGGATTATACAAGAGGAAACACTTAAAGAGTGACACATAATACTTCACCTTGTCCACTGGTGAGGGAGCACAAACAAGCAGGATTTCTTCTGGTGTGGTGATCTTAATGCCATTCCTACGAATTAAAAAAGCACTGCCATTTAGTCGCTCAAGTCTTGAACATTTTCTCTGAAATTTTTATGACTCATAAATCTTCCACGGGTAGCATTGCTTAAGGTTTATTATTGGGCACGTTCCTGAAAAAAATCAAACTACCCACCCCATGGAAGGTCATAGGAAAATCCTAGTGAGAGTATAAAGAAAAACAAAAACCCTTCTGTGGGGGGAGTATGGATATTTTCTGGAACTGCACATTCAGATGATCTGACGGAATAAGAAAAAGTCCACAGAAAACGCATGCAATTGCTCTTAATACACCAATAATTATTTCAAGCATGTGAGAATGCTTCTAGTAATAACCTTTTTTTTTGTATTTTGCATTTTTCATGTTGGTCACCCATGCCAGACCTCCAGCATGTCTTCAAGTAACATATTGCAAGGCAAGCAAATTAAACAAAGACATGCCATCGTTCTGTGCCTACGTCCCTGAAAATTAGGTTCCCAACCCCCACCCCACCCCACCCCATGTATCAGTTTGCAAAGGAAGGGGTACAATGGACACTTTCAATCTAATATGGATTTCTTGTTAAAACTGACAATGAATAGAACAAAATGTGTAAATTATGTTTATTTTATCAATGGAAATCTAAGCTTTATCTTTGGAAATCCTCTAAATCAGCAAATGTCCCTGCCTGCATGGTACCCCCAGGGTGAGACGTAGATCAAGCCTTTGACTAAAAAAAGCTTGCCAGGTATTCATCCTGGTATGATTTATTATTTTAAGTGACTGTGTGATTTTTAATTGCATTTAACAAACACTGAGGACTAATAAACTCACACGACTCCATGTGTGTCATCCATGCCTTCAGCCCATACTGTTGCCAGTGGAAAAGCTTGGAAGTTTTTAGCAGACTTCAGAAAAAAGGTAAGAGTTAGTAAGATAAGATGACTGTTGTTGAAGGGCTGAGAGCATAACCATCCCATGTCAAATTTTAGGCATTGTTTTGTTTTGCTCATAAGTGTGTGGCCTTCAATTTGGTCAGATCAGAGAACATTGTGCGGTTCCAGAAAAAATCCAGACCCACCCCAAGGAGGAGGGAGAGGGGGGTCTTAAAAGTCAAAATTTTAGAAGCAAAGTATGAAGCTAAACTGGAATTTCCTGGCAGAGGGGGAGGGGGTAGAAAACAAAACACCTTCCATAGGAGAGTAGGGATATTTTCTGGAACTGCACATTGCACACGCCACCCCCATGTTTTGTTTTGGCTGCTTCAGGCTCAGTTTTCGAGAAAAAAAGGCCAACATTTTGAGTCAGCAAAAAAAGGGAAAAAAGACACTTTGCAACCAAAAAAAAAAGAAGGAAACAAACAGACAACAACAACAACAACAACAAAAAAGAAATTTCTCACAATGCGGTGTTCTTTAATTAAATCAAAGGCCACATACAAAAACTCACAGAGAGATCATTTTTACCCAAACAAAAAATTAATCTAAAATCCAACATTGCTTGACAGTTATCATCCCTTCAATTTATTAAGAGATGGATGAGAAAATGCCAATTATTTACCAAATGGAAAACACATACGTAGCCAGTGTTCCAGATAAGAGAGGGGTCTCTCCGACAAAATGAATGGCAAACTTAAGAAGATTTAGATTCTCTGATTTTGAAAGTTATCTGGAACACTGCGTAGCCCCACATAATTATTTTGCCTGTTGATGCACTAGGCAATCAATAAGTAGTTGCTTGTACAACATTTTCGACTAACACAAATTCCCACAACAAAATAATTTGCTTGTATACGATAATTTAAACTGTAAACCCTCTACACAGTTATATCACTTGGCAGTTTACAAAATGGTAGCGTCATATTTCAACGAGGCTTCTTAAAGTGATGAAAACGTTTCTTAATTAAAGAAATTGAGGCTAAGTTAACTTTTCTTTCCCATCACTCAAAAAACAGAATAATAAGGCTGCAATAATTTTCTAAGATTTAATTAATTAATAAAACCATTTTATTAATTATTTAAATTCTAAAAATCACACCAGTTGACATACCTGAAAGTGGACAAAGAAGTCGTCAAACAAGACAAACAAAGGTGAAGAGAACCTTGTTCCTTTGGATGGGAACAGACTGTGTACATTGCTGCTTCTCAGCAACCTTCTGTGGCAATCCTTGAAGGTTTCCTGCACGCCACAATAAAAGCACAATTCACAGTTAATGTGGCATTTTTAAATGTAAGACTGTAAATTGAAGAACTACCTAATTCAGCAACAAATCCTTCATAATGAACTTAGCAAAAATGTGCAGTTTCATAGCTAGAGGATTTTGGGCATAAAAGATGTAAGTGTGTTTTTCTTTTTGTCTTAAAGCAAAATTGCTCTAAATGCCGGTAAGCTCGACTATTTTGGCACAGAGACCACTTGTCATGTAGAAAACGTAGTTGCGCCTTTGTTGTTTGTTGTTATTTATTAGCTTATTAGTATTTAATGTAGGTAGAATCTCAACTCATTGTTTTAATCTGTATTTCGTATTAATTTTGTAGTTTTTACTTATAGACACGACCACATCAGCTATGCTGTAATTTTATCGTGTTTAAATAAATAATGGTAATTGAACTGAGTGGAGTGCAATTTGGTCTGAAATCATTGTGTGATTTCAAAATTGAACAAGCGTGTAGCACAAGTTCAATTTGAAATCACAAGTATGATTTCAGACCAAAATTGCATGACACAAAGTTCAATTACCACTTTATTACACCCATTTTGAAATCACATAGTTTGTTTGTCAATATTGAATTCATCCATTTTTATCTGGAAAAGGGATTATTTGGACAACAGATATTGCAAAATTTCCCACAAATGATTTTTTTTTACCTATATTTTTCTGCAATCTGATTTGTTAGTGCAGCTAAGCCATGACATTTGATTGGTTATTATTATTTCATTTTCATTTTGATTGGCTAAAAAAAGGATGCGATTTAGAGCAAAAAATGATGCGATTCGTGAATAAATCGCACTGTTGAGAGCCAATCAGATTGCAAGGATCACCAGTGACTTTGAAATGGGTGTAATAAATGCTTTAATTTATTATTATTATTATTATTATTATTATTATTATTATTATTATTATTATTATTATTATCATGATTAATTATTATTATTATTATTATTATTATTATTATTATCATTATCATTATCATTATCATTATCATTATCATTATCATCATTATTATTATTATTATTATTATTATTATAATAATTATTATCATCATCATCATTATTATTATTATTATCATGATTATCATTATCATTACTAATTATTATTATAATTATTATTATTATCATTAATTAGTTTTTGAGCAAAATGCTAAATAAACAAGAGTTAAATAGCATATCACTTTTCTAGATACATGTATATTTTAACGAAAGAGAGCTATTGTAGCTAGCTACACAAAGGAGATACGGACTCTCGCCTGATTTCTTTTGTTCAGAACTATCAAATTGCAATTGCTTCACTTGACTTGGTTCAGTCTCGTATACAATAGACAAGGCGTCGATAATTATTGTTAAAATGAAAAATGGCAATTTCTACAAAGAAATGAATAGTGTGCAGTCAGTGGTAGCTGACTGCCAGCCATGCATTTCTTTGTAAAAATCATTGATTTTGAGGCATTTTTCTCTGAAAATGGCAATTATAGCTATAAGCTACTCTGGCAACTTACTGTTATTTTTGCAGGACAGTCATCCCAAAACTTCTGAGTACGTTCAGCTTGTGCTTGCTTGTTCTCATCTTGAGTGATACACTGTTCCCATCGTTCAGCTTCTTCATGCAGCCGTGCACAGTCTAGTGCATTATTCTGCGACACAAAAATGTATAAAGTGAATTAAATACTCACAGTCAAATAATATGTTGAACAACTCAAAGGATTTTGTTTTTCAAACAACACTCTGATTCAACGTTTTGGCCTCATTTTCCCTCAAAACAAAGTACAACCAAGAAAAAATCCCAGGACAATGTTCTAAGCAAAAATTGACAGAACTGAAGGTCACGTCCAAACATTCAGGCACTTTTGAGTAAACCAAATTGACTCCAAAATGCAAATCTATATGCTGCAGTTTCATTCTTGGATTGGATCAAAATGTTTCAAACCAGTTTAAATTTGAAATTCTTTGCCTTAGATTCACAATCAATTTCCACAATTTCAAATGAAGGAAAATAATAATAATAATAATAATAATAATAATAATAATAATAATAATAATAATAATAATAATAATGATGATGATGATGAGGATGATGATGATGATAATAATAAAGCTCTTTATTGATTCCAAAAACAAATGTTTCGAATAACAGCTGAAAAAGACAAATTTACATGATAAAACTTTATGATAAAATATGATATAAAATTATAAGATATAGAGATCAAACTGGTTTGAAATCAAAATCACACCATAAGGATGGTGTCTCCTAACAAAGAGCTATGTTGTGGAGTTTATGAAAACTAAATATGTAGGAAAAGTGTGCAGATCTTAAAGTCTTAGCTAGGGGCTAAAAGTCATAAAAGTCATGTACTAAAGCTCCTTTGTTTTAGAACGCAAACCCAAGTACTGTACCTTAGACCATCCTAAGGGTACAGAAGATATGTTTGTAATATGCATCCTTATTATAACCATAACACACACACCTCTCTTGCTTCAAGCTCCCTCAATTGACAAATAAACTATAAACAGGACAACGTTACATTAATTGCATAACTTTTTTATTTACCTCGCTCATTTGTAATGTGTTGTGCAATTTCCCCACAATCAGCCTGTAATGCTGCATCTTTAGAAGTGGAAATTGCATCATGTACTGGAAGGCATTGTCACAAGTCACAAGATCCTGAAGCAGAAGTAGTATGGCCATGTCAAATGAATACAATAACTTCTTAAAAGCTCCCCCCCCCCCTGCCTCCATCATTATAAATCTCTCCAGTAGCGGCCTGGGGGGGGGGGGGGTCACAATAGGCAAATCCTAGCTAGCAAATGATGAACATTTGAAAACTGCAGACCTGTCTGAACACGATCAGCTGTACCAAAAAAATTCCTCTACATCACAATGTACACATTTTTGTTAGACTAAGTATTATTCAATTAGCCCTCTTTGTTTTGAAACACTGAACAGTAACTATTAGATTTCTGTTAGTTATTCAGCCAAAGTGTGTGAAAAGAAAGTAAGCTTGTGCCTGGTTGTTGCAGTGCTGCCAAGAAATACATTATGATAATTTATTATAATTATTTATCCCATTGCTTATCCTCAGAGAGGTGATCTCTCGTACATTATTCATGTATGCCTCACAAGGGAAGCACGACAAATGTTGGGAATGAATCAGATGCCCTGAGTGTGAATCATATCCACAACACCTCAATCTGGTGGCAGTTCCTCTGGACACTCAGCTGCCGAACCTCACAAAATATAATGTCTACTCTGTATAGAAACATGAACAATTGAAAAAAATGTCTTGTTTCTTAACTTAAGACTTATTACCTGTGCTGTGTCGTCTAAGATGTCACACAGAACAGCTCTGCTCTGGGATGAAATGTCACTGAAAAACACCAAACCCAAGTTGGTTTTATACAAACAATTAACAACAGCTGTATGAAATAAAACTTCTCCTGATCAGTGAATTACATTCAATTTCTGGCCACTACTGACTTTGGTTTCAAAGTTCTAACAGCCTGCACTTCATGAAAAAAAAAGCAGTAACTTGTATTTAAACTGTAAAGACTCTCTTGTTTAAGTGTGTTACAGTGTAACACACAGTTTTCAAATTCAGACCTCGTCATCACAAAGGAGACCAAGCCCCAAAGAAAACTGACTTATGTTTAAATTCTCACTCTTCAATCCAAAATTACAATCATATAAATTGCTGAGGTCATTTAGGCCTTCTGAACAGATAATTATTCTACAAAATTAACCACTGCATGCCCATGACAAACATTGGATACGTTTGAAAGTATACCTTCAGCATAGTCAAAAAGTAATAAAACTAAAAATATTGGTGTGCCTTACCATAAAAGCTCTATTAAGCCCCAGGGGGTTTATTTAATTTCAGGCTTCATTAATGGGGAGGGGGGTTTACGTTCTCACTAGAGAGGGGGGCTTAATAGAGAGAAGAGGAGGGGGACTTACTTCATATCTTTAAACACCATTTTTGTCTTTAAATGGGTTTGGTACAAAACTCAAACAACAATATTTGCAATCAAAGGGTCAGGGGGTTATTTGAGAGATGGTGGGAAGGCTAATTAGAGAGGGGGGAAGGGTGAATAGAGAGGGGGCGAGGCTCAATAGAGCTTTTATGGTATTTCACTTGGGGCATACGTTCAATACCTTGACACATTTGAAAAAGCCGTGAAGACACCAAAGGCCACTCCATTACTGAAACTCTCAGAATACCTATCAGGAAAAGCAAAAAGGAGTTGAAATACTTGGGGTACTTTTATAATATTCTAGCATATTGTGCCATGTAAAAGTAAACCATATCACACACTTTTGACAGTCCTGGTTTTCTCAAGAAATATGAAGACTGGGAAGTAGCTTGTAAAGCGGTGTGTGTTTATAACAGGTCAAAAGATAGTTACAGTGGGACAACTGAAATATGCATATACAGCTGTACATAAAACTACAGTCAAGTCCGTCTTGAATTTACTACAGATTGTCTCAAACAAAAGCATTTAGTGAACTGAACTAACAAAATTGTTGTTTTTTACCAACTGACAAATACAAAGATTTTGAGCATTAAAAAAATTCTCGATTAAATTTCGGCTGTACCTCAGTGTAAGAACCTGTAAAACTCACAGCTGACAGGGAATAATTAACAAAAATGTCAAAATACAGAAAAAATGGAAAACAATAACCTACAACACAAAGAAAAACCTGACAGGTTCTAACACCACTTGAGATAAACCCAAAATTTCCGTAATCGTGATTCCTGTCAAGTGGACATGTTTGCAATCTTTCTGCTCAACTTCACCATCTACATGTACGTGTATCAGGATTTAACCAACAGCGACAGTGTCTGATATATCTGAATGTTATCACTAGCTGACCAAACAAACGGCTTATGTGAATACAGCAAATATGGTGTTGATTACAAACAAATTCTCCCATCTAATATCATAAGAAATGTACTGACAATGGCTAGCAGAACAAGCATGCTGACTTAAGGTTAAACTTATTTGTTCCTGTTCTTACTAACAAGTAATCTGTATCATGACATTCTTTACATATTTTTTCAAGTTTCATAACTCAGGACAAGTTTCCCCATGAAATGCATTTAAGGTGATTCCGCTGAAAAAGAAGGAGTATTTAAAATTGTCTAAGACTTGGTCCAGTTCATGACTATGTTATGAGCATTACAAAAATGCAATAAAAAATGGGGGTCACCGTGCTCGTTTTTGTGCAACCTGGATGGCTATTATAGTAAATAGATGACCCACGAGGTTTATATTAGGAACGCTAGTAATCAGAAAAGGGAACTATCATTTCTAGAAAAATTAATTTCTTGCATTAAAATATCGAAGCAGTACAACAAAATTTACTTTAATCTTACACAACAAACTATTTTCATTGAACTGGAATTAAGATTATGAAAGAAATTAAAGATTTTGCTGCGTGTGCACGTAAGCACCACTACCTTAATACGTGCTTTTTAAAGCATTCAAATAAAAATATCTCAAAGTAGAGTATTAAACTTTTCTTTACATCGCGATATACAGTGCTCAGACATTTAAATTGATGCATTAAAAAATGGGGGTCACCGTGCTCGTTTAGAAGAAAAGGACCATTTATTTTCCTGCCGAGCTTAACCTCAAGGAAATCCCATAATGTTGTGCGTGCGCGCGCTCGTGCGCACGCTAAATGACGCGAAAAATTATGCGCAGCAAGGATGCGCAATGCAATTCAATGGAATCACCTTAAACAGCATGAATCTTTGGTATGAGATGGAGTCAGCTTATTAATTATTATGTATCAGTCTTGTATTATTTTATAACGGGCACGCATGCAGCCATCAGACAATACCTTTCAAACGTTTGTAGGAACTCATCAGACCAGCAAAGTTTGAATAATTCATGGAAACTTTTCATGGATTCCACAAGCTGAGTAACAGCAATCTGGTTTGTGGAGACGCACTTCATGACGTCATAGAAATTCTTTATGATGGGTGCTAACACCTGACCTATCTCTTGCAAGGCCAAGCACGACCATACTTCTGCAATAATAAAACACAAGAGAACGGTAAATTGAAGCAACAGCCATAAAGCATTAATTGTGACCTACAATTTTGAAAATGACACCGTTCAACAAAATCTCAACCCTGAGGCCCACTGAAACTATTGTTAACTAGTATTAACTCCCAGAAGTAACACGAAAAACTTAAGTTCTCAAAGTCACACTTGTTCAAAACTAAACAGAAAATTGATGTATCTGTGAGTAAACTTTACAGTGTATGTTAATTATTAATAAAAGCGCTAAAGTGAACTCATGAATTTCTCCACACAAGCAAATGTACCACAAAAGGCTAAAAAAATCTTTACCTAGATGGGTTTTCAAGTCCACAATCTCTGGATTTGACCAACCACTGCTCTACCGACTGGGTCAAAAGGCCAGATGGGAGCAAGTCATAGGTGATTATGCATGGTGCTAATTGTGGCAATGTTAGTGTGAAGGGTATGATCAATGTTATGCTCGCCTACTAGCACTAATTACACAAATAATCAGAGAAATGTCAACTATGCAGTGTATGTTTAAGTGCTAATTAAAGTGAGCCCAATAATTTCCGATTGAGTGTTAGACCTAGCTAGGGAGTGGGAGACCACAAGTGGCAAAGAAAACATCTTCATCCTTTGCAGTAATCACCCCTTCAGCCTCATAGCTCAGTTGGTGGAGTAGCCTCACAGTAATGTAAGTGTTGCAGAAAACATGCATAGTCCCCTGGCAAGCACATACAAGGTTTAATAAACGTTTAAACCCTCACAACTCTCTGGACATCCGAGTTTAGTTTGAGGTTCATACTTTACTTGAAACCTTTTGAATGTTAATAATAATAATAATAATAATAACAATAACAATAACAATAACAATAACAATAACAATAACAATAACAATAACAATAACAGTAACAGTAACAGTAACAGTAACAGTAACAGTAACAGTAACAATAACAATAACAATAACAATAATAATAATAATTATTATTATAATAATAATAATAATAATAATAATAATAATAATAATAATAATAATAATAATACTTATCTAATAAACCTTTTGGATATTAAGACCCTCTGTCCTGAAGAAATTCCAATTACCTTCCACGGGGGTTGGTATCTAGCTTTTTTTTTTCAAACCACATGCTCTAGAGAAAGTCTCACATAACGGTAACTGTTGTCCTACTTTTGTTAAAGTAGAAATTGTAACTTAAGTCTTCTTCCTGAAGTTGACAATCGTTGTTAGTGAGTCACTGTTTAGGACCATTACCTGATTGCAGCAACGGTGTTAGAACCGCCTGCCAGATGAGAGCCAGCTGGTAATAAAATAACCTCTCTTTACTGGCAAGTTCAGCCAAAATCTCAAGCCTGCCAACCTTATCACTGCAATTTAAAAATCAATTGTTAACATTTAATTACTCTCACATGGTCACTAAACCCTGTTTGTGAAAATCAGTAAATTTAAGTAAGGCTTACAAAATTAATGTATATGAACAAATTAAACTAAAAATAAAAAGTGAATTAACCATTTGAAGGTTTTGTTTTTCATGAGTTATCATGATCTTGATTGATCCTCAAGCTCCCAACTATTAAAACACAAGCCTGATGTTTTGTCCAAATTATATAATTAAGTTTCTAATTAACACAACACACAATTACTTGTAAGTCCTACACTGAAGCACTTTAAGCAAGGGATTCTTCATAATATGCCAGCCAATACAAGATGCCAGACTAAGCAATTAGTTTTATATTAATCTTCAATATCTTTGTAAAATACTGTAAAAGGCTACTATCTAACCTGGCTGCTATACAAACACAGTGCTCTGTGTTAGCTGCTACACTCCTCAGTTGCCCCACCTATCAGACAATACAAACAACTTGAATTAAAAACCTACTAAACTCCTGATATTTTGAAATTAAATGTGAAATCTCAAACCCCTGCTACCCTTAAATATGTTTTTATAGTCCGTAATTTTTAGTATTACCATAATTTTATTTGTTTGATTAACTGCCCAGGGTGCTTATTTAATTTTGGGTCCATAAGGGTGGGTGCTTATTCAAGGGTGGGCGCTTATTATTTTCCCAACATTTTCAGCAACCAAGGACATTTTTAGAGAATTAACAAAACAAGAGGCAACAAGTTTATTTCACTTCAACAAAACAAAACAAAGTGCACAAGCTAACATGAACAAGCCATAAACAATATAAAAGTTCACTGACTACCGTATCTAAAATCAATTTTGGAACACAACTGACGTTCTTTTTTCTTCATGCTGGGTGAGTACAGAAGATGGGTGCTTGGGCTTTCACAGTGAGTGCTTATTCAAGGGTGGGCGCTTATTAACTTTCTGGGCTTTCAGGGTGGGCACTTATTCAAAGGGCGCTTATTTGAAGGTGGGTGGTTTATCAAACAAATACGGCAAATGAGTACAATCATTTATTTCTAATCTCTACCCACAAACAGATAGAAAACTGCAGTCCTCTCTTACAGTAAGACTGCAAAAACCATGACTAGAATAATTTTTGGAATCTTTGATGTGTTGGGAAAAGAACCAATTGGAAACAAGATGAATTTACTGCAAACTGAAATATTCAAGTCTTTTAAGCCAACTGGTTGACTGTGTCAAATAGTTGGCAGAGATAATGGTCGCTGTTTATTAATCCGTGTGAACAATTTGTAGTGAAATTTTGAAATAATCTTAAAAAGAACCTCAGTCAATCACTCCTTCTCATTGGATAAAGACCTTAAGTCACATATTTTTAACTACCATATTGCAATTTAGGAGAAAAATAAAAATTGCAGGAAATTGGGAAAGTGCTACAAAGTTTAAATTATAAATAATACTGTAAACAGTGCAAATGATACAAACCGTTCTAAACATAGTGAGTCTGACAATTTCCACTCTGCTGTTCTGAAGTGAACGTTCTTTAGTGTCATCAAATGACTGTGACGGTGACAACACCTTTTTCTTGGCTGTTGGTGTTGTACTGCTCTCATCACTGACTAAGGATGGTAATGACCTGCTTTCTCTTATGCTGTTCATGGTTGCGGCCACACTAGGCATAGCACTAATAAACAAGACAAAGTGAAACTGTTTTAAGGTGATATCCACGAAAAACAAGTTATCATGAAAATTTTCTCAAACTCTCTGTGATTGTTCCCTATTATGTTTTGAGAAATGAAATAAAAACGATAGGTGGCCATGTCTGCAAAGGAGCTTCAATCCACTCAATTTACCCCATAATCGCTTGTAATATTCGCTGCATGAAAATGTCGTGCAAATTACTCAGGAAAGGAGACTGCTGACAAGTAACCACTGTCTTTTAGCTGGTTAACAAAATAAATTTGGAACAGGTGTGCAGGGGCTGTACATATAGAATGCCAAATAACAAAATGACTATAACAAAATCATGAACTTCCTTTAACATGGTTACATACAGTACCTTGGTTGTCGCCCACAGACATAAACATCGGGTTTACTGAGAGCCATATCACCAATGAACAGAGAGTAATGGCTACCAGCTGCAATATCCCAGATCAATACATCTGAAAAACACTAAATTATAGCGCAAATATTTAGCACTGAAATGACAGTCAGTCATCAGAATTGTACGTTGAAACTTCCAAGAAAAAGTTGCTTCCACTAGCTTTCCTTAGTATTATTACCTTACCATTGACAGATAAGCTACACCCCAAGTTTAGGAGCTCAAAATTTGAGAAAATTTTTTTAATCAAAGAGAAAATTAAACTCCATAATTCATAATATTTATTATGCATTGATTGTTTGAATCGTAAGTCTTTTATTAAGTCCTGCATGCTATTTTGGCAATACTTGAGATCCTAGTAGGCAACAAGACAGTTTTTACATTAACTGTCAGCATTCCCAAACACTGATTGGCTCCTAGCTTTTGTCTACAAGAGAACACTCAGACAAAATTATGTCAGACCTGTAATGTTCACACTTTCGCAATGGAAAATAAAGCCGATTCCACTCATACATGAACTTTTTTCACATTATTGTAAAAAACAAATTAACTGCGGTTTCCATGGTCTATACTCTAACAGCCCCCAAAATGACACCATAAAATGTCTAAAACTTGGTGCCCATAATTTTGAGTTTTGAGCATTTTGTGATGTCATTTTAGGGTCTGTAAGAATATAGACCATAGAAAACTGCTGTCAATTTGTTAAATACTATGTACACTCCATGGAGATTTGACTAGATCTTCTTGCAGATGTGTACGTTGCACCCACAATTCTGGGAAAAACATTTTGTTAAAAAGGTGTGGCTTATTTGTTGGTTTTAACACTATTTAATTATTGAGAACGATGTATTATTCAGTAAATGGCACAGGCATTTAGTATACATTTGTTCCATTGCACATATGCAACACATGACATTCCACTCCTAGCGGTACATGCAGGATGTTTGTCCCATGAACCTAGTTTAATGGCCTTAGCTCCCATGAGTCTCCTGTAGCTCAGTGGTAGAGCATCCGAACTAGCAATCGGAAGGTCTTAGGTTCGACTCCTGAAAGGAGCAATCAGATTTTTTTTCCGAGTATGCCTGCGTCATTTACTGAATAATGCATCATTCTCATTTATTCACCAGGCTTAAAATATTCCATCACACTTATTCCATTGTGCATGTCTGCTTGTTTTATTTTATTTTATTTTTTTGTTGTTGAAAGGACTTACTCTGACTTTTTTCGGTTCTACAGCCATACTCTTTTTTCTTCCCAACTGACCACAAGAGTTGTCTCCCCAAGAGTAAACCTGAAGGGGACAAAATTGATGAACATTGTATTAAAATGCAAACATTATATACTAAGGGAAGGGGGGGGGACTCCCATATTAAGCTATAAGGGTATGTGCTATGTAGGGGGGGGGAAGGGGGGAGGACTCCCATACTTAAGCTGTTGGCTTTCAAACGTGCAGTTTAGTTTGGAATTGAGAATAGAAATGTGTACTTTTAGAAAATAGCCATACCTTCCTCACGGAAGGGATTTTCTCCTAAGACCCCCACCCCCCACCCCTCTGAAAATTCCAATTAAGCTTGAGTTCATACATTCCTTTAATTTTTGGTCTTTGAGCCTTTGGATTTGGACTGCACTTCATGTGTCAGTTGAAATAGAAATCTCAATCTTTTAGTAAAAAATGTTGTGAAACTGTGTAATGTGTGCCTCAACCAACCATGCTTTTCCTCTTTTTATTATTATGCCTCAATCTGTATTTATTTATCAATTTTGTATAATTGTACACTTACCTACAGATGTATTTAATATTTAATATTCTTAGACTTACCACTGCTATTATTTTATCTATTTTTTTTTTATTTTTGTGCTTTTTCACTATACCACCCAGTTAGTTGTTGAAATAACAATTAAACTCATTAACAATAGATGAGCTTGGGAGCTGATGCCTAAAAGGTTGGTGGAGCCAGGCAGCAATCAGGCACGGGGAAGGAGGTATCCATGGCAACCCTGCAAGCAACCACCATCAAAGGCACCATCACACTGAACTCAATCAGCGGAATTACTAACCAAACCCGATACTTACCAAAGGGAGGGTGGAGAGGGAAAAAGGCTTGAAAACAAAGCAAGCAAAATGACCTTTGTCACAGGCCAGCAAGCAAGCAAATGCAATGTAACCATGGGGCATCCCCCAGCAGAGAGCTCAAAGGTCACCCCTAAGACGAAACAAGAGGCGACCGTTGACCGGCATTGTGTTGACTTAAACCTTGCCTAAATCACGTTAAACTACACAAAAAAAGAAGCAGCACAGACCTGAGAGCAGGCAGTTTGAGCCAATGAGTGAAAGGTTCCAGCTGCCAGTTTGATTACACCAGCATCATTGAGAACATCCACACAGCAAGGAAAAAACCTGAAGGAAGAACACACATGAAAAAAGTTGTTGTGCTTCACAAAATTTGATCCTGATAATTAGCCTGCTTAGCAAGTTATTTCCTTTTCAAACGAACATGTGAAGCGAGTGAAATCTTCCAGAGAAACCGTTGTCCAGATTTAATTGAAATCAATACACTTTCCTATCACTAACACAAACAAATTCATCTACCAAGATAAATGTTGTATAATAAACAATAACATTGTACGTATTACTAACAATAGAAAGTTGAACTTATACAGTGTGTGATTACAGAATGCAGGAAAAACAGGTGCAACAAGCTTCGGAACAGTTTAAAGTTGCCCCTTAGCCCAAATGAAAGAAAATGATTGCATTCAAAATTGTCGAGGTCCTACTTGTTGCAAAAATATATTCGCACAGAAAGTTTTGATTTTATCTCAAAATACAACTTTACTGTCCAGTGGTAGGGACATTTCATACCTGTCTTCAGTGTCTCCAAGACCAAGCTGTCCACAGCCTCCCCTCCCCCATGACCAAATCTGAGTGTTTGATCCAGCCACTCTGAATTTGCTAGTACCAGAATCACACAAACAAAGACCAACAAGTCCACATTGTTTGCACGGCTTCTTTGCCATCAGTACCCCTGCAGGATCACGCAAAGCTAACGATCCAGGAACTGATGTAATGAACATGCCGGCAACTGAGCCCATGACTGCACTTGTCAACTTGCTAAGATTTACATCGGATCTAATTAATCTGCTGCCGAAACCACTATAAAACCCAGATGAAATCCTTCCAGCGAGACCCACTTCATCTGTTTTCCTTTCAAGACCAGTTTTAGTAAGAGACTCTTCTGAGTCTGAATCAGTGCTTGTGAAATATGACAAGCTTCCAGAATTTGATGGGCTTGAAGGGAACAGTGGAGATGTTGATGAATACAAAATATTTTCATTTGATTGCGATTCTGAGGACTCATCAGAATGTTCTTGTTTGGCAGACTTGACTTGTTCTATGTTGATGTCAAAATATTTATCAATAATGGCTTCCTCTTGATCTGCAAAATGTGTATCACAGATTGTTAGAGATGACTCATCACCGTGAGTGCTTTCACCTGGAGCTGATTCAGACACCAGTGCACTACAGTCAACATAATCTAATGAATCAAAGTTCTGGATTTCTTTAGGCAATGATTTGTCTTCCCTTTCGTCATGCTCTGGTGTGCTTTGTTTACCTTCCACAGTTTCACAAGTACTCCTGGTATTTTCCCCACTTGATACAGGTTCATAACTAAGATATGTCCTCGTCACAGTTGACTTTGCAACATTTGAGTTACCAGTGGTGTCATGTTTATCAACTTTTGCTTTTTGTGGTGATGTTGTACCACTGTGGTGTTTTGTTGTTGTCTGGTTCTTCTTGAGTGATCCTTTGGAAAGTTTTCTTTGCTTCTTCTTTGCCTTTACCGGCTTTGCTTTCTGGTCAAATCTTGATTCCTCACAAACCATGAATGTTGGACATGGTCGATTCCCTTGCACCATTGCCAAACTGTGGTAGGCACCACACACAATAGAAGTAACATTTCTTCCTGTTAAAAAATCAATTTTCTTGGGTACATTAACTTGCTCTGTCTCTACACCATGTCCAAGTTGACATCCCGTACCCCAAGACCACACTTCCCCTGCAATGGAAAGCGCAAGCGAGTGTGAATCTCCACAGGAAATCTCCTTAATCAACGGTTTCTTCTTTGTTTTGTCTTTCTCTAAAGTACTAGATTCTTGTTTTGTGTGAAGAGTAATACTGTGCTCAAACTGAACCAGAGAAGGTTGGTTTACTAGTTTTATTTCACCAACACCGCATTGTCCACTGGCAGAATCTCCCCAGAAGTAAACCTCGTTGTTTCCGCAAATGACACCGCTGTGATGGCCACCACAAGCGATCACCAACACACGTTTGTCAAGAAAATAATCAACAACTGTTGGTTCGCGGCGCTGTTTAAAATCACCAAGACCAAGCTGACCAAAGGAATTATCGCCTACAGAAAGCAACTGCGAGTTAAACGTGAGAAGTAGTGTGTGATGATTGCCCAAGGCGACCTTTGATATGCCTTCACGTAATGCCACACTTCTTATCCGAGGTTCCAAGTTGGTCGACCTCCAAAAATAAGCAATTCCTTTAGCAAAGTCATCCTTGGTTTCCTCTTTTTCCTCAGTCGTGTTCATTAAAACCTAGCAGTCATTTGCTAGTTTTCTAGCAAAAAAATCATTGTAAAAACATTTTTGTTGTGAGATCGATGTGACAAAGAGAAGTTTTTGTCTTCCTAGTTCCCAGGGTTTGCTCGACCTATCTGAGAGTACGTGTGTACCACGTGATGTAAGCTGAAAAGAGGTGTCCGCTTATAGGAGGTTAAAAACTGTAGTGTTTATGTGTCCGCCTACAGCCCGAAATCAGAGATGCCAACCGCTGAAGATCTGAAATCTGGAGATTTTTCTTCTGAGTACCCCCCTCCCCTTATTACCCTACCCTCCCCCCTAAGAAAAATTGATGCACTAACCCCCCCCCCCCCACCTTGTTGGCACAAAATAATTTAAAATTCGCACAACACGAGCTTTTTTTGTCCTGCTTTTCAATTAGTTGAACGTTTATCCAATCAGAGAGTTGTTTATATTGCAATGATGACAAAAAGCGTATTTTCTTTGGTTTTCGTCAAAGTTTGTGGCAGATTGGGTAAAACAGGTATGCAAATGTAACATGACACAATATTTCTTAAATTTATGGAACATTATAGTTGAAATACTAGCCTATTATGTAAAAAAGGCGCCAAGTCGTTTTTATCCGGGAGATTTAGTCACCCGTACGGGAGACCGGGAGATTCGTTCCGTATCCGGAAGACTCCCGGATAATCCGGGAGAGTTGGCATGAGTGCGAAATAAATATCTACAGTCGACTCCCGATAACTCGAACCTTCAAGAAGGAAATTGAAAAAGGTTCGAGTTATCGAGGGTAAAATTATATAGAAAATGACCTGAAAGGATAGGAAAATTGGTTCGAGTTAGCGCGAGGTTCGAGTTAGCGAGGGTTCGAGTTATCAGGAGTCGACTGTACTAAACTCGTTTCTCGTTCCGTACTGTAAGTTATGGATCTTTGTTTTTTCACGTTGATTTATGGCCGAAGCGCGAAATGAACTCAGCCGCGCACAGTCGACCATCAAATACTGCTTACAAGTCTCAATCGTCGTTTTGGAATCAAACTGAAAGGCACTAGCATGGTTTCAGAGTTATCTCTGTAAGAGAAGTCAGTTCGTACGTGTTGACAACGAGTCTTCAACCAGTCGGGTTCTCCCCCTCCCCGCCCCACCCCATTATGGCGTCCGTCAAGGATCCTTCTTGGTCCTATCCTGTATACACAGCACCCTTAAGTGATGTTCTCAAACGGCATGACACGTCGTATCATTTTTAGACCGATGACAGCCAGATATATATGTCGTCCCAGCTGTCACGCCCTGGTGAACCTGGATACTCCAAATCGAAAGTGAAAACTTACATTATTGACATAAATAGTTGGATGGCAGCCAACAAGCTTTAGCTTAACATCGACAAAACTGAGCTGTTGGTTCTGTACGCTCGTCATCGTCTTTTCCCACAGCTATGTTCTATCTATGCCAAAAACATCCGTGTTTGGTTTGATAACAACCGGCTTTCAATGAACAAGCAAGTGAACTCACTTTGCAAATCAGCTTTTTATCATCTGCGAAATCTAGCTACCATCAGAAGGTTCCTATCTCGCAATCACTGCGAAATTATTATACATGCCTTTATAACTTCTCTAATTGATTACTGTAACTGTCTTCTAACCTGCCTACCACAGCATTTGCTGCAAAAGCTCCAACACGTACAAAACGCCGCGGTCCGTCTTCTTGCGTGCACTAAGAAGCACGATCACATCTTCCCAATACACTCTGTTTTTTTTTATGAGAACATTTTTTATAAGAACGTCAAGGCTGAGATTAACCAAAATTTTAAGAACGTATTAAGAACATTCCTCAGGCTGAGAGTCGATTAAGAACGTTTTTATTTTGCTAATCTGTATAAAAAATCAAGGTAACAAATGGAAAATTAACCAAAATACTTAAGGGCATGTTTTGTATAACATTAACAATGGTGACACACATCTCGGTTTGTCATAATCAGCAGTTCTTGATACCATATCTCAGCAGACAATGCACTTTGATAGGTTTCCTGGTCACGTCCTCATCTATTTACTAAAATACATGTAGTGGATACCATGTAATGTAAGAACATCTTAAAAACGTTTTCAGCCTCAAATCGCAATAAAATATAAGAACGTTCAGCCTCAGCTCCAAAATTAGACGTTCTTATAAAAAAACAGAGTGTATTAAAAGAACTACGTTGGCTGCTAGTTAAATTTAGGCTTTTAAAGCGTACCACGAAGTTGGACCTAAATATTTAACTGACTCTTTAATTAAATATACACCCAGCAGAAGCCTCCGCACCACCAATAAAGAATTGTTAGAGGTTCCCAAGTACAATCTTGAAACCTCTATGGAAAGCACGCTTTTTCAGTCATTGCACCCACACTTTGGAATAATCTACCGGTTGATATAAGAACTACAGCTTGCTTAAGTTCTTTCAAAACCAGAGTAAAGACCTTTTTGTTTAGTCGTTCCTTTAAAATTTTTCTTACTTTGCATATGTTTTAATATTAGTGAGTTTTAATTGTTCGAACTACGACTTTGGTCCAAACTTAGCCCAGGAGAAAAGGGAAGACAGACGTTAACGGCCTTCATGGCCAATATTCGAAAAAAGAGATCTCACTAGCTTGGTGGAGAACGACTTTTGTAATGGCAACTGCCCCACGTGTAGTTGCTAGATTTAAGATGCCTATAGATTGTAAATTTTATAGATATAGATTTGAATTAAGTAAGTATTAAGTACTGGATATAAGTATTATATTATTGTATATAGTAAGCCAATATAGGCTAGCTAGAAGATTGACACTAAAAGCGCTATTGGTTGAATAGTAGAAATAATAAATATGACAACAAGTATATACTCAATAAAAGTGATTGTAAAAGTGACTACAAAGACTTCAACATCGCTTTAAATAATTTGAGGGCAGCATTTCCGCGCTGCAGCGCATAAGTAAGCCTCACTCCCCCAAAGTGGCCATTGTTTTAAAATAGGGAAACAAATTGTCGCTTAATGTTGGAAAATATTCTGAAGTTATAAACGTACGAGCGGTAGGTCTGAGTTAAATAAAACTATGTTAAATATACAATGAAACAGATGCAAACTTTCAAGTAGAACGCAGTTAAAAGTACCCAACGCTAAAAATACAATATTAAATATAAATAGCAATATTGAACTTCATAACACCTAGCACTCCCGCGTTTTGTATTAAAATACAATCCTTAAATTACTCTGTCTCTCTCTCTCCACTTCACGATTCTATAGATTTACATTTAATACCGACTTCATCTGCCAGCTTTTCGACAGTCTTTAAGTTGCTCCAGTCCAGCTTGCGTACATTGTGTTTAAGCTCGAAACCAACTTGTTTGTAATGGCGTTCCAAAACTTTCAAACAGAAACTGCTAATGTTACCTTCACATGGTTTTGGTAATATAACACGATGATGATTGCTGACGACTCGTTCCAGATTATGATGTAGCAAAACAAAGTTATCGCTCAGAGAAAAATTACGATTCGCGCAAATATCCAAGTTATTTCCTGCCGCTTCATGAGACAGACAGTAACTTGTAAGGATGTTTGGAAGCAAAAATTCTCCATAAGGCACATGAAATGTTGTCTGAGGCTCAGACAACACCCATTCCATGTGTTGTGGACCAATCGTGTGGCCGGCTGGGAATCGTTTATTGTACTCCGTTAGATCAGAGCATATCTTCAAATTCCAGTCATATCGATCCCTTTCGAAGTACCAGGCGTAACTGAGGACAGTACTGACTGGACACACTTGACCCTGGCCATGATAAAACTTCTTAAACGCCTCTTCAAAGCTACTTGTATTGAACCTTTTCAATATGTGCTCTCTGCAGTGCGTGAAGGTGTCGCGGTGGATGTAGATTGGAAAAGGGCCCACGAAATCTGCAACATAAGGTAAACCCAACACAACCTCTGTAGTTCTCGCCCAACTTTCAACCCATGGGTCAGGCCTGCTACAATTCCAGCCAATGACTCGTAACTTGGGGCCGTCAAATATCGATGACTCTGTCACTGGTGTGATGAAGGCCACGTCGCCGTCGACCCAACCAACGATGGAGTCATTCGTGTACAAATCAATGAAAAAACTGCTCCAAAGCTGGCGGTTGTAACCTGGTGGCTTTGGCATGCCAGGAAAATCCAACACACTGTTGTCTTTAGGTAGCGGCTCGTAAAACACTTCAAGTTTATAATCTGGAAAGTGTTCCTTGTTTAATCTTGTAATGTTTTGTGCAAACGCATAATCGATCTCTGATTCTTCATCCAACACTATGACTGTCTTCCCGTATGATGGCGGCCAATAGAGAACAGTAGTCCTCAGTAGGTCACAATAATAACGATGTCTGTGCTTTTCCAGTCTGCCAGCCATTCTCACAAACAGTGTGATGCTTGGGATTGTTCTGCTGGTTGAGGGGACTGTGGTTGTTATAATATTTGGGGTGCCTGGGGTACTTGAACTGTTATTAGCCATCAGTTGAAAAGCGATCAAGTATGCTATAACAGCACTGCAAATAAAGCAGCTTAGGAGAAGGAATTTGCACGTGGAGGGGGTGCGCCATTGTCGGTAAAGCATTTCTTTCATAAATTTCTGATATATATTTCTGGTTTTCGTTGTCACGGACACCAGCCTGCAAAAGAAAGCAAGAATTACACACATTGATTCACTACGAAACATTTTGGAAGCTGAAAAAGCCGTAACTATTTTCAGAACCTAAAAAAGCTAAGCGAATAAGAAAAGTCCCTACTTTGCAAACTACCATTGTCTCAGAGTGTGTATCAAAGACGGCTTTCCACACGTCCTATGACAATTTTTCAAGGCGGTTTTTTCAGTTTTTTTTTCAGCTCGAAAAGATATTTACCGCCTCAAAAGTTCGGATTAAAAAATTGTGAAGAAGATATAGAGTTTTCTTTCGTGAAAGATCACCTCAAACTTTTGCAACGCTGAAAACCTAATTCCTTTTGTTTTCGTCCTGGCAAATGCGTGGTTAACAGCACGCAAACGGCCAGCTAGCCTTTTCGAAAAGCCAACAGCAACTCTTAATTTCGCAGCCTGTTGTATGGGTTCATATTCTGGAAAGCTGCAGGATAATTGCAGTGCGAACGAATCATCAAGGCCAGGAAATTGGAGAGAGAAACTCCTTCGCCCCATCTCCCTAGTCTCTCTCGTTTTTTCCCACTCGCACTTTTCACTTGTATTTCGTACGCACCACGTTATTTCTCGCGCCACTCCCAACTTCGCAACGTTTTGAACAGGCTGCTAAAATTCCGTTCTCTAAACATTTCAAAAAAAGGTAATTTACAGCTAAAGAATCTGAACCGATCGGGTTGCAATAGGTTACACAAACACCATTTAATTTCTTCTTTTGCTACTACTTATACGTTCTGCGCATCTCGGGAAAGTCCGAGAAAGTCGGCTTTCTTAGAGGGACAGTGCCACCTGTTTTTATAGTCACTATTAATAGCCAAAAAACGTATTTGTTTCAATTTGTTTACAATTACCCTACAAGTGCACAGAAACTACTATTAATTATGTTTGGCTGCGGATGGCTAGGATGGAAGTGGATTGCAAAATTGAAAAATTTGGTTCTTCCTTTGTATATTAGAGAAGTCACTAAAAATCTATTATGGTTTGTTCTTTCTACGAGAAAAGCCTTAAAATTTTCTTCCCGATGTAGAAAGAGCAATTTCATCTTACAAAACAGGTTCTTTGACAAATATTTAAGCAGCTCTGACCATAATACAGCAAAACGTCCGTGACAGTACCCCTTTAACGGAGTTCTAGGCCCCTTTTCAGCCGACGTTTGGGAGCGCGTTGCGTGACGAGCCCAAACGGAAAATACGGCGGTGCCTGCTAAAACAGAGATATTTTTGCGTGGTTTATAACTACACCGGTAAAGCAGATCTTGGCGAGAAGAAAATTAGGGGTAGCCACGCATTTTCAGAGATAATTAAGCTTCAATTTGAGAAAAACATGCTATAAATTGCTTTATATTTTGGCGCTTTTTAGACTTATTATTTCTTAATTATCTCAAAACCAAAATGAAATAGAATGAAATAAAAACGTAAACGTTACAGTAAAAAAGACAAGTTTTCTCCATTTTAAAAAAGGGATTTATTCATTTACTGGAAAAATAGCCTGCTAAAAGTTGGTTACCATGGTAACATCAAAGGCAATGAACGCTAACCGACCACATCAATTTTTTGCCACATAACTTTCTCAAAAGGTTCTGTAGTTTCAGCGCGTTTGTTCAAATATTAAAAAGTTATTTCAGGTTTAAAATCCCCATGGGAAGAATTCCCCCACCCCCTCTCCCCGGTCTAAATAGGACTAATAAATACTATTAAAACAACCAATTTCAGTGTAATGAAGTAGAGTTCTCTGTATTAAATCAACTTTTAAAATTGTTTCAGTTAGTTTCCAACAGTTTCCAACACAATGACAAAATCAGAATCAGAAAAAAGTTCACTACAAAAAGGTGTAAACATTTATCATATCCTTGTTCCCAGGGCAAAAACACAATTTTGTTAGAAGCATCACTCCAATATTTCCTGAGATATTCTTGATTTTGTGATTTATCTTTGTACTGAAACGATGTGAGACATCATCAGTTTTTGAACAAAAACTTGAATATACCCAGAACGAGAGAATACATTTCAGAAACGAAAAAGCCATTATTTGTCACTTTAAACTGCCTTTCAAAAAAGCATAGGATTTTTTTTCTTACTTTATAGGCAGTTTAACCACTTGATAATTGTGTTTCCCACTGATGAAATCCTCTTTCAGAAAAGTCACTGGATTAAATCTTTATCGTTTGTTTTCGGGTTATTGAACAGGTTAAGGATATTCTTGATATAAACTTAGGTTATTTCTCCATAACTCTATCGCGATTCAAGCCACATAAACTAAGTGATCTGTATGTCTGGTTTAAAATAAATGTTTCTCTGTTTATAAGAGGTGACTATTTTTAAGCATTGGATTGAACATAGTTAATTAAAGGCAATGGTTATGAAACCTGACAAACTTCTTTGTTATATGTTTTTGTTTGCTTTATTGGCCTTGACCCTGCACAAACAACAATAGAATTTGGAATGTGTTGGAGCAACTGGCCAATCGAAACGTTTTTGTTAAGATATTCAACTGCGGTGTGAACGTTTAAACAAAGGATTGTGCAGGGTCGCGGCCCTTCCAACATAAATTGCAGCACCATTGTTTTCTTGCAAGGTTTCATAACCAGTCCCTCGAGTACCTATCGATTGAAGGACGTAAGCTTATGTACTGACAGTTTTAATATATACAGCTATTTCAATTAACGTTGTCGGTTCAAAGCGTGAAGCTAAAAGACAGGACCGAAATTTTACGTGTGATTTTTATGAATAAATTCATCAAAATCAGTCATGCCTGGAGAAAACAATAGGTTGTAATTAGCAGTACAATGACCTGCACGTGCATGAATGATTTTGATGAAATTATTCCTAAAAAAAATCCCACAAAACATTGCGGTCTTGTCTTTTAGCTTTATTTTAATCCGACAACGTTAATTGAAATGGCTGTATATATATTTAGCCAAGCCTAAAAACGGAGCTCCAATTTTTTTCATGGAATTTATAAAAATCTGCTTAGTGTATAAACGTAATAACCTTAACTTACCAGTTCCTCATCCTTTCTGCAGTTGTATTTTTAGTGCATGCCCAGACAATACCAATGCAATGCAGAGGGCAAATTTTTTTTGGAATGCTGATTTGTTACAGTGGAGGCTGGCTGAACACGCCAGTTCTACATTCCGTTGGTTTCTTAATTTTGTGTCCAAAAACAACGACTTCTTTCAAGTTCTTTGGAGTTCGACTTTTTAAGCCGGGTTGTTTGTACCACAAATACATGGAAATCAAGTGCTGCAGCTAGAAAGGGAATTCCTAAACGTTAGTTTTCGCGCTTCTTACAGGAATTAGCAAAAGCCGGATTATTTGTGTCAAAGCTAAAAACTTGGACAGGATTGACATTTGTTCAGTTGACAAACTGAAATCAGTCATGGCGACCATGCAAGTGCTTTCAACTCGCTACTTCTTCTTACAACGAATGATAACTGAGCATAACAGTGTCCTTTTGGTGGGAGGAAGGAGTAGGTCAAATTTTGTGGAAGAAATTAAGTTCCTTCTTTAGATCCACCGTTTGCTATTTTTATATCGATCTATTTTCTCGGATTTTCAAGCGGTAGGAATTGGATAGCCTGACATTAAGTTTTACCGTTGTTAGTTTACTCCTGAATTAAACTGATATTCTATCTTCATTACATGACTGTGTAAAATTTACAACTCAGTCAATATTTCTTCTACTGAAATCTAAATAAACGTCAAGAAAAGGAGAACAAGGGGAAATAACCCTTGGTTGCTTGGCACAGATGTTTAAGAATGTTTACAACTGAATGAGAGCCGTGCGGTGCGAACGAAACTGCCCCGAAATAAAAATTCAAAAATTAGTTTCTCCACGAAAATTTCTCCTATCGAAACGATTGAAGTACATTTGTAAAGCTTGAAACACGTGAAATAAGGAAAAATTATTGATTGTTGCTCGGAAACGCATTAGACTAGTAAACGGCTAGCAAGTTGCCTTGCGTTCAAGTTAACAGAGAAAGAAAAACTCACCGTCGTTTGCTCATATTCTCCGCAAAACCTTAAATTAGGTCATTTCACTTTGTTGTTTTTCGGAGGACGGCAAAAAAATGTACCAAAATTCAAAATACACGTGCGGAGCGATTGTTTTTGTTGTTCATTTTCAGCCATGTTGCTGTAGTCGTCGTTGCTTAACAGGGTTCCCTGATATATTTTGCGCTCGGATAAAAATGTCTGAAAAATCATATCTCAGTCAATATTGCTCCTACTAAAAAACTTTACTAAAATTTAGACTTCAACGCTTAGTTGTGGCCCGAAATATTAGAGCGTTTAAAACTTGTGCGTGTTTATACAGTGCAAGCGCATGGAAGCAGAGCGGCGCAAAGGCATTGCATGTACACGGCTTCAAAACCAAATGTTAAAAAAATAATTTCTCTGCGAATATTGGTGGTATTAAAACGTTTAATGTATCTGTGTTAAGCTTGAAACACGTAACATAAAGAAAAATTATCGATTGTTGCCTGGGAGAAAGAATTTTCGTTTACAAATGATTTGAAAACTGCCATCGAATTACACGTCATGATAAAATTTTTTTGTGTAAGAGCAAGTTACCGGCCCGGGGGAAAATGTTTGGAAATTGAAAACCATGGCCGCACGAGCGTCGATTCCGACTGAATTGGACAACTCACAGGCTAGCGATCAGGAAGATTCCGCTTTGCCTACAAATTCTGATTCTTTGGAATTAAAATCAAATGGTCCATCTTGTTCTCACTGTCATAAACCACAGCGTTTTCGCTCGGACAAAGCTACTTAGACTTCCATCTGCTTTCATCCGCGACTAGTTTCAGCTTACATTCTTACTTTTTGCGAGACTTAAGCTTATATTTTTGTTTTGTTTTCGTTTTCACTCACTCTACACGATAGCATTCGCTTACCTCGCTCTGTCCTTTCCTTGTTTTCGTTTCTACTCCTCGGTTTCGTTGGCCACACTTTCGCATATTTTGCAACACACACTATAAACGCTTCGCAAAACGGTCAGTGTAAAATGCAGACTGCAGACTGGGGGTAAAATGCAGACTGAACACTGCAGACCAGGGGTAAAATGCAGACTAAATTAATATAAATTTTGTTTGGTTGGGCAGGTTGTATCCCGGAAAGTATTCATTCATTTTAAACCGTAAGAACTGTTTTCATTTTCTACGATTTTTTCGCAAGTTCTAAATTCCTTTCTCGTTATCTGTGCAACAGAAATCTTTTCATATTAAAATTCTACATTTACTTAGCTTTCTATAGAGACAAAAATAACCTCGATAGGACATATATTTACCGAGATACGAATTTTTGAGTCTTCTGTACTTGGTTTGTTTACAACGTAATTAATTCACGGCGGACGGTACTTCCATCCGCACACTTTAAATTCACCGATATACAGTATTTCGAAAGCACATCGCCAAATGCATTTTTTTTTTTTCAAAACTAGAACATGTAAATATCTTGTTGAGCGGTTTTTCTCTTTATTTCGAAGCGAATTCATAGAGAAATAATTTTTGAAAGTATTGGTAGAAGTAGGGCGCCGTCCCCAAAAGTCACGCAGTGAAATCTTAAATTTTTTTCGCAAGCCTCAAATTCCTTTTTTGCTAATGACGCTACAGATATCGTTCTGGAATTCTACACTTACTTAGCTTTCTATACAGACCAAAATCGGCTCGAGTGTTTTAACTTTAAAAAGATAGTCTTTATAATTTAGTCTGCATTTTACCCCGAGTCTGCATTTTACCCTTCCAGTCTGCAGTCTGCATTTTACACTGACCGCTTCACAAAATGCATTTTCCTTCCCTTCTTACACCATGGTAACCACTGTTTTATTTTACAGGGATTCATGGCGTCGCTTCCAATTACGCAACTGGCTGACTCGTCGAATAAAACACACGAACTTTGCATTCCAGCATATGGTTATAGCCGTTCTTTCACCAGCGTTACTAAGCTGTTCCAGTCTTTTTTATTCTGCGTATCTGGCTAATCATGGGAGTGCTCTTACGTCAAGTATTTGCGCTCACTGTGGACACGAGCACGCGGCTACAAAATTTTGTCTTACTTATAATTACGCACCTATGGAAATTGAATTTTTACTTGATTTTCTTGAGCGTACACGCCACGGTGTGATTCCACCACCGCTATTTCTTTCCGTAATTCGCTTATGCGATTATCTTATGATAGATCAAGACATCATTTACGCAATGATTCAATTGTATTTACCAGGGCATTTCCGACGCCCTTCAGCGTACACACGAGCACTTGTAGATACATTTATAATACTAGTTACAGTAATTTAGGTCGGCACTTTGCCGCAACTTACCTGGACGAAAATTCTTTATTTTACTTTTTCTTTTGTCTTTCAGGGGGAAACCGGGTGCTGTTGTGCGGAACGCCCTGAACTACGCTGCGAAGATCGCCTTAGTTCTCGCGTTCCTCCTGTCGGCAATCACTGGTGCTGCCTTGTTGCCACACTTAGAGCTGAACCAGTTCGTGTGGAATGGCGAGGTAGCATCGGCTGCCGGTAGGTGGACGCATGTTCCCGCTACAATAGCTCTCCGCGTTTCTTCCTGTAAACTATTTTTCATTCAATTTCTTCGTACACTTATTATTTAACTCCTTGATTACTTACATCATTCGCCACAGACTTCACTATGTCGGCCAATCAAAAACGAAAGCCTCGTGCCCACAGACGCGCAGCGCGCTTAGCAGCGTTTCTGAAAACAAAATGTTTCATTTGTTTCGATGATCCCGATGCAGGTATTCCTTCGCAGGAGTGAAAAGCACCGTTTCCCTCCTGCCACATACAAAAGCGGTTATTTATATTCTGGGTGGGAACACGTAAAGCTACGCATGCTTTCATTTTAATCTTTAAGGATTAAGCCGCAATATTTCAGTAATTACCACGCCAATGTGACACCTTTGTGTTAAACTCTTTCCTTTCTTTTAATTTTTTTTCCGCAACAGGAGTTGCTTGAACTAAGCGTGGGGAAATGTTATACAATAAAAATAGACTCTTTTCAAAGTAAACGTTTCAAAGTTGTTTTTATTAAATTTGGTCCTTATTCGGATACTTTAATCATTAAACGGTATTTCATTGCTGATAATTACTCTCAAATATTGCGGTTTGAATAACAATAATTTTAGTGTGTAGCTTTTCTATTTACTTGTGTTTTATTAAGACAATTAAGGTGAATCGTATAATGAAAGTCACCAACAAGAGACACTTTGCCTTCTTAGCTGGACTTCTTGGAACTGTTCAGATCACAGGCGGCCCAAGCTCAAGCTGTGAGCTGTGGTGATCATATTGCGTAATAGCGGCCACGGCGCAAATTTAACAGTTTGTATGGGAATATTTACGATCGGGTTTAGGAGGTAAAAATTCCGAAAATTTCTCAATAAGTTTCCTGGGTTTCACACTCCTAAGATTGAGGAGTGTGAAACCCAGGAAACAAAAACTCGCTAAAATGACCTCAAATCAGCAAAAGGAGACAGAGAAACAACAAACAGTACACCGCATACACAAGGTATTTCATTTTTATTGAGAAATTTTCGGAATTTTTACCTCCTAAACCCGATCGTAAATATTCCCATACAAACTCTTAAATCGCTATTAGACCTATTACACAATATGATCACCACAACTCACAGCTTGAGCTTGGGCCGCCTGTGTTCAGATTATCCTTAAATGTGCTTTACAGACACAAGTGACACAGTTGAAACCGTGTTAGTCATATCTTTCAACGCAATAGTTTGTTGTAGACATAATTTTAGTTATGCTGATCAAAAGTTGTTTTCTCCTGGTACCAATTCAATGTGAAGCAAAAGTTTGTTTTGAAGTCTTGTTTTGAAGTATTTCCGCGGAAACCGTACCAAAATAAAGCAACGGGAGAAATATAAAGATTACAGTGAATATTTGTATCGATAAAAACTACACATTCACAATCATTAGTTTGTTACATACTCGGATGAAGTTTCAGGCAGTGTTCAGTGTTCTTGTTGTAAAACAACAACTTTCCAAGAAGAAAGGCGGTACTACAAGTCGACGCCTATTTCCATAAATTAAGGTGTACGTGTATACAACTTTCAGCTACCTTATTAAAAATACAGTACGTGGTTACAGAACAAAAGTGTTGACATTGACAGTCACCTTCAAATGAAAAGATCTAAAGATTATTTTTTATTAAAATAAATACAGTAAAAACTAACTTAAATAACAAGATATCGGCTGGTATAGATTCGGTAAGAAACACTGAATATCTTTACTACAAAACGATAAAAAACAAGAAGGATGGCCATTTCCAGGTTAATGCTGGCGAAAGGTTAACTTAAGGTCAGATACAATAAATTACGGCTTGATCTTAAGTAAACAATGTATTGTTTACGAGGAAAAACTTATTTTAAACATAATTGTTATAAGATGGATCAACTTCCTGGGAAACAATCCAAAACAGAACACCTGCTTATACCAAATCTATACCAGGAGAAAACAACATTTGATCAGTGCTAGATCAGCATTATACTAAAACATAAATAGAAGGACAAACCATTGAACTTTTTAATATTTTTATCCCTTTGATTCGAATATTCCCATAAATAACGCATATGTTGTATCGCTTCCCAACACCGAACAACAGATAAACCCAAGTAAACCAATAATAAAATATCACAAGAGTGAGTTTCTACATTGTTCGTATTTTTTTGTTTAACATAATGACGGGTGGGGGGGGGGGGGGGGGTCCGACAAAGGTTCATATTTGATACCAAAACAAATCCCAACTTCAGAGTTTGTCTGCCCAAAAAAATCCCTACTTTTTTTAGCAAAAAAAAAAAAAACCAATCCCTCAGTGTTTTTGCATCAGCAAATTTTATTATTCATCTTCTGGAAAGCTAAAACATGCCAACTTCAACTTTGGTTTTGATAAAAAACAAAACTTTACAAAAACAAATACAAAAAGCTCGCATGACTGTCATAGTGTCTTTTCATCCTTTCTTCTGCCGGTAATTACTTTTCAAATAGATTACAATCTCAGGAATATCCCGTAATACCACACAAGCAGTAAATTGCGCTTATGCTATTGTTGATTTGAGCTGATGAAAAATACAATACCCAAAAAAATCCCTGTGTTGTTTTCGAGACCCAAAAAAATCCCGGCGTCTTTCATAGACCCCAAAAAAATCCCTTTTGGCCAAAATGTCAGACCCAAAAAAATCCTTCGGACCCCCCCGTCATTAAAATATGTGAGTGGGGCCCCTGGGCATAAATAGTTGGATGGCAGCCAACAAGCTTAAGCTTCACAATGACAGAACTGAGCTGTTGGTTCTGTACGCTCGTCATCGTCCTTCCCCACACCTATGTTCTATCTATGCCAAAAACATCCGTGTTTGGTTTGATAACAACCGGCTTTCAATGAACAAGCAAGTGCACTCACTTTGCAAATCAGCTTTTTATCATCTGCGAAATCTAGCTACCATCAGAAGGTTCCTATCTCACAACTACTGCGAAATTCTTATACGTGCCTTTATTACTTCCCGAATTGATTACTGTAACTCTCTTCTATCCGGCCTTCCACAGCATTTGCTGCAAAAGCTCCAACACGTACAAAACGCCGCGGTCCGTCTTCTTGCGTACACTAAGAAGCACGATCACATCTTCCCAATTTAGGCTTTTAAAGCGTACCACGAAATTGGACCTAAATATTTAACTGTCCCTTTAATTAAATATACACCCAGCAGAAGCCTTCGCTCCACCAATAAAGAATCGTTAGAGGTTCCCAAGTAAGAAAGCGCGCTTTTTCAGTCATTGCACCCACACTTTGGAATAATCTACCGGTAGATATAAGAACTACAGCTTGCTTAAGTTCTTTCAAAACCAGAGTTAAGACCTTTTTGTTTAGTCGTTCCTTTAAAATTTTTCTTACTTTGCATATGTTTTAATATTAGTGAGTTTTAGTTGTTCAGTCGAACTACGACTTTGGTCCAAACTTTGCCCAGGAGACAGAGGAAGATAGACGTTAACGGCCTTCATGGCCAATCTTAGAAAAAGAGATCTCACTAGCTTGGTGGAGAACGACTTTTGTAATGGCAACTGCCCCACGTGTAGTTGCTAGATTTAAGATGCCTATAGATTGTAAATTTTATAGATATAGATTTGAATTAAGTAAGTATTAAGTACTGGATATAAGTATTATATTATTGTATATAGTAAGCCAATATAGGCTAGCTAGAAGATTGACACTAAAACCGCTATTGGTTGAATAGTAGAAATAATAAATATGACAACAAGTATATACTCAATAAAAGTGGTTGTAAAAGTGACTACAAAGTCTTCAGCATCGCTTTAAATGATTTGAGGGCAGCATTTCCGCGCTGCAGCGCATAACTAAGCCTCGCTCCCCCAAAGTGGCCATTGTTTTAAAATAGGGCAACAAATTGTCGCTTAATCTTGGAAAATATTCTGAAGTAATAAACGTACGAGCGGTAGGTCTGAGTTAAATAAAACTATGTTAAATATACAATGAAACAGATGCAACTGAACTTTCAAGTAGAACGCAGTTAAAAGTACCCAACGCTAAAAATACAATATTAAATATAAATAGCAATATTGAACTTCATAACACCTAGCACTCCCGGGTTTTGTATTAAAATACAATCCTTAAATTGCTCTCTCTCTCCACTTCACGATTCTATAGATTTACATTTAATACCGACTTCATCTGCCAGCTTTTCGACAGTCTTTAAGTTGCTCCAGTCCAGCTTGCGTACATTGTGTTTAAGCTCGAAACCAACTTGTTTGTAATGGCGTTCCAAAACTTTCAAACAGAAACTGCTAATGTTACCTTCACATGGTTTTGGTAATATAACACGATGATGATTGCTGACGACTCGTTCCAGATTATGATGTAGCAAAACAAAGTTATCGCTCAGAGAAAAATTACGATTCGCGCAAATATCCAAGTTATTTCCTGCCGCTTCATGAGACAGACAGTAACTTGTAAGGATGTTTGGAAGCAAAAATTCTCCATAAGGCACATGAAATGTTGTCTGAGGCTCAGACAACACCCATTCCATGTGTTGTGGACCAATCGTGTGGCCGGCTGGGAATCGTTTATTGTACTCCGTTAGATCAGAGCATATCTTCAAATTCCAGTCATATCGATCCCTTTCGAAGTACCAGGCATAACTGAGGACAGTACTGACTGGACACACTTCACCCTGGCCATGATAAAACTTCTTAAACGCCTCTTCAAAGCTAGTTGTATTGAACTTTTTCAATATGTGCTCTCTGCAGTGCGTGAAGGTGTCGCGGTGGATGTAGATTGGAAAAGGGCCCACGAAATCTGCAACATAAGGTAAACCCAACGCAACCTCTGTAGTTCTCGCCCAACTTTCAACCCATGGGTCAGGCCTGCTACAATCCCAGCCAATGACTCGTAACTTGGGGCCGTCAAATATCGATGACTCTGTCACTGGTGTGATGAAGGCCACGTCGCCGTCGACCCAACCAACGATGGAGTCATTCGTGTACAAATCAATGAAAAAACTGCTCCAAAGCTGGCGGTTGTAACCTGGTGGCTTCGGCATGCCAGGAAAATCCAACACACTGTTGTCTTTAGGTAGCGGCTCATAAAACACTTCAAGTTTATAATCTGGAAAGTGTTCCTTGTTTAATCTTGTAATGTTTTGTGCAAACGCATAATCGATCTCTGATTCTTCATCCAACACTATGACTGTCTTCCCGTATGATGGCGGCCAATAGAGAACAGTAGTCCTCAACAGGTCACAATAATAACGATGTCTGTGCTTTTCCAGTCTGCCAGCCATTCTCACAAACAGTGTGATGCTTGGGATTGTTCTGCTAGTTAAGGGGACCGTGGTTGTCATGATAGCTGGGGTGCCTGGGGTACTTAAACTGTCGTTAAAACTGTACCAGGAGCGTTTTTTGTTATTAACCATCAGCTGAAAATCGACCTCTATTAAACCCAAAGCGATCAAGTATGCTATGACAGAACTGCAAATAAAGCAGCTTAGGAGAAGGAATTTGCACGTGGAGGGAATGCGCCACTGTCGGTAAAGCATATCTTCCATATATTTCTGACAGCTGCTTGTGTACTTTCGTTGTCACGGACACCGGCCTGCAAAAGAGAGCAACACACATTGATTCACTACGAACATTTTGAAGCTGAAAAATCCATAACTATTTTCAGAAACTAAAAAACTAAGCCAATAAAAAACGTTCCTACTTTGCAAATCACCATTGTCTCAGACTTAGTATACTTTTCTTTCGTGAAAGATCACCTCAAACTTTTGCAACGCTGAAAACCTAATTCCTTTTGTTTTCGTCCTGGGAAATGCATGGTTAACAGCGCGCAAACGGCCAGCTAGCATTTTCGAAAAGCCAACAGCAACTCTTAATTTCGTGCCCTTGGCCATTTCCGAGTTCCTGTGAACCTCATTATGAAAGCGAGGCTTAGTGCAAAGCTTTTCATATAAAAACAAGATGCCTTTAATCGGCATTACACGGAATGCTTAATGTAGCCCCATTTATTCCCCATGATATGTTTCGCAGATATTTAAAAACTATCCTCCCTTCGCAATTAAAATAATTGAATGGTTTTATTCAGAGAGACTGCGTGATATTTCATCGTTGTGTTACTGGGAATCATACCGGGAATAACTGCAATAACGCAGGAGCTTATGACCTCCTGAATAACGTCAATGTATGTTTCGCAGATATTTAAAAACTATCCTCCTTTCGCAATTGAAATAATTGTCTGAATGGTTTTATTCAGATATATTGCGTGATATTTATCGTTGTGTTACTAAGAATCATACCAGAAATAACTCTGCAATAACTTCATGACCCCGCTGAATTGGTCTGGCCTCCTCTCGCTCTGATCCTTCGCGTTGATTATTCGATCGGTTTTTGAAAGCGTTGTTTCTTCACTGTGAACTCTCCCAGTTTCCACCGTTTAAACTGTCGAGTGCTACTTAGAAGTTATTATTTCGATTTACCTCTTGAAAAACGTTTGTTTTCTTTCTGAAAACAGCATATCCGAGTCTAAATTTATACAATGTGGCCGCGATTGAACAAAAACAACCTTCTAAATGATGATTTGCTTTGACGTCACACAGGTAGAGATGAGGGGGTCCCCTCCCTCGTGATATACGCGCCGATAATGGATTTTGGTTGGGCCGTTTTTGTTGAAGACAATCAGAACAATAGATCCCTTCAGGGAGAGGGCAGAATTTAATGTAGGTTTAATGAATAAATCAAATGATGATTTGACGTCACACAGGAAGGGATGAGTGGGTCCCCTCTCTCGTGATATGTGCCTGAATAATAGATTTTGATTGGGCCGCTTCTGTTGAAGACAATCAGAACAATACATCCCTACTAGCGGAGGACATATTTTAATGCATAAATTAATGTACAGATTTGTTGCTACGATGAAGAAAAAAAAAAAAAAGATACCCGACCCAAACCTAGACACGGCCTGCCCTACAGGCATTCCGCGTAATCAGTTTTGTTTGCATAAGAATGAAAACTAATTTTCATAATAAAAACTTTGCACCTAGCCTCAATTTCATAATGAGGTTCAAAGCAAGTCGGAAATGGCCTATTGCTCATAAAGACGAGGAAACTGGAAAGAGAAGCTCTTTCGCCCCATCTCCCCAGTGTCTCTCGTTTTTTCCCGCTCGCACTGTACTCTTGTTTCTCGTACGCACCGCGTTTTTTCTCGCCCCACTCTCAACTATCTCAACGCTTGGAACAGGCTGGTAAAATTCCGTTCTCTAAACTTTTCAACAAAAGGTAATTCTCAGCTATTGAATCCGAACCGATCGAATTGCATTAGGTTATACACAAACAACATCTTATTTGTTCTTTCGCTACTACGCATACGTTCTGCGCATCTCGGGAAAGTCTGAGAAAGTCGTCTTTCTTAAAGGGGCAGTTTCACCTATTTTTTGTGTCACTATGAGTAGCCAAAAAACGTATTTGTATCAATGGAATCGTTAAAATAATGGTTGAGTTTTGTTAAAAATAACCCTACTAGTGCACAGAAACTACTATTAATTATGTTTGGCTGCGGATGGCTAGGATGGAAGTGGATTGCAAAATTGAAAAAAAAATGGTTCTTTCAGTGTATATTAGAGAAGTCGCTAAAACTCTTTTATGGTTTGTTCTTTCTACGAGAAAGGCCTTAAAATTTTCTTCCCTATGTAGTAAGAGCAATTTCACGTTACAAAACAGGTTCTTTGACAAATATTTAAGCATCTCTGACCAAAATACAGCAAAACGTCCGTGACAGTGCCGCGTTCGGCGGTGCTAGGCCCCTTTTCAGCCGACGTCCAGGCTCGTCACGCAACGCGCTCGTTGCGTGACGAGCCAAAAGGGAGACTACAGCGGTGCCTGCTAAAACAGAGATATTTTTGCGCGGTTTATAACTACGCCGGTAAAGGAGATCTTGGCGAGAAGAAAATTAGGGGCGACCACATATTTTCAGAGATAATTAAGCTTCAATTTGGGAAAAAATGCTATAAATTGCTTTGAATTTTGGCGCTTTTTAGAATTATTGTTGCTTAATTATCTCAAAACCAGTAAAGGGACACTAATATAAGCTAAAATGTAAACGTTAGGATAAGTTTTTTTTTCCATTTTCTGAAAAAAAAAAACAGCCTGCTAAAAATTGGTTACCATAGTAACATCAAAGGCAATGAACGCCAACCGACCACATCAAATTTTTCCTACATAACTTTCTCAAAAAGTCTTATATTTTCATCGCGTTGGCTCAAATATTAGAAAAAATATATTTCAGGTTTAAAATCCCCATGGGCAGAATCCCCCCACCCCCTCCCCCCGCTCTGAATAGGATCTATTTATTGATCCTATTTAGAGTAACAACCAATTTCAGTGTACTGAAGTAGAGTGCTGTATTAAATCAATTTTTAAAATTGTTTCAGTTAGTTTTCAACAGTTGTAAGGCAAGACAAGGAGAAAACACAAGACTTTTCCTCAGAAAAGTTCATTACAAAGAGGTGTAAGTATTAATACTACCATGGATCTCAGGGCAAAAATATAATATTATTAGCAGCATCACTCCAACATTTCCCGAGATATTCTTGATTTTGTGATTTATCTTTTTACTTGAGTTTACTTGAAAACTTGAATATCTCAGGAACGAGAGAAGACATTTCAGAAACGAAAAAGCCATTATTTGTCACTTTGAAAGGCCTTTAAAATAAGCGTAAGACTTAATTTATTTTTTACTTCATAGGCACTTTGACGACTCATTGAGAACTTTGTTTCCCACTGATGAAAGCCTCTTTTAGAAAAATCACTGGATTAAATCTTTATCGTTTGTTTTCGGGTTATTGAACAGTAATATTCTTGATATAAACTTAATAAAGCTTAAGTTCTCCATCACTCTTTCGTGATCAAGAACCCAAAGATGTATATTGAACATAACCTGATTCTTTTATTTGATTGATCTTGTTTACCTCGCCGTTAAGCTCATTCAAACCACATAAACTATATTTCCATAAGTGATCTGTATGTCTGGGATATCTTAATGAAAGTAAATTATTCTCTGTTTAATAAGAGGTGATATTCGTGAGCGTTGGATTGAAGGACGTAAGCTTATATACTGACAGGTTTAAAATGGGTTAGATCACAAAAGAACGGCTAGTGAATAATAATTGCTTTTGGAAACAAACTTACCTTTATTTTTCTTTTTACAATCCTCGATGCTGGCACGTTCCTTAATTTGAGAAAAGGTTGTAAACCAAAGCTTTCGTTCCAGCGTCAGGTGCTTCCTAAATTTAGAGCAAGTCAAACAACAAAAACAATTCATTATAAAATCGCAGGTTTGAGGTTTGGCATTGCACACTAGCAATAATAAAGCTGACCCCGTGATTCCCGGTAATTTACAATTTCAGCAAAAAACCAGTAAAGAAATATCAGGAAAGCGTTGGAAAATATTTTAAAACCTATTTTATTCGTGAGCAAGCGAAAGCGGAGATCGGGCAGTATCCTGAAAATCCTACAATCTGATTGGCTCTGGGAGCGCTGGAATGCGCGGGAAAATCTCACTCCGATCCGGCGCGACGAAGTGGCGCGAAAGTGGCGCGACGAAAACGTTGCATTTTCCCCTCTGAAATGAATCTTTTCGCTCACTAAACGTTCTAAAACGAAGGAAAAATCAGCAATGGAATACAAGGATCGTTTTTTTTCTCCAAAGAGGTGAGTGTTCATTAGATTTTGTTGAGAAAACTTTGATAGTTTGCTGTTATGCAAGATGTGTTTTTCTTGAAGTGTTGACAAACCGTTTAAATTAAGCCTCAAATCTTTTGAGCTCCGTTTTTCGGTCCCTGTTCATTATTTCCCCTGAAGTTTTAGTTTAGCTAATATTGTCAAACAAACGCCTCGCCATACTTTCTAATTTTAGCATTAATTTGTGACAATCTTGACAGAGAACAAACACAAATACTTGAAACAATAAGATATAAACGCAGAGAGTATGTGTGGGAAGTTTTCTTTGAAAGTCTTTTTTCTTAGAACTTTTGTTAAAATCGAATGTAAAAATCTGTGATTTCATTTTCATTAAAACAAAGTTTACGCAGAACATTTCTCCACTTCTCCATAAAAAGTAAAATCTTAAACTAAGATTTTACCTTACGTTTCCCGTCTTATGCAAGACCACCACCACATTAAATTGAGACGGTGATCATCTTATTTTAACACAGGAGATCTTAAATGAAGACTATCGGAGTCTTAGTTATTATATAAGATAAAAAATCGTCTTAAATATTGTCTTTAAATCGTCTTCATTTGAGAAGCGCTTATCTTAATCAACATTGAGGCATCTTACTTTAAGAAAGACCAGTCTTAATTATATTAATCTGAGTCGATGGGGCCCTTATTTTAAGACGTTTTTTTGGTCTTGTGGAAATTTTAAGACGCCTAAGCAGGCTATAAGATACTGCCATCCTACGTAAGATGCCATACGCCTTAAGCTGGCGACACACCTGGCATTTTATACGACGATCGCAGCGAATTTGATCGCCAGCGAAAATCGCAAGTGATTTTCGCCACCGATTGACGTGGACACACCTGGCGATTTTTTTTCGCCGATCGCAGCGTTGTTCATGTGATAAAAACCGCCTAACCTGACTGATTGACTTTACTGGCAATTCGCAGCGATGAGCGTAAAAAAATCGCGGGAACGGGCACACTTGGCGAATTTACCACCATTTTAGTTCTCGGTAAAAAAAAAAATAAATAAAAAAGGCTAACTCGGAAGAAACAGAAAATTCCAACACAAAAAGATCCAAATTTTGGAAAGCCCTGCCTGATTGGTTCATTTAAAAAATGCAGACCTCATAGGAAACAGGACTTCTTTTCTGATTGGTTGATTTTGATCCAAACTCTGCAGACAACGGGCGCTTTCCATTCGACCAAAAATTCCGGAAATTCCGGGTTTGGGAGCGAATGGAACAGACATTTTCCGGAATTTCATTCCGAAATTTTGGTGTACCTCGCGAGGTTGGCCTAAAATCCCGGAAAATCGGAATAACCGGAAAATTCCGTTCCATTTGACCATTCCTGCTCGCGTCCAGTTTCTCAGAGCCCGAAAATCGAACTCAACATGGCTTTCAATTCTTCTGCTCAATATCAGTGTTCCGCTTGGTATTATGCGACAGATGACTTAAATGTTCTTTTGCACCACTTTTGCACCGGAGCCACGGTGCGAGTGAACAGCTCGCAGGTTTCTCTTGTCATTCTGAAGTGACCCTTTAAACTCGTCAGGAAAATAGAGAGGTATCGTGCCCTCAAAGTAGTCGCAGACTCGGTTTAAATCCCTACGCAATTAGGAGCTAGCCACACTAAACAGTGTTATGTCGTCGTCGTCCAATACTTGACATACTTCGCTTATTTCATTTTCATAGTCGTCGAGCAACTCTAAAGCAAGTAAAATAGACAAAGGGTTCGCCATTTTTTGATTCCCCTATTTATTTTCGCGCGAAAATTGGTACGTGATGGACTGAAACGGCTTGGTTCAAACCAACCGGAAAATACTGTTCCATTCGTCACATGGAATACTCGAAATTTCATTCCGGAATTTTTGGTCGAATGGAAAGCGCCCACGGAGTCTGGAGCTTTGATCCAACACAAACTCTCACCTTGTTTAAAACAAGCTGATTTAATATACCCCTCATAATCAAGCAGCGGAAAGTGGAGAATTTACAAGAATTTCGAGACAGCAACTTCAATATTCAAATAACAAGACATTTGGACATAACATACGGGCTAAAGCCCCGGTAAACGTGATAACTTAGGCCCGGTTCATACGTCGAATTTCTACTCTTTGTGTGCCAGATCGGTGGAGAAAGATGAAGTCCCTCTCTATAGCATTGAAGCTTTAATATTTGAACATGAAGGGAAAACAAGACTTCTGCCAATGGATGAGAAATAACAGTTGAGCACGGATGCAATAGAGGCTGGAGTGGTGTGTTCAACACCATCACCTATGATACATTGTGGGCTCGAGGATTTAGTCTTGCGCGAAAACACCTCATTCACCGCCTTCCAGATCTTCCCTGAATCCCCTTTTGCCTCTAAAATCAAGTCACAATAATACTTGGATTTTGCTGCCTTGACTTCACGATTGACCCTATTTCTTAGCTTCCTATAGCGAGCCCAGTGAAAAGCAGTATTGGTTTTCACAGCTTTACGATGGTCAGGGGTGAAAATCACGATCCTTCATCACCTCGCTGATTTTATCATTCAACCACGGGAGCGGCACACCTCGTATTCTTCGCCTTTTCACAGGCGCATGCAGGTCAGCTATTTCAGAGAACAACTGATTCCAAATAAACACAGCGTCGTCGATGTCTTCCTCGTTTTCAATGATGTGCCATGGGACGTTATTCAAGTCCGCTAGGAAGGTGTTCGCATCAAAGTTTTTATCAGAGCGGTATTCAATTGTCTTCGGTGGTGCCTTAATTACACCTGCTTTTAAAACACAATAGACGAGGTAGTGATCACTCAGCGAAACAGGAACAACACCGGAGTCAGTGATGCGGTGATCATTGTTCACTAAAATCACGTCAAGCAAAGTTTGACAGGTTTCCGTCACTCGGGTGGCCTCAGTAATGAGTTGCGTAAGATCGTGTGAAGTTGAAAATTGTTTGAGCTCTTGTTTTTCTTTCTTTCTTTCTTGAATATGGCAGCATATTTGCATTAAGGTCGCCAAGAAGCACGAAATCACATTTATCCAGGTCACGTTTTCATTTTTTATATTTTAATTGCATCATATACTATACATCTAGTAATAGGACCTCTATGTAAACCACTCTTGTGATGGAGCATCCTATTAAAAGATTGTTATTTATTATTAAAACTTCTGATGTTTTAACATAGCTTTAAACTTTTAGGATTAAGCCCATATAAAAAGTTAATTTGTTTGTAGAACACCGTGTCACTAGTAGCACTAGTGAAGATAACTGAACCATACGGATTTATATGGTAAGGGACAGACAAACGGAAAGAGGAGTGAACGTAAGGCCGAAACCAATAGGGCCATTGAGAGACTAAGCGAATAATCAGACAAAAACGCCATGTACATCAGCCAAAGTGGACAAACCACATGACCGAAAGTCGACCCAGCCCCATAACCGAAAGATCAGCATAAGAAGCTAATTGCACGGTTATAATTAGTTTGAAAATGGGCTATTAGTGTGTACCTTTTATTAGAGTTTTAATTTTCAGACCCCTGTGCATATACTGACATTAGATATGACCGCACGACCGAAAGAACAGCACCAATTGCCAATTACACGGTTGTTTTTTGAATTGAGGGCTTCTTCGTAATGTTTTCATACAGCTTTTAAATGGTTAAATTTTATTCTTTATAACATGTTTATGCCCATGGATACCAAAAAGAACTGGGTAAGCGGAGGAACAACCGAACAAACCAGAAACGCAAACGAACGAACAAACGGAATCCCGAGCAAACGAACATCCAAACGGGCGAACGGATGGCCGAATGATCGAGTTAACGAACAAACGGTCCACCAAGCGCTCGCCGGCAAAAAAGGAACGAACGGAAAACCGAGTGAACGAACCCGCTAAATGAGATGAACAGTTGAACGACCGAGTGGACACCTCTTTTGTTTATAGTCATAGGTGTTTATATGGATCGATTTTCTGATATTTTAATTCAAACTTAAAACGCTTATCTTTTCGGAACGAGTGAGAAGCGACGAGCTTTCGTTCTTATTACTTAATGTTAAGTAATTATTAAAAACCTTAAGCACGTATTTTAGTGAGCTCATCAAAAAATCATTAAAAAAAAACAGCATAGAGTGACTAAAGCAAAATAAAGCTACGCCTGCTCAGAAGGTCTGTCAATCTCGTCAGGGGCACAGTGAACAGATCCCGGGTAGAGAGTTCAAAAAAACGCCAAACAACGAAAACCACGAAGGAAATATGTAAACATCTTAGCGAGGGAGAAAATTATGAATAAATTCAGGGTGAATCTCTCTACCACACGTTTCAAACTGACATGTATCATTCTATGCAGTTTCAGCAAATTATAAACTTATATTTCTTAGTACCTGAGTGTCCGGCGTCTGCAGAAGAAGAGTTCTTATTTTTCATTTATATTACAGCTGGCTGGATTAAGTCTCTTCGTAGATGAAACAACTTGGAAATGTAAAATTGTTAAACACGGAGCTTTAATTTTCAGACCTCTGTGCATATACTGACATTAGATATGACCCCACGACCGAAAGAACAGCACCAATTGCCAATTACACGGTTGTTTTTTGAATTGAGGGCTTCTTCGTAATGTTTTCACACAGCTTTTAAATGGTTAAATTTTATTCTTTATAACATGTTTATGCCCATGGATACCAAAAAGAACTGGGCAAGCGGAGGAACAACCGAACAAACCAGAAACGCAAACGAACATCCAAACGGAAGCCTGAGCAAACGAACATCCAAACGGGAAAACGAGAAAATGATGACAAGAAGTCAATGACACTGAAAGCCTTAATATTATGGTAATAATGCTTTATTGTTTTAAAATTATTTCTTAATCCTATGTTAAATCTGCTCCTATGTTTAGAACCATGAAAATGACTATAAGCGGACAATGCTAAGAAACGTTTACGGGCCATGATATTTTCCCAGATCCATCTCTAGCTCTATCAGGCAGCGACAAAATCAGAAGATAGTGAAAGCTACAAGGGGTAACTCGTGCAATGTCCCTCTACAGCCACATCCAATATCCATATGGAGAGAGGGCTCGCAGAACAGACCCAAGAGAAAGAGATATTAGTTGGAGATCTTAGGTCACCCATGGTCCGCCATATGCTGGGACATTGGTCCGGTCATATGGTATCTATAAGTTCTTTGTGTGCCAGATCGGTGGAGAAAGATGAAGTCTCTCTCTATAGCATTGAAGCTTTAATATTAAAACATGGAGGGAAAACTTCTGATGTTTTAATATAGCTTTAAACTTTTAGGATTACGCCCATATAAATAGTTAATTTGTTTGTAGAAAACCGTGTCACCAGTAGCACCAGTGAAGATAACTGAACCATACGGATTTATATGGGAAGGGACAGACAAACGGAAAGAGGAGTGAACATAAGGCCGAAACCAATAGGGCCATTGAGAGACTAAGCGAATAATCAGACAAAAACGCCATGTACATCAGCCAAAGTGGACAAACCACATGACCGAAAGTCGACCCAGCCGCATAACCGAAAGATCAGCATAAGAAGCCAATTGCACGGTTATAGTTAGTTTGAAAATGGGCTATTAGTGTGTACCTTTTATTAGAGTTTTAATTTTCAGACCTCTGTGCATATACTGACATTAGATATGACCCCACGACCGAAAGAACAGCACCAATTGCCAATTACACGGTTGTTTTTTGAATTGAGGGCTTCTTCGTAATGTTTTCATACAGCTTTTAAATGGTTAAATTTTATTCTTTATAACATGTTTATGCCCATGGATAGCAAAAAGAACTGGGCAAGCGGAGGAACAACCGAACAAACCAGAAACGCAAACGAACGAACAAACGGAAGCCCGAGCGAACGAACATCCAAACGGGCGAACGGATGGCCGAATGATCGAGTTAACGAACAAACGGTCCACCGAGCGCTCGCCGGCAAAAACGAACGAACGGAAAACCGAGTGAACGAACCCGCAAAACGAGATGAACAGTTGAACGACCGACTGAACACCTCTTTTGTTTATTGTCATAGGTGTTCTTTGTGTGCCAAATCGGTGGAGAAAGATGAATTAAGTCTCTCTCTATAGCATGGCAGCTTTAATATTAAAACATGAAGGGAAAACTTCTGATGTTTTAATATAGCTTTTAAACTCTTAGGATTAAGCCCATATAAAAATTTAATTTGTTTGTAGAAAACCGTGTCACTAGTAGCACTAATGAAGATAACTGAACCATACGGATTTATATGGGAAGGGACAGACAAACGGAAAGAGGAGTGAACACTGAAAGTGTTAAACCTTTTATGCCTTGTGTAAATTTAAGGTCAACGAAGTTTTGCCACTAGCAGCATTTGACTCATTTAAACAAGGTGTGATAACAAATTTTCAACTACATTCTACGGTCTTAAAAGTATTGTCGGTAGAAATTTCGAGCGACATTTTGAGTTCTGAAATAGCGTTATGTCGATAGAAATTTCCAACGACATTTTGAGTTCTGAAGGTAATGTCGATAGAAATTTCCAGCGACATTTTGGGTTCTGAAGGTAATGTCGATGGAAATTTCCATCGACATTTTGAGTTCTGAAGGTAATCTCGATAGAAATTTCCAGCGACAGTTTAGGTTCTGAAGGTAATGTCGATGGAAATTTCCAGCGACATTTTGAGTTCTGAAGGTAATGTCGTAGAAATTTCCAGCGAAATTTTAGGTTCTGAAGGTAATGTCGATGGAAATTTCCAGCGACATATTGAGTTCTGAAGGTAATGTCGATGGAAATTTCCAGCGACATTTTGAGCTCTGAAGGTAATGTCGATAGAAATTTCCAGCGACATTTTAGGTTCTGAAGGTAATGTCGATGGAAATTTCCATCGACATTTTGAGTTCTGAAGGTAATGTCGATAGAAATTTCCAGCGACATTTTGGGTTCTGAAGTTAATGTCGATGGAAATTTCCAGCGACATTTTGAGTTCTGAAGGTAATGTCGATAGAAATTTCCAGCGACATTTTAGGTTCTGAAGGTAATGTCGATGGAAATTTCCATCGACATTTTGAGTACTGAAGGTAATGTCGATAGAAATTTCCAGCGGCATTTTAGGTTCTGAAGGTAATGTCGATGGAAATTTCCAGCGACATTTTGAGTTCTGAAGGTAATGTCGATGGAAATTTCCAGCGACATTTTGGGTTCTGAAGGTAACGTCGATGGAAATTTCCAGCGACATTTTGAGTTCTGAAGGTAATGTCGATAGAAATTTCCAGCGAGATTTTAGGTTCTGAAGGTAATGTCGATAGAAATTTCCAGCGACATTTTAGGTTCTGAAGGTAATGTCGATGGAAATTTCCATCGATATTTTGAATTCTGAAGGTAATGTCGATAGAAATTTCCAGCGACATTTTGGGTTCTGAAGGTAATGTCGATAGAAATTTCCATCGACATTTTAGGTTCTGAAGGTAATGCCGATGGAAATTTCCAGCGATATTTTGAGTTCTGAAGGTAATGTCGATAGAAATTTCCAGCGACATTTTTGAAGTGTGAAAGGTAATGTCAATAGAAATTTCCAACGTCGCCCTCGGGCTCTTAAAAGGTGAAGTCGGCGAAAATTTCCACCGACATTACACGTATACAGCAACGTTTTATTGACTTTTTCTTCACTTAAGCACGTCTTCAATGTTAACACTTTTTCGAGGTCAATTTTTCAGTTTGTTTACAATGTAGAAAAAATTAAGGTATTGGAACAAAATTTGCACATGATTTTCTAGGCTCTTACATTTAAGTTCAGTTTTCTGCATATTTTGCAGACATACTTTACTTTCTAAACATAATCACTTACATCTCAAAGAATTTTTCCTTATTAGGAACGCAAATGGAAAAGTTTGGACAATTTTAATGCAGGCCGAGTTTGTTGTAAGTTTTTGAGTTTAGTAAAAGTAGGTGAAATTGGATGGTTTTTGTGCGATTTATTTCTCACTGCTTGACAGCAGTTCTAAAATCAAAGAATTTTGACAGTTTTTTGTCAAATTCTGGCAAAAACGAAGAGAAAGCTTCAAAATTTTTCGTTTTAGAATATTGCATTTTGTTTTAGAACGTGTTACATAGGGCCGAAACCAATAGGGCCATTGAGAGACTAACCGAATAATCAGACAAAAACCCCATGTATACCAGCCAAAGTGGACAAACCACATGACCGAAAGTCGACCCAGCCCCATAACCGAAAGATCAGCATAAGAAGCCAATTGCACGGTTATAATTAGTTTGAAAAAGGGCTATTCGTGTGTATCTTTTATCAGAGTTTTAATTTTCAGTCCTTTGTGCATATAGACATTAGATATGACCGCACGACCGAAAGAACAGCACCAAATGCCAATTACACTGTTGTTTTTTGTAGGGCCAGCTGTGGTGCCGCAGTTTGAAACGTGTGGTAAAGAGATTCACCCTGAATTTATTCATAATTTGCTCCCTCGCTAAGATGTTTACATATTTCCTTCGTGGTTTTCGTTGTTTGGCGTTTTTATGAACTCTCTACCCGGGATCTCTTCACTGTGCCCCTGACGAGATTGACAGACCTTCTGAGCAGGCGTAGCTTTATTTTGCTTTAGTCACTCTATGCTGTTTTTTTAAATATTTTTGGTTAGCTCACTAAAATACGTGCTTAAGGTTTCAGTTCAATAATTACTTAACATTAAGTAATAAGAACGAAAGCTCGTCGCTTCTCACTCGTTCCAAAAATATAAGCGTTTTAAGTTTGAATTAAAATATCAGAAAATCGATCCATATAAACACCTATGACTATAAACAAAAGAGGTGTCCACTCGGTCGTTCAACTGTTCATCTCGTTTCGCGGGTTCGTTCACTCGGTTTTTCGTTCGTTCGTTTTTGCCGGCGAGCGCTTGGTGGACCGTTTGTTCGTTAACTCGATCATTCGGCCATCCGTTCGCCCGTTTGGATGTTCGTTTGCTCGGGCTTCCGTTTGTTCGTTCGTTTGCGTTTCTGGTTTGTTCGGTTGTTCCTCCGCTTGCCCAGTTCTTTTTGGTATCTATGGGAGTAAACATGTTATAAAGAATAAAATTTAACCATTTAAAAGCTGTATGAAAACATTACGAAGAAGCCCTCAATTCAAAAAACAACCGTGTAATTGGCAATTGGTGCTGTTCTTTCGGTCGTGCGGTCATATCTAATGTCAGTATATGCACAGAGGTGTGAAAATTGAAACTCTAATAATAGGTACACACTAATAGCCCATTTTCAAACTAATTATAACCGTGCAATTGGCTTCTTATGCTGATCTTTTGTTTATGGGGCTGGGTCGACTTTCGGTCATGTGCTTTGTCCACTTTGGCTGGTATACATGGGGTTTTTGTCTTATTATTCGGTTAGTCTCTCAATGGCCCTATTGGTTTCGGTCTTATGTTCACTCCTCTTTCCGTTTGTCTGTCCCTTCCCATATAAATCCGTATGGTTCAGTTATCTTCACTATGCCTACTAGTGACACGGTTTTTACAAACAAATTAACTTTTTATAGGGGCTTAATCCTAAAAGTTTAAAGCTATATTAAAACATCAGAAGTTTTCCCTTCATGTTTTAATATCAAAGCTTCAATGCTATAGAGAGAGACTTCATCTTTCTCCACCGATCTGGCACACAAAGAATTTCTGCCGCACGTTCGACTGGTCTTGTCGCATTATCCGGCAGAAATGCGGCACCGATTCAAACGTCGCATTTCTGCCGTGTCGAATCTAATTCATACATTTACAGACATTATGTTAATGTATTGAGCATGCGTAGATCAAGGATGACTGTCCAAAATGGCGTCATCGCACCCGCGCGATTCCATCGAAGAAGAAAGCTCATCTGAAGTAGAGAAAATCTTCGCCGAAAACTACCGGTGAGGGTAAAAGACGGAATGAGTTTGCCGAATGGAATGTGGAATGACGTGCGGAATGGCATAATTATGCAAAATACGAGTTGCGGAATGACATAATTATGCGAGATACGATTTATGATTAATGAATCACAGAAATACATTAAACTGAAAAAGCGCGCCTTTTTTTGGGCGCCAATTTGCAAATACAGCCTTTTTGTAACCATTCAACCGAAGAATGCATCACAAAAACCCAAACAATGGTATCTTCGAATTCAATAATTTTTTTCCTTCGATTCTCATCGCATAGCCGTTGATGCAACATAGCAGCTCGTGGACTTTTATCGTTCGCGAGTAAACACAAGATTTGTAATACATTTGCATTAAAGAGGCTTGTTTATTTACGTAACCTGGTTTCCGTTCCACACGAGTCGTCCGCCATTACGGGAGATGTATACAACTCAATCGAAGGCTGGTTAAACTTGACATGTTTTAAGCTTTCACAGCGCCTCGCAGGAAAAAGACGTGAGTAAAGAACCGCCTCTGTTTATTTTTGAAACGATTTATATCACTTGTCGAGGATTTATCTGGTTATGACGAAATGTGTTGTGGTTCGGTCATGCTCATTTCCGTTGTTTTACGTTTTATATTAATCAATTTATCATACACAGCCAAACACATACACACGCAAAAAATAAATAAATAAATGAAAACGAAAATAAAAATTTAACCGCAATCTATACCGCAGAACTCTTTCCCCGTATTTTGACGTGTAGATTTCGATTTTTTATTTTCGAAGGAAGGATCTTGATGTAACAAATTTTCAACTCCAACATTTTATAAGAAACTATATCTAAGCAATTCGGGAAAGATTTCCGCACAGCCCCATACATTATTTATCCATGCACAACTGTCACACTAACCCACTTCCTAAAACGACGAGCGTGAAAACAGAGTGTGAGTCGCAAAATGTATAGATAATTATTCATGGGGCTGTGCAGATATCTTGACGCAACTCGTACTAAAAATACTGTAAGAGATTAATGTCACTTGAAGCCTCGGTAATTAATACCATACCGTAATTCTTATCTACTTTCTTTTCTTTTCCTTTTTTTTTTATTTTAAAGAATCGATATAAGCTTGTATTGTAGTGGTTATCCCATACCATGAAATCCCGGTTTTAAGTCCCCCTTCCCCTGCTAATAAATCGCCTCGATTTTTAAGCCATCTATTTGTAAACGAAAATTTTATTCCGTGATAAATCCCTACCACTCTTCCACTTATAGTCCCATCTTTGATCTTTATATAAACACGTAACACCCCTTCCCCCCTTGCCCCTAAAAAAGCCGGTGACATTTCCTTTTTACGTATCCCCACCCGTAACCGGAATTTTACGGTATTATGGTCTGTGCATCATTACAAGAGCCTGTGAAGTTTTCTTAGACTCAACCCATCGTTGACTTTTTTGGTTTTCCTTGTTTTATCTGATTGGTGAGTATCACAGGTCTCGCAGAGGTAAACCCATACATGGTTGGATTTCTCAGTAGCTCAACAACAGTACCTCAAGTAGCTCTACAAACATGTAATGTAACCACACTTACACCCCAGGGGAAGGGGGGACTCTTAGATAAAACTGAAGGGACAAGCCGTCAAAAATGTTGAACAGAATGTTCTAAATTGTACCAGACTCTCTTGGCATAGGTGTGGCCCCAATGTAGTTTCCTTAAGGGTTAACAAAACAAAATATTGAAATAATCAAGCAGTTTCCTCATTGCACAGAACAAAAAAGCTTTCCTTTGAGGTTTTGAAAGCAGAGATTCAGATTTCCACCGCAATGGTACAAAACTGCACATTTTCAACCCCTGTCAGGGACAAGCATTTTTACATCGCCCTAAAATTGACCTCCCATTTCCCCTTGGGGTGTAGAGCAATAATAACTAACTGTTCACATGGAGTTAACGTTTGGCAACAACAACAACAACAAGCAAGAGAGGATCAAAAGTATGAATTCTCCACACATGTTCTGATACATACCCAGCTGTTCACTATTTATGACTTTTTTTTAGGTCAACCATACAACCAGAGTTTTTTTGTTTTTTGTTTACCTACACATAATTTTTTAAAAATTAATTTTTATGATTCTTGATGACTGACCTAAAAATAAACCAAGGGGAATCGTCATCATTCCAATAAGTCATGTATGACCATTAGAAGATTAAGCCCACACATATACTTGATCCTCTCTTATGACAACCAAAACTGTATCCACCATAACTTTAGCTGGTTATTCTAGTTGTCATAGCAGTTTCCATGTCCACATATACAAAGCTTGTAATATGAAAACTCTACAAACAGTATCTTCATTTAACGTAAAGTTTGAAGATACTTAAGCATAATATAAACAAGGCTGTTTTCACGCCAAAAAATGAGGTGTTCATTACATAATTAGTTATGTAATGTAATAATTTTGAAAACAACTCAACAAACTTATTGTTTTCAAAGTGATGTTGTAATGTTCTTGCTTACAGTTTGTAAAATAACAAAAAAAAAATGATTTAATGTGGAACCTTGCCAGTATACAACAAAGATGCATTATCATTTAAATAGGCCAAAATTTAAAAGCAAATTCTAAAAACTGATCAATTTTAGTTTTTATTTGTCTGAGACAGTTCAAGTATCAGACAAAATGGTCAGTAAAAGAAGAAGAAAAAAAAGCCCACAAAACCAGTATATAATACTAACATATTCTTTAAGGCTTTGCCCCACTATAAGCTAGCGTAATGTTGAAACACCTACTTAGATACCCACTTCAAAGATCAGAATAAACAATGTTTGGGGTAACATGTTTTATACTTTGAAAATAAAATACAATGTGACTGGGTTGTTCAGCCATTGTGATGGACGATAGTTGTTACAGTGGTGAAGAAGCTTTCTCCATCTTAGGAATATTTTGGGATGTTATCAGTATGATTTATTTGCAAGTTCTTCTAACTGTAAAGTATACACGCTGAAGGTGATTCCATCACTGATAAGTCAGAGGGACATGCACTATTCATGGTTAAAAATGGGCATGGGTGTTATTTCAACACGTTGCAACAGTTATTGCAGTTCCCCTCCCCTACCCCTCTCTTCTCCAAAGTGGACCGAATTTCATGTTTCCTCTCTAAAACCGAGATTTTATGGTATAGGATAACCAGTACAATACAAGAAAGTAGGCTTCAAGTGACATTAGTCTCTTACAGTATTTTTAGCACGAGTTGCGTCAAGATATCTGCACAGCCCCATGAATAATTATCTATACATTTGGCACACACTCTGTTTTCACGCTCGTCGTTTTTGGAAGTGGGTTAATGTGACAGTTGTGCATGGATAAATAATGTATGGGGCTGTGCGGAAATCTTTCCCGAATTGCTTAGATATTGTTTCTAATAAAATGTTGGAGTTGAAAATTTTATCTGTTTCATGAAGATCCTTCTTTCGAAAATAATAAACCGAAATCTACACGTCAAAATACGGGGAAAGAGTTCTGCGGTATAGATTGCGGTTAAATTTTTATTTTCGTTTTTATTTATTTATTTATTTATTTATTTATTTATTTATAATTATTTTTTTTGCGTGTGTGTGTGTGTTTGGCTGTGTATGATAAATTGATTAATGTAAAACGTAAAACAACGGAAATGAGCATGACCGAACCACAACACATTCGTCATAACCAGATAAATCCTCGACTAGTGACATAAATCGTTTCAAAAATAAACAGAGGCGGTTCTTTACTCACGTCTTTTTCCTGCGAGGCGCTGTGAAAGCTTAAAACATGTCAAGTTTAACAAAACTTCGATTGAGTTGTATACATCTCCCGTAATGGCGGACGATTCGTGTGGAACGGAAACTGAGGTTACGTAAATGAACAAGCCTCTTTAATGCAAATGTATTACAAATCTTGTGTTCACTCGCGAACGATAAAAGTCCACGAGCTGCTATGTTGCATCAACGGCTATGCGATGAGAATCGAAGGAAAAAAGTTTGAATTCGAAGATACCATCGTTTGGGTTTTTGTGATGCATTCTTCGGTTGAATGGTTACAAAAAGGCTGTATTTGCAAATTGGCGCCCAAAAAAGGCGCGCTTTTTCGGTTTAATGTATTTCTGTGAGTCATTATGCATAAATCGTATCTCGCATAATTATGTCATTCCGCAATTCGTATTTTGCATAATTATGCCATTCCGCACGTCATTCCACATTCCATTCCGCAAACTCATTCCGCCTTTTACCCTCACCGGAAAAGTACATGAAAGTACTGCAGGAGAGCTATTGCAACTCTGATAATGACATTAATGAAGAAGTGCACAGTAAGGAGAATATTTGGTCACGCGTATATTCGTCCGCCATGTTGGATACTCTAGCTTTATCATATTTTCTGCTGACCGACAGACACTGCAGTATCGACTCTGAATTAAGTGCGCACAAGTGCGACGTCTGAATCAACAGTCGCATTTCTGCCGCACTTAATTGAATTGAATTCGACACGGCAGAAATTCGACGTATGAACCGGGCCTTACACGAATTTGACGGCATGCTCCGTAAAAACTAAAATCTTAAACTAAGATTTTACCTTACGTTTCCCGTCTTATGCAAGACCACCACCACATTAAATTGAGACGGTGATCATCTTATTTTAACACAGGAGATCTCAAATGAAGACTATCGGAGTCTCAGTTAGTATATAAGATAAGAGATCGTCTTAAATATTGTCTTTAAATCGTCTTCATTTGAGAAGCGCTTATCTTAATCAACATTGAGGCATCTTACTTTAAGAAAGACCAGTCTTAATTATATTAATCTGAGTCGATGGGGTCCTTATTTTAAGACGTTTTTTGGTCTTGTGGAAATTTTAAGACGCTTAAGCAGGCTATAAGATACTGCCATCCTACGTAAGATGCAATACGCCTTAAGCTGGCGACACACCTGGCATTTTATACGACGATCGCAGCGAATTTGATCGCCAGCGAAAATCGCAAGTGATTTTCGCCACCGATTGATGCGGACACACCTGGCGATTTTTTTCGCCGATCGCGGCGTTGTTCATGTGATAAAACCGCCCAACCTGACTGATTGACTTTACTGGCAATTCGCAGCGATGAGCGTAAAAAAATCGCGGGAACGGGCACATTTGGCGAATTTAACCGCCGATATCTGACATGCCAGATATCGGCGATTTAATACGCCGATCTCCACTCTCACCATTTTAGTTCTCGGTAAAAAAAAAATAAATAAAAAAAGGCTAACTTGGAAGAAATAGAAAATTCCAACACAGGATCCACATTTTGGAAAGCCCTTCCTGATTGGTTCATTAAAAAAATGCAGACCTCATAGGGAACAGGACTTCTCTTCTGATTGGTTGATTTTGATCCAAACTCTGCAGACACGGAGTCTGGGCTGGAGTCTGGAGCTTTGATCCATCGCAAACTCTCACCTTGTTCAGACTTAAAACAAGCCGTTAATATTTTTCAAGCAGCGGAGAGTAGAGAATTTACAAGAATTTCGATACAACAACTTCAATATTCAAATGAGAAGACATCTGGACATCAAGTACGGTCTAAAGCCTCGGCTAAACGTTGTAACTATACACGAACTTAACAGCGTGCACTGCACACTCAGCGGAATGAAAATGGAATGAAGAAATTACTGTCGCTTTCTAAACCACCTGTTTTTTGAAAACCAAGATGAGTCCTACAATTCTGCTGCGTCACCGATCAAAGGAATGAGTGTAGTGACAATTCAGACAATCTGCAATGCAAAGTTTATAATTTACGGGACTTTTAAGACCAACAAAACAGTATTTAAAATGCCGCGGCCCGACCTCTGTTTTCCTGCGAATTTACGGTAAGCGGATTTGTATAAGTTGTGTCATTTCAGATTTGGTTTTAATAAAGTACTATGGATTGAAATTTGTTGTGTTTTCACTGCTGCATGTATCATGTTCAAGCTTAACAGTATTAAACGCTCCCTGTTTTTGAATGTAGGCTTAATAGTGACCGTTGCAGTTAGATTGAAGATTTCTTCCTTGCTTCGAAACTTAAATTGAGATTCTAAAGCATCTAAAATAAGATTGTTCAAATCTTGAGTTAAGATGGAAATATGACTTACCACAGCACTTTGAATCTAAGAAAAAATCATCTTAATCTAAGACGCCATCATCGTATAAATAAGAAGAAAGTCGTCTTATCCTAAGATGAATCGTCTTCAAATGAGATTTACGCACTGTCTTACCACAGCACCAGAATTAAGTGTAAAAAACGTCTTAAAGTAAGATTTTAGTTTTTACGGAGTGCGCGAGACAGAAGACTGAAAATGGAAATGAAGAAATTACTGTCGCTTTTTGATTGAAAACGAAAGATGAGTCCAACAATTCTACTGCATCACCGATCAGAGGAATGAGTGTAGTGACAATCTGCATTCCCTGCTATTAGAGGTCTCTATGATTTAAAGGACTTTAATGTCGGCGGAACGACGAATTTAATGGAATTAAATTCTCCGTAAAAACTAAAATCTTAAACTAAGATTTTACCTTACGTTTCCCGTCTTATGCAAGACCACCACCACATTAAATTGAGACGGTTATCATCTTATTTTAACACAGGAGATCTTAAATGAAGACTATCGGAGTCTCAGTTAGTATATAAGATAAAAGATCGTCTTAAATATTGTCTTTAAATCGTCTTCATTTGAGAAGCGCTTATCTTAATCAACATTGAGGCATCTTACTTTAAGAAAGACCAGTCTTAATTATATTAATCTGAGTCGATGGGGTCCTTATTTTAAGACGTTTTTTGGTCTTGTGGAAATTTTAAGACGCCTAAGCAGGCTATAAGATACTGCCATCCTACGTAAGATGCAATACGCCTTAAGCTGGCGACACACCTGGCATTTTATACGACGATCGCAGCGAATTTGATCGCCAGCGAAAATCGCAAGTGATTTTCGCCACCGATTGTTGCGGACACACCTGGCGATTTTTTTTCGCAGATCGCGGCGTTGTTCATGTGATAAACCCGCCCAACCTGACTGATTGAATTTACTGGCAATTCGCAGCGATGAGCGTAAAAAAATCGCGGGAACGGGCACATTTGGCGAATTTAATCGCCGATATCTGACATGCCAGATATCGGCGATTTAATACGCCGATCTCTACTCTCACCATTTTAGTTCTCGGTAAAAATAAATAAATAAATAAAAAAAGGTAACTTGGAAGAAATAGAAAATTCCAACACAAAAGGATCCAAATTTTGGAACGGCCTTCCTGATTGGTTCATTAAAAAAATGCAGACCTTGTAGGGAACAGGACTTCTCTTCTGATTGGTTGATTTTGATCCAAACGCTGCAGACACGGAGTCTGGGCTGGAGTCTGGAGCTTTGATCCATCGCAAACTCTCACCTTGTTCAGACTTAAAACAAGCCGTTAATATTTTTCAAGCAGCGGAGAGTGGAGAATTTACAAGAATTTCGAGACAACAACTTCAATATTCAAATGAGAAGACATCTGGACATCAAATACGGTCTAAAGCCTCGGCTAAACGTTGTAACTATACACGAACTTAACAGCGTGCACTGCACACTCAGCGGAATGAAAATGGAATGAAGAAATTACTGTCGCTTTCTAAACCGCCTATTTTTTGAAAACCAAGATGAGTCCTGCAATTCTGCTGCGTCACCGATCAAAGGAATGAGTGTAGTGACAATTCAGACAATCTGCAATGCAAAGTTTGTAATTTGCGGGACTTTTAAGACCAACAAAACAGTATTTCAAATGCCGCGACCCGACCTCTGTTTTCATGCGAATTTACGGTAAGCGGATTTGTATAAGTTGTGTCATTTCAGATTTGGTTTTAATAAAGTACTATGGATTGAAATTTGTTGTGTTTTCATTGCTGCATGTATCATGTTCAAGCTTAACAGTAGTAAACGCTCCCTGTTTTTGAATGTAGGCTTAATAGTGACCGTTGCAGTTAGATTGAAGATTTCTTCCTCGCTTCGAAACTTAAATTGAGATTCTAAAGCATCTAGAATAAGATTGTTCAAATCTTGAGTTAAGATGAAAATATGACTTACCACAGCACTTTGAATCTAAGAAAAAATCATCTTAATCTAAGACGCCATCATCGTATAAATAAGAAGAAAGTCGTCTTATCCTAAGATAAATCGTCTTCAAATGAGATTTACGCGCTGTCTTACCACAGCACCAGAATTAAGTGTAAAAAACGTCTTAAAGTAAGATTTTAGTTTTTACGGAGTTCGACTGTAGCGCAACGTATAAACTAGGCCTAAGACCAACAAAACAGTAGTTAATGGCAGCGGCCCGGCCTCTGTTTTCCGGTGAATTTACGGTAAGCTGATTTCGATAAGTTGTCTCATTTAAATTAGATTTGGTGTAATAAAGTACTATGGATTGAAATTCGTTGTGTTTTCGTTGCACCATATATCATGTTCAAGCTTAATGGTATTAAATGCTCCCTGTCAGTTTTGTAATGTAGTGACCGTTACAGTTAGATTTATACCTTGCTTCGAAACTTAAATCAGTTGAGATTCTTAAGCCGCATCTAGAATAAGATTGTTCAAATCTTGAGTTACGATGAAAATATGGCTTACCACAGCAGTTTGAATCTAAGAAAAAATCATCTTAATCTAAGACGCCATCATCGTATAAATAAGAAGAAAGTCGTCTTATCCTAAGATGAATCGTCTTCAAATGAGATTTACGCGCTGTCTTACCACAGCACTAGAATTAAGTGTAAAAAACGTCTTAAAGTAAGATTTTAGTTTTTACGGAGATTGTTTGTGCGAATTTTTCAAAGATCATTGTTTAGCTTATTTCTGTACTGCTTGCTATGGAATATCACAGTTTTTTTCCCATTTATTACTCCAGGATATATTTGAGGTCTGTTTTATCGTTAGCCCAGCCTTTTTCTCGAAAGTTTACACAAGCTTTCTTGACAAGCAAAATTGAACCAGACAGGGTCCCAAAGGGGTTTAGGGCTCAAGGGCTCCGGCCTTAAAAACGTGGGGCTCCAGGGCTCCGGGCCAAAATAAACAGGGCTCCAGGGCTCCTAAGAATCCAATTAAGGGCTCCAGGCTCCACCATTCTTTTCTCCTTTAATACAAACTCAAGTTCTAGGATTAATAAAAAAAGTTACAACAATTTTCTATTGATAAACCCTGTTTTCTGTTTTTCTCCCCTTATGTCCACTGTACTTGCGTGCAACAATTGTTTTGCAATGAATACGGAGGTTCCAACATAGCTTTGGCGGGATGCGGGATGAGGCTAAAAATTGAGGCGGGATGTGGGATACGAGAAATTTTAAAGGCGGGATGAGGGATGAAAACAGAACGGCGAGACCGGGATATGTTTTGTTTCGTAGGCGGGATACGGGATAGGACGGGTATATGGGAGATCATAAGTTAGACCAAGTTAGCTCAAGTTACGAGTCACACGACCTCAGAGAGACATTAGGGAGCTTAAGCAACGACGACGGCAATGGCAACGAAAACGTCACCTGAAAATATATCTTTATTTCATTTGTGCTACTTCGTGATTATTTCAACTCGCTCAACTTTTACAAAAATGGCCAACTATTCAGGAACCAAATTGGTAGGAGTGGCGTACAAGTTAAGAAAGAAAATGAAAAATTTATTGTCGTGCGTTCACGTTCTCCACAAAACCTTTAATGTGGTCACTTCAATGTGGTCACTTGTTGTTTGGCAGAGGACGGCAGGAAATGTACCAAAATGTAAAACGGACGTGCTGAGCGATTGTTTTTGCTCATTAAACCTATTGTTTTGCGGCGTTGCCGTTGCCGTCCCTGTCGTCGTTGCTTAAGCTCGCAATAGAAACAGCACGATGGCAGGGACTGGGCTTCGAACCATCCCTTCAGATCTGAATTCCAACGCGCCAATACTACATCAACGCGTCCCAACAATTGATTACCAAAAGAAAACATTTTTAAAATACAAACATGGGCGACTTAAAGTGCCACTACGACGAAAATTTTTACTTCCATTTTCGCCCTTTTCGTGTTCCAATCCATTTAATGAGTTCGTAATTGCAAAAATCGCTATTAATTAGCTTTATACAAGCTTACTGATCCTCGGAATACGTGGCCGAAAACCGTCGAAAACCCGTCCGCCATTACTCCGACGGCAAAGTGACGCCCGTGGTGATTCTAAAATGCGGTTGCTTTTATGAGATCTTTGTGTGACGTCATACGCGCATCGAACATCGTGCGTTTCAGTAAACCTCAGTAATCGTAAGTCCTAAAGTAAGTGAATAGGCAAGATTATTTGTAAGATTCGCCATCCAGTTTGGTGAAAAGCGATCTAAAGGACAATTTTACCGAATATCTTGGATTATAATTTCCCTGGCGGTGGATTTGGAGTCGTATGACTGCAAAGAATACGCTTCGAAGACACGCGAACAGCTCATTCAAGCCTGGGATTTACATGTAAAGCCGAAGAAGAAACGAATTCACTCCGGCATTTACTCAGCAACTGTATAGGAGGTAGACGTATGGTTATTTAATATTCTGGATATGTTTTCTATTTGGGATTAGTAAACAGAACCTAATCACTATTCGCAGCAGCACTTGAGCAACAAATTATTGAATAGGATGGATAACTCCAGACCAATACATGTTGATGTTATGTTGGTGGCGTGTATGGTGTTTGCATGTATCAATCAAAGCTGCATAATGAGTCAATAAAAAAAGAACTATTAACCTCGTTTTTTTATAATTCAATAAAGCTTTGACAAAACTAAAATGATGTATAATTAACTCCAGTTGAAAAGTGGGTAGCTGTAGCTGTAATGTACAGAATATTTGCAATATTACAAGACTACAGGGCTGTAATCTACCAGGTATTACCTGGTTAGATCCCTTCCTCATTCTACAACAACTTTCAAGCAGTAAATGAAGTAATCATGAGGGGCCTAATATTTTAAAGCCACAGTCCAAGTAACATTCAACAATAAATTGTGTAAAGCCCTCAAATGCAGCTGGAAAACTAAAGATAAATAAGAAAGTTTAGGAGGACAGCTAAGGAGGAAACCTTAGTAGGCTTGCATCATATCTCACCCATTTTTGTTATTTCAATAATGTTTGTTCCTTGGTCAATGAAGATGTGTGAATCTGAGTGAAACAAGCAAACCAGCCTCTTGATCTCATTTAAAACTGACACTATAATATTATTGTAATCATTTTACAAGTTGGGTGTGAAGAGCCAGCATAACACTGTGCTGTAACAGTATTGTGTGTTTTCCCACAAAATCACACAATGTTCACAGACATAAAATTGAAATATTAAAGTTATGAAAGAATGACCATCCTTTCCACAGATATACCTTAATTATTCTTGGAGATTCAACCAGAAATGAGATTTAATGTCTTTTTTCTTTGGTGTTTTCAATTAAGAGCCAAAATACTTTAACCTAAATTTTCACACAAACCACAGCTTATTTTTTTTTGTTTTCGTTCAGCGACATGAACTTCATTTTAATTTTTTTCCTATCTTGTAATTTTTATCTTACATGACCCCACAAACGTTTTCATGCTTTATACTTATACTATGTGTTTGTTGTTTTTCTATTCTGTTTAGCTTTTTCCTTCTGTCAAATAGCCCTGGCTTTCTTATGTTGGATGTTGATATCTGTGGGTTTTTACTTTGGCCTTCAGAAAATAACCAGAACCAAGAACAGGGCCAGCTTTAAATATCAAAGCCATTTTTTATGCCAATAATACCACATATTTTACTTTTTTTCATTTATTGTTATTATTATTCTTATTATTATTCTTATTTTTTTTTTTTTTGGGGGGGGGGGGGGCTTTTTTGTTTTGTTTTAGTTGTTGCTGTTATGACATAACACTCAAATCTCTCTCACTATGAACAATCCAACAAAATAATTGACCATCAGTAAACAATTCCCATAATCCCTTCACTGTTTATATTAATGTGCTTGACCTACACTGTATATCCAGGAGATTTTTTTGAAGACTCTCCTATCAGCTATGTTGGCAGTTTCTAGGATCAAATTTAAAGGTACGCCTTTTGCTGTGGCCCTCTCTGATAACCATATTCAACAATGAGAATACTCAGAGCACAAGAATGCATGCCATGATCCCACTGGCCAAAAACCTTCCCTGTATAAAGATTAGTTTACCCTTGAAGTCAGAGGCCAGTGTTGCTGTCTACTCTCACCATGTCTGCAGCATTGTGGTTTTTGATGACATGGGTATGACAGCAACTTTTAAAAAAACCACACACACACACACAGTCTGCATGCATTACCAGTACCTACTTGTCATATTGATATGATATCAATGCTAAATATTGCAAAAATTTGCTGGTAGTTCTCCTCCTCTCCCTTCCATTTATAAATTTGCACATTATGTACAATGTAAACCTTAGTGTAAGATCCTGGCTCATTCTTCTGGACAAGGTATCTTCTGTAACTGTGAAAATGCCTTCATGCTTCCCTAAACTAACCCTAATAATACAGATCCCAATATTTTAAGGTTCAGGAAGTGTCATTGACAGATCTAAACTAAAAGCTAAGTGAGATTTACTATGGCATTATTACCATGGGTAGTCCTTTTTACCATGGTGTGCAGGTGACCTTGTTGACGCCTTTGTACTGTCTCTGGTATATACCAAAACAGTGCAATACTTTTGTTAGAAATTTATTATGTTGTACAAAAAATGCTATAAACTTGGCTGTTCATAGAACAGACTTTGCCAAGAAAACAAAAGAAGGCAAAAATACAAAATTAATAATTCAAACACAAAGATGAAATTTACCAAGCACTGGTAGTTTTCCACACTCTTTAGAATAAGGTATTGGGCAAAACACTGTCTCATAATTTTGTCAGTTTGGTTCATTTGTTCTCTTTAGTACAAACTAATATGGTTTAAATTGTAGATATTATCTTGACTTGTCCCAGAAGATAACTTTCATGCATAATATTCACTGCAATTCTGCACAAAGGTGCAGTCAAAGCATTATTTACAAGTGATGTTTAAAAAAATTGCTCAATAATAGTATTATAATATTAGTTAAGAACACAGACCAAATAGGATTGCCACAATACCTTCTTGACTCACAGTAATCAGTGATGGTTACATTAGAGAATTTTGCAAGTTGGAGTGTCAGCAGGTCCACATCAGCTGGAAAGTTGCCTGCAAATTTCTTCTGACCTGTACTTTCACATATCATGTGATTGTTTCAATATATAGAGATGAATTTTTCATGTCAATGTCACAATCAGTTTAATTACAATTGCTCATTTAATACAGATCGAAAATCTCGCCTTGCTGTGTATTCTACAGTCGGCATACAAGTCTTTCAGAAATGTGTTGGGTGCTTTGTACGAAGAGACCATTCGAAAAACTCGAGGCAGTTGATTGTTAATATTATACCACAAGCAATTATTATTATCATTATTTTGAATAAAATGGAGTATCTATGCAATTTTATTTTACCAAAGCATGACACTTACAGGAAGTAGACGTAATGAACACTAGACAAACAAAGCACTACAATGAGCTATAAACAAAACATACACACCACCATTCCGCGCCACTTGCTTTCATTGCACGAATTCACGAAAACAGTTCATTTCCGATCCGTTATCTTGGCCTAATCGGTTCACTTAGTCCCTCGCTTTACCCTGGAAAAGTAAGCATCGAGGCAGTAGCATTGTATGGCAGTCCTTGCGTTTGAGTTTCCCTCGAAGCAGCTGTCGAAGTCGTCGAGAGGATATGTCTTTAGTACTTCGGTGCGATGTACAAAAAGACGATTTGTCTGAAGAAATTACCCCCTTTTGACGTATTTCAGAACCATAAATGTTCAAACAACCACCATTAGGTTTCTTTCGGGTGCCCACAATACGTGTGCGTTGTAAAGACGGCCCTTGAGCAACTAAAATAAAAAGAAGTGGCTTCTTTCAGCGAGATCGAACATTCGAAAGCAGGCCATTTTGTTGTGCGCGTATGACGTCATATTCCTGTCGGTGCAACTAGATCCAGCTCTCTATGTAGTTCACGGCCATTTGTCGTTTGAGTAATGGCGGCACAGCGAAGCTGAACTTCGCGTTTAAAATAACTGGTCTTCCCGTTGGAATTTCGATGTAAAATTTGGCGTGGTAAGTATTTATCACTTCTACTTTCCAAAGCTGAAGAAAAAAAGGGATGTAAAATTTTGATCGTAGTGGCACTTTAAGAGACTAACAGCAAAGCTAGGATTCTCCAGAACCTCCTCAACCTGCCGGTCACGTGAATTGGCGTAAGTGTGTATCTTTTCAACATTAAAATTAAATATTAGTAGCCCAGGCAAAATATGTCCAGAAAAAGAGTGACCACCTAGTTCAATCCTCACTAAGCGGAATTTTCGCGTTTGCGTCTCAGTATAAACACACCAAGGAACAACCCGTTTTGTGATCGAAATATGCAGTAAGTCTTTGCCTTTCTCCATGAGAGAACATTATCAATACTGTAAAAGCTATAAATTGTCTATCAGTTGAAATTTAGCGGTGGGCTAGAGCAACGTGGGTTTGGAAAGGCGGGATCGAGATGAAAATTTTCATGGTGGCGGGATGGCGGGATGGAATGAATAATTGCGGCGGGATGCGGGATTAGCCTATGTTGGACCCTCAATCATACGGTTAATATTTGATAGTAGGAAATAGCAAGGGGTGACAGGCCTACACGGCTTCTAACAATGGAAACATTTTAGAAGTGTAACCTCTTTATATTTTTGCTCTAACAAGCATGCATTTAGAGATTTTCCCTTTTTAAAGCAAATAAGTGGTGGCTTTTTTTAGCATTTCTTGTAGGAGAGACTGGTTTTGTATTAATTTTACCGTGTACCTTCAGCGGTGGCTCCAGTTTAACCGATGTAGCGTCTCTCTGTCACATCACAGATACCCAAAACCCCCGAATTAAAGCTTATAGAACTGGGTATTCAAATATTTCATTGTTTTTACAAGAAAATGGATTTCCAAGTTTTCCGTACAGTCGAAACTTGAAGGTCCAGATCGTCGCGCTAGAGTTCCAACTCAATGCGATTTTTATATTTTGGAAGTTTTTTTTTTCGAGATCAGGATCCCAAAGGCTAAAAACAAAACGTGTTGGGGTTGTCCTTAATTCGATTACGTTCAAAAGTTACGGAACATTTTTAAAACTGGGCATAAAACAAGCGGAGTGGACGCACGGAGATGACTTTTGGTACGGACAGCCAGACAACAAACCGCAAATCGATTTCGGCTGACTCTTGATACAATAATAAAACGGCCATAACCAGCTCAAAGACGAGAAACAAAAGAAAAATGAACAAACAAAATAGTACCTGAAGGGTAAAACGTCGTTCGGTTGGAGAAATCAAGATTTGCAAAGGAACTGTCCGTTTATAAAGGTCTTGTAACCGCGTGCTTGTGACAAAAGCTGACTCGAATGAAATCTTACACTCGCTTGGTGTCCCAGGAATTGCTCAATCAGTTTAGTTATTAACCAAATGTTAACTTACTGTAAATCATTGTTCATGAATTAATTAAAACTGTTCTCAACAGCTTTCAAGAAAAGACTTTTTAGAATTATCGAATTCCCCGACATGTTTATGTTGATTATAAATTTTTCTAGCATCTAGCCAAATTTGACTGAAATCGGCCAAGTCATTGTTGAGTGGTAACTCTTGAAAGTGTCCCCTTCAAGCGAAAATTAAAGTTCGAGAAAACAGCGCTTGAAAATATTTTGGTACACAAACAAGTACCGCCCCTAACGCCTTCACATTTTGGTCACCTCTTACGAAAATTTGCCGCAATTTTGCACGTACTGATGTTCAAGAGCAATCAACTCCTTCGCCGTTTCGTTGGATATCTGCGGTGTTTGTTGTATGTCGATTTTGTAATTGGTAATCATGGTCAGGAAAAACTATTAAAAGGGGAAAGCCGACCAGCAAAGCTGTTGGCTCGAAGCAGAAGCGGTGAAGGCAGGAAAGATCACTATTAGAACTTCGTCGAATTTTTTAAACGTGTGTTGTCTCAGTCAAAACGAAAATTCACGCTTCTTCAGTTGAAAAGCCGCGCGAATTTGGTTGAGAATAGCGAAGTTTCGAGACTGCATATCGAAAGCTCGGGTGAAAATTCGCTCTTGAACCCTCTCTTACCTCATAGTCTCTTGTCTTGAATGAATTCTTAGGGTGCCAGTCTGGGCAAAACGCCGATATATTTAGCAGTGAAGGTCTCGTTTAGGGTTGCACGCGAAGAAAGATAAAAATATATATTTGTCTGTGTTTTAAAATGGTCTCTTTTAGGAGGTAAAATCTAAATCTAAACCCACCACAGCAGCAGAACACTTCCTTACCGCTCCTAACCACACCGCTAACGATATGCAATTAATCCCCACAGAAAAAGTCTACTCTAACCGAGACTCACTCCGTAAGGCCAGGGAAGCCTTTTTAATCTCAAAAGGCAGAACACTTTCTCCACATGGCCTCAATATTCGCGAGGAAATGTACTAGTTTTTATTTTTTTCCTTTTATCATTTTTTAGTTTTTGTTATTATTATTTCATTTGCAATTTGCTTCATATTTTATACTGTCAATCAATTTAGTTTAACGTAGTTCCGCTATTGCGCAAATATTTGTCAGCTATATAAGCGTATGTCCCAATCTAAATTTCCATTGTACCTGAAGAAGGCTGGTTTGGCCAGCCGAAATATAGTAACCTTTAAACCGTATTTCTACGTTGTATCGGTCTCTGCTTCTTGTATCATTTTTATTTGTTAAGCCGATCAGATCAGCAATTGATCCAACGTATACCAGCAGGATTATTGTCCACGGTTGTTGCTTGGACTTGACTAAAAAAAACAACTCTTAAAACGTTATTTACATGATACACTGCAACCGCTGCCACAAACAATACATAGGAGAAACAAAACGACACCGTAGACCATTCGACAAACAAACAAACAGTTCCAAACCCACCACAGTTTCAGAACATTTTCTTTCTAACGACCATAACGCTTCTGACATGCTACTAATTCCTCTCGAACTCATCAAATCTAATCGTGACAGTGTACGCAAAGCTAGAGAGGCATACCTCATCGACAGAGGTCAAACTATTGAACCCTTAGGCCTTAATAGGAGAGATGAGACATGAACATTTTTCCCGTCTCTCATCTTCCTAAATTATGTAATTAACTCATTGTTACGTATTTTGTTTTCGTCTACCACGTTGTAACGTTAGCTTATACCTATTTACCAGTTGTATTTTCAAATTTCAAATTGTAACGTTTTTGTTTATGCAACTTAAGCCTTTTTTCAGGTATCTATCAGATTGTAACTGTTTAAATTGTAACGTATCTTGCCACAGGGTCAGTCTCAAACATAATCTCGTACCCAGATCTCCCACGGTCAGGCACATTTCGACATTCCCGAACCGACGACTGAGATCGGGGTACGAGATTATCTCAAACATACCCTGAAGAAGAAAGGCCGTGCCTTTCGAAATATTGGAAAATATACTTCCCTGACCGTGAAATCAGCCTTGCTCTTTTTTTAGATTATTTGCTTTACAATTTTTTTGCTGATTAGATCCTTCACTACAGGATCCGGTACTTTTATTTTGTCACGGTGGTCCTTGCAAACAGTTTATCACTGGTTTTTACTAAAAAAAAAAAGCTTTGACCACGCCCAGATTGGTTCCTTTAGGTGTTTAATTCAAAATTTCCGAAGAACCTCCCCGCCCATACTCTCATAGAAGTCCCCCCTCCCCGGCCGGGGGAGAAAGAAAACGTTTAAACGAACCGTTTTTGAAAAAGAGTTGACAGCTGCTTAACGAATTCGGAAATTACACAAATACTGTAAGCCGTTGTGGAAACACTACTAGCAAAAGCAGCCTGCAGAACAGGCGCTGTTATTTTTATTTTATTTTTTATATGCGTTTTTCAGGCGAGCGGAGACAAGCACGAGGCTAGCGCGGAGCGCGAGTCACGCGCGACGGGAGGGGAGCGCATTTTTTTCGCGCCCAGGCTAAGCAAAAGCGGCGACTGCCCTTATACTTGTTATCTTTGTTCTGTAATCTTTGTCTTGTAGTCCTCATAACAATGCACAGCACACGCAACTGCATTCATCGCGAAAGCCGAAGAAAGTGTTCTTTTCTGTGGATCATAAACTTTTACCGAGCAAAGACTCCACTTACGTAGCCTCTGGTAACTGTAGAAGAAACGTAGAGAGAGCGCCCTTGTGAGCCAAAGCAACATGGCTTCTCCTTGTTGTCGAAGAAAGTGGATTCCGATAGTGATTTAAACTGTTTTTTGCAGAATTTCAAAGCTTACGCGAAAAAAGTTTTCGGCACAGCACACACACAGCGTCCAGTATTCATAGCGTGCGGCACAGCATTCACAGCGTGAATGGTATCGAATAAAGTTATCCATCCATCCATCCATGCATCCATCCATCCATCCATCCATCCATTCATTCATTCATTCATTCATTCATTCATTCATTCATTCATTCATTCATTCATTCATTCATTCATTCATTCATTCATTCATTCATTCATTCATTCATTCATTCATTCATTCATTCATTCATTCATTCATTCATTCATCAAATGGTCTTTGCGAGCATTCCCGAGGATGCGAGCACTGTCAGTTATTTTTGCGAGCACAAGCAGTGATACTCATTTATCACGATCCCAATTATAGCATGTATGTTAACGCCTAACTGGGCCACAGGTTATTGTCGGGTGCATTCAACTGAACTTGACAGTCACATTCATTGGAGTTCAGTACCACGCAGGGATACATTTATTTCTGTACCAAAAACCAAGCAATCGAGCAATCGAGCAAACTTTAATAAGAATCCGAGCATACGAGCAATTGCGAAAATTTTGCGAGCACGAGGAAGTCTTAATTAAAGGCAAAGGGCCAAGGCCAAAGGCGAAGGTCAAATTTTTGCGAGCACTAGAAAATTTGAAGGGACCATTCGATAACCCTCTCGTGCGTTGCGGAACAAAGGCCGCGTTCGAAGTCTTATCTCAACAAGCAGAGCCGATCAATCTTACAAGGAAAAATGTGTAGTCAAGAAAGTTTAGTCGTACATTTTGATGCTTCAACAAAAGTTTCCTACAACGTGATTTTCATGAAAAAGGCTTACCTGAAGTTGCCATCTCAAGTTGTCCTCGGCAATCGCGTATCAACATGCGGCAGCCCTCACCGCCAAAAACACAAGTGCCAAATGGCAAAGAGTAAACAGAAATGATCCAGTGGTGAATTGCAGAATGGAATAAATGCGTTAGAACAGTGAAGTTGCCACAATACGAATAGCCTAGTTGTCATTTGTGAAATGGTTTAATCCATCAATAAACGATTTAGACAGGTAACATTTTGTCCAGTCCCCAATGATAAAAAAGAACACCCTAACCAGAATCGGTGTATGTAAATCAAAATCCATCTATCTTTCATACGTGAAATCAAATGATTATTAAAGTGTGGCAACAAACGGGCTAGTGTACTGTTGTAAAATTATTTAGCTCAGTTAAACGTACACTGCTTATAAATGGATAAGTGTGATATAAGATAGTATTAGACGGGTTAGCGGGTTGACAAATAGTTTATCAACCGAGAGACGATTGATGACAAATGGCTCAACCGGACGACAACTGAATGGTTAGCCTGTGTACAAAGGAAATTGGAGACGTCTGCACGCAGGCTACTGAATGGTTTAGTTTGACTTCAGATCGTTCAGCCAAATAACAACTGGTCCCACGCCCTAATGTGAACTTGTTTAGCTAAAGATCAAATGGTTTATTTCCTTGAAAAATAGATAGGTTGAATATAAAATGGCTTAGCGTCGCACCAAACAGTTTTTTGACCTCGCGTGACATTGAATCGCCAAAAAGCCGCCAAAAATATAGCCTCCCACCCTTAGGGGTTCGTCACGCGTGGGGGAGGAATTGCGTGACGAGCCCCTGAGGACGTCTGCGTGGGAGGCTACCAAAAATACAGAAGTGAAATGGCCCATTTCAAGTGCACGTAGTTTGGCCTTGTTTTCGCAAAGCTGATGACAGATAAAAGTCAGAAATAGGTTGTTTTTCAGCTTTCATCATGTCTGTAGTAGTTCAATTGTATGAATAAATATTTGAAGTCGATAAACGGAGGGAGTTGACTTTGTTTTGATACAAACCTCATGGAATTTCATATATAAATCATATGCTGCCGTCGTATGCTAACTAGGTTTCATTTTCATATGAAAAGCACTGAAAGAACTCTCCGCACTCAAAGGCAAGGTCACTAAGTCCGTGACGTCATCGCTTAAAATATAACTGTAGTTGTTTTGCCTAGCCTGCGAGGAAGCTCTCTGTTAGGTAAGCCGAAATATATACACAATATTGTCTTATGATTTGTAGTCAACAACAGTTGCCTCTGCTATACCTGCTAACTCTCACGCCTGCGGGTTGAAAACTTCGATCTCACGCCAACTCACCAGCCTTAATTGACACACTTTTCAAAAATGTGTAAACTCAAACCAGGGCGAGAAACGAAAGTCCATGTAAGATGAGTAAATGACGATACTTTCCCCGAATTCTCTGATTTTTTAAGGTCCGTATGGAGCATAATCATTTTCTTGAGAACTTCAGAATTATTCGGAACGTCTTCGGAAACGTTCGGGCGTCTTCGGAAGTCTTCGCAATTCTTCGGATATAGTTGTTATCAGTAGGTCAAGGATGGTGGAAATGTTAAATGTGTTAGAATGTGGATTATTGGCTAAGCCGAACTGTAAACTTAATTCATTGTTGGAGAATTGGTTAGCTTTTTTTCCGACAGTAGTTATGGCAGAGGAGGCATGATATGTTCAAGACAGCTCCTGAGGCAGAGCAATTAATCTTAAATCAGGCCCGTAGCAAGGCTAAAACAACTGAGGGGGCTTAGCAAAATGGTGAAACAAAACTACTTCCCCCCCCCCACCCCCTCCCCCCGTCACTCAAAACCAGAGTGACTTGGGAGTTTAAGATGCAACGAGAACATCAAAAAACCCCGGTAGATTTAGTAAGTAAAACAATAAATTTGCACCTGGATGACACTCTCAGGTCATGTTTTTGCTTTTTCTTTGACCGCGAAGTTTCCTAATTTCACGTTTGAAGGACGACGTAGACAAACGACGACAAATTTTTCTTTCTCTTTTTAAATTTGGAATCGGGCAGTAACTTGAATCCGACTGCAGGAGAATTTTTTTCTCTGGTCTTGAGGACATATTTGTGTGGCTTTTTTGTGCAGTGACAACGCGGGAACACTAAATTGTTATAAACTAAGGACATTTGTATTGCTTAAAATGAGCGGATGTCTTAGAAAACAAGTAGTTTATTTCGACAGCTTTCACGGCGTCAGATTGGTTGATTTCAATCCATTTTGACTCTTACTTCCGATTCACAAGATAGGAGTTCCTGTTAGCGAAGGAAACTGACAGGTAGTAAACAGACTATTAAAGGTTAAATAGATTCTCGCAGTTATCTACACAACCAAACTGTTGCGAAAAAAAATAATAATAAAAATTCACAACAGTCTGGTTGCGTGGATAAAACCGAGGATCTTTTCCTCTCAGCATATTTTCTTTTATCCGAAGTGCGTACATATATATTTATATAAATTCATATCCTTTTACTTCACAGGCATATTACTGGATACAGTCAACTCCCTTTATTGTGGACACCCTCGGGACCGCGAGTTGGTGTCCTTAAAAGCGAGAGTCCGTAAAAGCGGGAATTTATTTTAGTCAAACGTCTTTACTCTATTTTTACCGGGGATTTAGCTGCTGTCTATATTATCGAGGTGTCCGTAATAGCGAAGTGTCCCCAAGGCGAGAGTTGACTGTATTATGAACTCACGTTATGAAAGAAACCGATTGTCCTTTGCGATTTCTATAGCAACCTGCTCCACTCTTACAATAATGTGATCCTTCATATCATAAAGCAATTTTAATACATTCCCTTTTAAAAACCGTCAACACGTTCTTGTGAAAATAATCTGGTTTAGTATTGAATGAGGTTTCAACTCACTGATGTAAACTCAGTTTTGCAACGCTACTAAGAGTCCAGGAGAGAAAGAAAGTGAGTACAAATACACAGTAAATCTAAGAATTTCTTTTTCTTCCCCAATATTATTTAGAGAAGGCATAAAACCACTTTGAAAATCCAAATATCTGGTTTTCCTCCCTCTACAAAAGCCAACAATTTCAAATTTTAGTTTCATCCGAATATGATTATAATTTTTTTTTTCAGAGAGAAACAAATACTTATGATCATAATTTTCGAAAGTAATTTACTTCTTCATTTATTAAAATGTAAACAGGGAATAACTTTTAAAGGTGTATTTTAAGTGTTCTATAATTTCTGGTTTGTTCATGTCACCCGACTGCCTAGTGTCATATGTTTATATATTATGTTGTTTGGTTTGGTTCACTCTGTATGCCGGCTTCCCGATAATGGAAATGACTCCAAATATTGTCGTCAGTTTTCACTCTACAAAAAAGTCAACGGACTGACAATATTTTGGACGAACAAGTTATCTTGGTGTGAATTTGACATGGTCACGCTTTGTGGACGTAAAGGTTGTCCAAATTTTTTGATCAAATCGACAGATAAAATCAGAGGAATTTTACGCCCAAAACCATGTTCTTCTAATATTCACTCTTAAACGACTTGTTCGTCCAAAAAAAGTGTCCGTCTCTTAATTGCCGTCTTCTCGTGTGAAAATGGCTGGGAACAAAGATGAGCCCTGACTGATGTTTGTAGTAATTTGTGATTTTATTCCGTACTTACTTATGCATGGGTCATTTCCAACAGTGGCAAATCCCCACCCCCCTCCCCCCCCCCCCGCCCCACTCCGACTGGCCTCTGGGTATTAGGATTTTTTGAAAAACAAACCGGCAAATGCGCGCTCCAAGACGGGGACAAACGAGCTATTCAAATGTCCTTTCTTAATGGGAAGCACAATATGAAGCAGTATCGACCCAAAACATTTCTTGCGTGCGAGTTCTCAGTATCACTATTTTGTGCCCGCGTCAATTTGTTCTAAAAGTTTTAAGCATAAAGAGGGTAACAGCTAAGTTAAATTAACGAAATAAAACAGGTAGGTCTCCATGCTCGTTTAGGAGGGAATAGCCATTTCTTTATTGGCAGGGCTTAGCATCAAGGAAAACAGGCCATGTTCCATGTTTAAGTATTGCTCCATTGACCGTTCATATTGTGGAGTTTTGTCCTCCTTAACTGGCAAAGTTAATCGCAAATTTATCGTCCTTGCCCAGCGCTGAACTTATCATTGAAAGAAAGTTGCAGTATTGTCAGAGGACAATTGTACTAATTCCCCACCCGGAGGACGGACAATGTAAAATACCCCACTTTCAGTGCCCGGGGGGGGGGGGGGATGCGGGCAGTGCTAGAATTGACTAAGGCATTAAATATAGGATCTTATTCGATGGATGGTTTTACATATAATACGCGCGCGGATATTTTGCGAGCAATGTGCAAACTGTTCGCGCGTATTATATGTAAAACCTTCGAATAGGAGATTTATTATTCCACTACAAAAAAATTTTGCTATTTTTGGCTTCAATTTAATGGTAAGATTGTTGAAATACACCCGGCATTATCTGTCCGTCAGTATATGGTGCGTGCGAATTGCGTAAACAACACAGAAAGCCAGTGAAATGTCGCTGCCCGTATTCGTTCTATTTTAAACCGGTCAAACCGGGACACAACGGTGTATTACGGTCTCATATTTTGCGCGTTCTCTTGACCTTATTTGGTGAAATGACATAAAAGTGGAATAATAAGACGCAACAATTGCTGACTCGGTATGTTTTTCTTGCCTCTCTAGATCGGAAAGAAACAAAATTGCCTGCAAAGACAAACATGGATCAAGGGAACTATTGATTACAGTCATGAGATTGAGAGCCGTGTTTCTGGTTCTTTCTTTCATGTTGTTGTGCTTGGTGTTCATTTACAACAAGGTTTTAGTGTCACCATGGAAACCACGCCTGTGTTTTGTCAAAGGAATGACGTCACAAGTTCAAGGCGAACAACAGCAGCAATGGAGAAAAGAAACTCTGCAATCAGACAAAGGAGTAGATCAGTCGTCCCTAGCGAACAACAAAAGGCGGGAAAATAAGGCAGATAAAAGTATACGATTATCTAGACAGTCTGGAAGACGAAAAAACCTCATGATATTAAGTCCAGGTAGAGGAGGATCTTCTTTGCTTGGAGAGATTTTTAACACGAGTCCGAAAGTTATGTATTTGTTTGAACCATTACACACCGTCCTCCTCAATTTGTTCCATGTTCAGTTTTTTAATGAAGGAAAAGAGCCGACAAGCTACAAAGACTCTACTATCAGAGTACTAAATAGCTTTCTTCAATGCGACTTTAGTAACATCAGAAATTCTACTCTTTCGGCATTTTCTAAGACCCCGTTTCGCTGGCGAAGTAACGCACTATCCAGGGAACCTTTGTGTCGGAAATGCGCGCCGTTTTCAAAAACCTTGCTCAGCAAAGCTTGTAATTCGTATAATTATACAGTTATCAAAGTTTTGACCGCGCGAGTTCCAAACAACACGATACAAACTTTAAAAGAGCTTTTCAAACAGCCTGACCAATACGATTTGAAATTAGTTCACTTAGTTCGCGATCCCCGAGCTGTCGTGTACTCTATGGTTTATTCAACTAAATGGATTCAAAACCATTCGCATCCAAGCTTTGCTGAAAATATTCGCGGACTTTGTGACTCCATTCTGAAAAATATACGTTTTGGTTTAATATCTCCGCCCTCTTGGCTTCAGAAGCGTTTTATGGTCATTCGATACGAAGACCTTGTGTTTGATACAGTAAATATAGCAAAAGAACTGTACAGATTTGCGGGATTTGATTGGTCAATCAGCGTTCATGAATGGATAAATGAACACGTGAAGAACGATGCTGTGACTAGTAAGGATCCCTACTCACTAAACAGGAATGCTACAGCGGCCATTGACAAGTGGAAAAACGCACCCGAAGCCTTCATAACAGCTGTGGAAGATGCTTGTGGCGACCTCATGAATATTCTTGGCTACGCTAAGTGGAAAAACAAGGGGAAATAAATGTGGATGTCCACGGGAATATTTTTTACATATTTGTTAACATTGTTTTATTTTGCTACAATGCTGCATACACCGCACATTCGGATTACAATACAAAATACAGGTTTTCAAGTTGAAGGTAAAAAAATGGTGATGAAACCAGTAAACGAAACCACGAGGCTAAGAAAAAATTAGGTTTCCTCCCGAAATACAAGAGTGCCGAATAAACAGCTACTTTAATGACGATGGAGAGATGTAGAATCGCGTCTACGGCAATCGGTAAACGTGAGATTCGCCTTTATATTTTCTTGAAAAAATGGGTACAAAGATGAGAATATTTCAAAACAATTCTGACCTTTGATGCTAACAGAAACTACTCAATTTTACTGAGAAACTAAAAACAGCGAGCATCAGCACTGAAGGATAAACGTGGTAACATGGTTATTTCTGCCATTTGTTGTCATGTGTGCGTGGTGAAAATTATGCTCTGAAAAAGTCGCATCTCGTAAGTCGATCCGCGGAAATAGCCCTATGCGAAGTATTTCGTGCAACACTCGTCACTGCTAGTTAATTGAGTGGGCCTCGCTAGTCTACTATACTAACCGTGGCTTTGTACGAAATATTCGTGAGGCTCACTTGATTGACAAAGTTGAGATTCTCGAGCCGCTTGGTATAAAAAGCTGACAAATTGTTCTTGAGGAAAGCTCTTCAGGGCACGTAAACAGAGTTTTTTCCCCGGGAGGCGGGAATTTAAACAATTAACTTAATTTTCAAAAGTTCAAATGCCCGGGGGTTTCCGGGGATGGCGGGGTGGGGGTGGGGGATGGTGAATTTTCCAATTGATTGGCGCATTAGTAGCAGACTAGTAATACCTGCCGGTAGAGTGCCAACGAGTAAAAACTGTCACCGTTGCGTGCCGAATGAAAATTAAGAAGTAAACAGACTACAAAACATTTTTCAAACTGAATCATTGTTTAATAAAGCATTGCAAAACTCTCATGCTATTCTTTGTTGTTTAGAATGTCTATAAAATCTAAATTTGTGAGGTAGATTAGAGGTGAAACATCTGCGGCCCTTGCATTACCTGTTTGAGCTCATACAAAAACCAAAATAAACAACTTTAATGTGTACAAGAATAGCTATCAACCTGGGAATAACAGAATTTTACAATAAAAATGAGCTTTTCAAATCCAATTTATTGAATTAATGAGCCACAAGTATGGTCATTTTAAAAGAAAATAGAAGAATGGCACAAAGCTAAGTTGCAATTGACTTGAAATATTTCTCCTGTATTCAAGCAGCTCCAATGTGCATCTCCCTCAAACAGAACCTAAACATCAACAAAAAAAACCCACTAAATTTGACTAAAAAAAAGATGAAATCTAAAATATTTGGTAGATCCCTATATAATTAAGGATTCGTTTTGGTCCGCACTGTATCAGTTTGGAATGATATCTTTATTGTGCATATTATGTTACCGACCACATGGATTCACATAACGACACTGGCCCTCTATTGTCCGTATTAGCTTGCAATTTGAATATTATCATGATTAAAGACTAAAGGTTACTTTAAGAAAATTTCTCCCTCCTCAGAAAACAAAACACACTACAAACAGTTAAGATTTGAATTCTCTTACCTCCTCGATTGAAAGAGCCGTCGGAACTTCCGCCGTCCACCAACGGAGCAACAAATCTGCTATTAGAGCTTAACATTTCCACACTGTCGCGCAAGATCGAAAAATAAGATGGCGCGTAGGAAAAATTCGATTGCTCCTAAACATGAAAACTTCTGCAAAGTTTCCTAGCGTTTATAAAAGATCTTTGCTATTTTTATACACCATCCTAATACAGGAAGACTTATAAACACCGCTATTCTTATCCAAATCTCTCAAACAGAGCGAAGACAACTAAATTCGCCACATTGTTTACAAAATTTAAGTCCGCGCGTGTGTAAGAAGAATCTGGGTACTAGCGCTCACCGATCATGATACTCCTGATGTGATTGGTTTAGATAAAAAATACCGCGATGTCACTCTTACATTACCTTATGTTAACCTTATTGCCTGATTTCATACCGTGGGGGTCTGGGTACGAGTCTGTGTATTATGGGATATGGGAGTCAACACCCACATAGCCAGAAAGAGCAGATCGAACTTTACAACATCCTCAAGTTTGGTGTTAATCAAGCGAATATTAGGCGAGATACAGCCATTCAAAAACTTAATTTACTAAGAAATGTATGAAACGCCGGACCAGGGGCGGGGGGGAACACTCCATAGCGCCTGGCACTTTTTTCGTATCAGAATCATCCAACAAAAGTTGACGTCACATCCGGTCAAATTGGCGCCCAGCAGCCTGTCACGGCGAAGTCAAATGATGGCGTCCGAGTCAGGCATGATTTCTTCGGATTTTTGAGCCATCAGTATCAGGAATTGTGAACTGTGGATATGAGAGATGTTGTAAAGATATTGCTTCGACTTCATGAGCAAGGGTTTTCCAAAGGAGTCATTTTTTCTATTGTTTTGACGGAAAATACGAGACAGCTAAGCGTCGTGTCATGGCGAAAATTTCACACTCTCAAAACGAGTGGCGTTCAGACTTTTGGCTCTTGTGGCTTCTGATCGTTCGAAAGCTGAAATTTTAATAGCCTATCCCGAGTGCAACATAATGGAGGAGACATCGTCAGTCATAGTTTAACGTGTTAACATCGGGAACCTAATTATCTCTCGACGTGAAGTGTTGGAAGCCTGTATCATTGAAGCTGTTCCAATTGTCTTCGTTGTAAGAGACTCGTAATCTTCCAGGTGAGTAAATGTAGTTATCTTCATTTCCAGTTCTTTGCTGCCGACGTGAGTACCTTTACATGTGGGCTTTAGAGTAATAAGTCGGTTTTGTGCTTCGTAGTTCTTTAATAAAGACGCAAGTGACGTTCAATTAATAAATAGCTATAGTAATTCTCTTATCTGAAATGCATTTCATATCATGTTGTCCTGCCAGTGCAGGCTTGAGGAGGGGCTTGAGTCAGAAAATGTATCTGTGTAGCCTGGTTCATATTGCTAGTGTGAGACAGTTGTTAAAGTTATTGATTTCAAGCCATCTTAAACAATAAATTAAATAGCATTATTGCGAATGACATTATTTCTCGAGTATTGAAAGAAACAACCCCTTCATCCTTTACCTCATCTGCACTCTCACCACTTGGGTGCTCATGGGTTAAGGCTTTTTATACATTTGCACTATAATTATGCACCTGTGACATCAAATTGTGGTAAGAACAAACAGTATGCCACAAGCCACAGACAAGTGGCATGACTGATGTTCTTACCTTGTTTTGAAGTCCTCTTTGGGTTATCAAAGGACACATGGAAGGCCAAATGGACTTTGAAAACTCTTTATGACTGACAATGTCATTTGTACATCATATAATTATTTACCAGTTGTTTCAGTTATGTTAGTTGGTGCCAAATATTTAAGGGTGGGGAATTGTCTTTTTCTCTGTGTCCAAGGTTGGGGAGGAGAACATAAAGTAAAAAAGATATATATATATCTTTGCAAATTCCTGGAGGTTATCTATCAGCAGTAATTGGCCCATACATTAAGTTCAAATAACATTGTCTCCTTTGAACCAATGAAATTCAAAGTTCATTTTGACAAGGAATATTGAATTCTGTTCAATTCAATGAAAAATCAAAAATCCAATAACCACACAGTCAGTTCAAAAACCACACATCAGTTCAGTGACAGTTGACCTCAATTGTAAGAATAACTATAGGGGAAAGGTTTTTTATTCCAATGGGACAGATAAGAGGAGAGGGGAGGGGAGAGGGTTTTACGGGAGCGTGGTCCATATTTGGAGTAGGCAGAAAGTACAAGTGAAACTAATAAGTATTCATGTATTACAAATAATGGTAACAGGCTTACATGCATTTAAAAATCTATTGCCCACTTATCCATTGTTTGTCTTTGTAATCATATTTGGCAACAGCTGTCCAATAATGTAGCTTTTTCTTGGACATAGTTCCACTTCCTTCTTGTCAATGATGCAGATTAGTGGTCCGTTGGTAAATTTGTAAAAATCTAGAAGTCCTATGGTTCATTGAAAATCAAAAAGTCAAATAACCATACCAAAAGTTCAAAAAACACACATCAGTTCAGTGACAGTAGACCTATGTAAGAAAAACTATAGGTGATGTGTTTTCAACTTTCTCTTCTTCATGCTTGTCAAGGATGCAAATGAGATTTCATATTAGTTCAATTCAAAGAAGGCTTAAAAATTCAATCACCACACCAAAACAACAAACCTCCCACCCCTCCCCTCCCCCCCCCCCCCCGGCCCACCAAAAAAGGGAGGATTATATAAATGTATATACTTGTTAACCACCTGGGTGATAGCAGACCTCAAAATTAAGAAAATTTACTGGTGTGGGTGTTTTTAGTTCAATGGGTCTTGCAGGTAGGGAAAGGGAAGGAAGTGGACAAATATGTTTGCATTATATTAATAGGGTTTATAAGTTATATTACCATAGTTTAGAATTTTCCTTACCTACATGAAATTTTTAGGGATTTAATGTTTTTAATTTTTCTTTTTAATTATTTTATTTTTAGAGATTTAAACAAAAACTCAAAAGGAAAGAGACCGGCAAACCCCCCTGAGACGGCAAGAAAGGAAACAGACAGCGAACAGAAGAAAGCAACAAGACTGGAACAAACTGTGTTGCCCAAAAAGTTAGCAGAAGACAAGGAGGAGCTTGTAAAAAGGGAAACAGGGATTGTGGCACTTGAGAGAAGAGTCAAGAGACAAGAAGAGTCAGTTAAAAAGTAAAGCGAACAAATTAAAAAAAAAAATAAAACAGTAATGGAGGCCCAGTGGGTGGCTGCCCAGCTAAGGCATATGGCTGGTCAGCTTGACAGCTTGGCTGACCAAATGTTGGATCATAGGAATACGTCAATGTAATCAAACATGATGCTGTACACCAATGTGAAAATTATTGTCAGCAGACATTTATTTGACTTTGACACAGTAAATTATAATAAATCATATACACTGTAGTTAAGTGGCCATTGCAGTTACTCCCGGTCTTGTCGCATTCTTCCTTTCGCTGTCTGTTTCCTTTCTTGCCGTCTTAGGGGGATTTGCCGGTCTCTTTCTTTTTGAGTTTTTGTTTAAATCTCTAAAATAAAATAATTAAAACGAAAAATTAAAAACATTAAATCCCTAATAATTTCATGTAGGTAAGGAAAATTCTAAACTATGGTAATGTAATATAACTTATAAACCTTATTAATATAATGCAAACATATTTGTTTGGAATTGGAATTTTGTATAAACTTAGATACTATGTCTCTATGAATATGCTTAAACAACTATACTATACGCTCATATATCCGTATCGAAATTACGGGTCAATGAGCTGGGGTACTGCATGCCAAACAAAATTAAAAAAGATAAAAATAAGCCATATTACTGCCTTCACTGCATCTTCTATGCACACAAAAGAGATAATGCAACATTTTACTCTATTCGAAATCCTTAAGCTAGAGAACATTTTTAAGTTGAAAATTGGTTCCCTTGTGCATAAATTACAATACAATAAAAAATCACCCCCTGCACTCCATGATCTTGTTTCCCTAGCTTCTGATATCCATAAATATAATACCAGATTTGCCACTAGTCAAAACCTGTACAGACCATTTTCTAGAACTAATTATGGTTTAGCACGGTTTAGAGTAGTGGCATCACAAACCTGGGAAACAATTCCAATGGAAGTTAAGTGTCTGCGCCACAATGTTTTTAAGAAGAAATACAAACTTTTTCTACTTGATAGCCAAACATTAATAATATTAAAAAAAATTAACGTGTACTATATAGTTATATATTTGCTATAAACACTTTTTTCCTTACTGTTGTATTTTCATCTCCCAAGCCTAATTTAATTAGCAGAGCTCTTCAACCAGTATTATAAATTCTACTTTCCCCTATTTTATTTAATTGCACGAAGGTATTTTACAATAACTGTCCAAATCTCGGCACGCTGATTGGCTGTAATGCGCGCGCTTTTTCAACGAAAAAAAATTGCCAATTCTGCTCATACTTTTTCCATGTTATTGTAAAAAACAAATTGGCAGCAGTTTTCTATGGTCTATACTCTTATAGACCATAAAATGACGCCATAAAATGTCCAAAACTTGGCAGTGAAACCACTCGCCTGTGGCTCGTGGTTCCACTTGGGTTTTGAACATTGTTTGACGTCATTTTATTGTCTATTTAACAATTAGATTATGAGCTCGAGATTTCTATCGCGTGATAGCTGATGAGGGCGCAGCCCGAATCAGCTATCACGCATAGAAATCGAGAGCGAATAATCTAATTGTTTTAGTATAAATCTACTGGTCGTTCAAAACTAAACAAGTAAATTAATTATATCCTCATCGCAGACACTTCGAAAACGCGACGAAGTGGCTGCCATTTTGTTGAAAACCGCTACTCACTATCTATCACAGAATAGATAGCGAGTAGCGTAGCCAATCAGAGAACGGCATTCGTGATAGAACACTAGTAGATTTATACTAAGAGAGTATAGACCATAGAAAACTGATGTCGATTTGTTAAGTGGCCAACACGAAAGCCTTGCTCCTTTGACCACTACGCACTTCTTCCGTAGAAGGTAAAATCCTTCAATTAAGTGCTCTGCACGTTTCATTTTTTCTTACTATAAAATGTATTGTATTTCGTTGTAATGAGTGTGAATAAAATTGAATTGAATTCAATTGAATTGTCCACTTCCTTCCCTTTCCCTACCTGCAAGACCCATTGAACTAAACACACCCACACCAGTAAATTTTCTTTATTTTGAGGTCTGCTATCACCCAGGTGGTTAATAAATATATATACATTTATATAATCCCCCCCTTTTTTTTGGCAGGGCGGGGGGGGGGGGGGAAGGGGTGGGAGGTTTGTTGTTTTGGTGTGGTGATTGAATTTTTAAGCCTTCTTTGAATTGAACGAATATGAAATTTACAAGCAGGCCTTTCATTTGCATCCTTGACAAGCATGAACAAGAGAATATTGAAAACAAATCACCTATAGTTTTTGTTACATTGGTCTACTGTCACTGAATTGATGTGTGGTTTTTGAACTGATTGTGTGGTTATTGAACTTTTGATTTTTCATTAAATTGAACAGAACCCAATATTCCTTGTCAAAATGAACTTTGAATTTCATTGGCTCAAAGGAGACAATGTTATTTGAACTTAATGTATGGGTCAATTACCGCTGATAGATAACCTCCAGGAATTTGCAAATATATATATATTTTTTTACCTTATGTTCTCCTCCCCAACCTTGGACACAGAGAAAAAGACAATTCCCCACCCTTAAATATTTGGCACCAACTAACATAACTGAAGTAACTGGTAAATAATTATATGATTTACAAATGACATTGTCAGTCATAAAGAGTTTTCAAAGTCCATTTGGCCTTCCATGTGTCCTTTGATAACCCAAAGAGGACTTCAAAACAAGGTAAGAACATCAGTCATGCCACTTGTCTGTGGCTTGTGGCATACTGTTTGTTCTTACCACAATTTGATGTCACAGGTGCATAATTATAGTGCAAATGTATAAAAAGCCTTAACCCATGAGCACCAAAGTGGTGAGAGTGCAGATCAGGTAAAGGGTGAAGGGGTTGTTTCTTTCTATACTTGAGAAATGATGTCATTCGCAATAATGCTATTTAATTTATTGTTTAAGATGGCTTGACATCAATAACTTTAACAACTGTCTCACACTAGCAATATGAACCAGGCCACACAGATACATTTTCTGACTCAAGCCCCTCCTCAAGCCTGCATTGGCAGGACAACATGATATGAAATGCATTTCAGATAAGAGAATTACTATAGCTATTTATTAATTGAACGTCCCTTGCGTCTTTATTAAAGAACTACGAAGCACAAAACCGACTTATTACTCTAAAGCCCACATGTAAAGGTACTCACGTCGGCAGAAAAGAACTGGAAATGAAGATAACTACATTTACTCACCTGGAAGATTACGAGTCTCTTACAACGAAGACAATTGGAACAGCTTCAATGATACAGGCTTCCAACACTTCACGTCGAGAGATAATTAGGTTCCCGATGTTAACACGTTAAACTATGACTGACGATGTCTCCTCCATTATGTTGCACTCGGGATAGGCTATTAAAATTTCAGCTTTCGAACGATCAGAAGCCACAAGAACCAAAAGTCTGAACACCACTCGTTTTGAGAGTGTGAAATTTTCGCCATGACACGACGCTTAGCTGTCTCGTATTTTCCGTCAAAACAATAGAAAAAATGACTCCTTTGGAAAACCCTTGCTCATGAAGTCGAAGCAATATCTTTACAACATCTTTCATATCCACAGTTCACAATTCCTGATACTGATGGCTCAAAAATCCGAAGAAATCACGCCCGACCCAGACGCCATCATTCGACTTCGCCGCGAGAGGCTGCTGGGCGCCAATTTGACCGGATGTGACGTCAAGTTTTGTTGGATGATTCTGATACGAAAATTTGAGGAGTCTTCTCCCCCGCCCCTGCGCCGGACAAATCGTCCGTCACGTCCGGCGCTCCATACATTTCTTAGTAAAATTTGGAGTTTTTGAATGGCTGTATCTTGCCTAATATTAGCTTGATTAACACCAAACTTGAGGATGTTGTTAAGTTCGGTGTTCTCTTCCTGGCTATGTAGGTGTTGAGTCCCATATCCCATAATACACAGATTTGTACCCAGACCCCCACGGTATGAAATCAGGCAATGGTTACATTTTCATTCGCGATTTTTTCTGCCTGTAACAAAACTAACTCGCGCGTCGGCTTTATAATGCTGCCGCCTCGTCACCCTCGCGTCCTTGCGAGGGTGACTCGTTGGCAATTAATGTCAATTGTACATATAAAGGTATAACAAAAGGAAATTTCTTGTACAAACACATTTGTATTGATTGGAACATTAAAATAATGATTCAGTTTTGTTAAAACTAACCCTACTAGGGCACGGAAACTGGAATCAACCTCTACATTAAATAGGGCACTCTGCTAGGAGATTCTGCTGTATGAAGGACAAAACAGCTTAAACATTTGACAAAGAACCTTTTCTTTTACGTGAAATAACTCTTATTGAAGTACTGGTAGTAAGATATGAAATGATTTCTCCGCGGAATATTAAACTATAATCAGTTTTTATCAGTTTCTCCAAAATTCCCAATACGCACTTGAAAAAATTGGCGAACTTTTTCGAGTTGCAATCCATTTCCATTCTAGCTACCTGCAGACAAAAATGATTCAGTGATACCAGTTTCTGTGCCCTAGTTGGGTTATTTTTTAACAAAACTGAAACATTTTAATTATATTAGTCGACGCCCTCTTCTCTATATATGAGGGAGTTTACGCAACAGGACGGCTGATGTGGTGGGACGGCAAATTGCGCTTGTGTGACCAACGTGACGGCCAAGTATTCGTGACTCTAGATTGTAACATTCCTACCACTCGTGGTTTTCAGGTTGTCACAGATGAGAGGACACCAGTTTACGTCGAAAATCGCCTAAAAATGCGAAGGTACTAAGAAATCATGTTGGCCACACAACGATATTTCACCGTCCCCTTCCCTCAGCCGTCCTGTTGCGTAAGCAACTGCACGGGAACGTCAGTTGACATCGTGTCCAGACTATTCCGCGAGCTCTCGCGTCCTCAAATGACGTTTCTGTTCTGTTGCTAAATCAGCCTAATTATTCAGCTATTGGTGAAACCGGACGGAGCCTCAGGAGTCGCTTTAGCGAACATTTACAAAGTTTACACTACAACACTTCTGGGTTTTCTGTGGGGTCACAGTATTTCTGATATCCAAGTACGAGGTAAGCATGTATGCGATGGGAAAAACACCCAACGTAAACAGCGTGAAATGAAGACCAGTTTCTAACTAGGAACTGTTCAACTCCTGGTTTAACCAAATGCACTCAATGTTAATTTCAGCGTCAGGTGAAATATGACTTCCTGTATGCGCGCGCTACCAGTCGTACACGCAAGCGCTTCCATGCGTTTGACGTCTTCATATAAATTGCGTATTCTAAACGGTTTTCTTGCACGCTAATACTGAAGAAGTTATATACCCAAAACGTCTGTTTTTTTTCTTTTAACATTTCTGAAACTTCTTAATTTATTACAATATCACTCCTACCACTCCTGGGTAGAACTTAACGGAAGGAAACTGCTAAAATTGTAATAATATATAAAAGAAACGGCTCATAATTTAAGCCTATTTAACTGATTTATTGTTTTACTTTCGCAAACTTTAGCTACCAAGTTATTTACGTAATAAGCATTACTAGTAAAATGGTCACCATCTTGGATTTCCTGTTTCTTCCCAAAGCTTCAGAAAACAAGCAAAATTGGCTATGACTATTGACAGGTTATCAAAAGCAATGACATAATACTGAAAGTTAATATTGATTTAAAAAAAAAGGAAAATTTAAAATGTTGTCAATTGCCTCTGACAGATGGCTGCCAGCAAATGCCATAAACAATGATTTGTCATATCAAATCAATCTTTTGGAAAAGTCGCAACCTCCAAAGTTTGTTGTTATTTACTAAATGTTGATGGCAAATTCTGAGGAATTGGTACAAAGAAGAGGCCTGCGCAATCAACATCACAGGGAAACCAATCAATCGAATACAGCTTTTCGCGATTCGCGGTGTTTTGCTAAACTACGTTTTCGGGTTCTACTTGCCCAGAGTACTTTCTCGCTTTCTAACAACTATAACAAAAAAACAAAAACAAAAAAAAAAACACCTGATATGTTCTTTTTTTCTTTACTTATTGGAAAAAGACATAACTCGCGTGCAGTAGGCATGACAAGGAAACTTCAACTTATAGGCAGCAAGATATAAACACAGGAGATCATAGGTTTCTGCCTTATCGCCTTAAGTTTCCCTATACGTCATCTGCTAAGCAAGTCATAGTTCGTACACGAGATCCTTCGCGTATTCGGGATACCGTATTTTCTTTGAAAAAGCGCGCCCCATATTTATTGTTTTTTGACACTGTCATTAAACTTTTCAACAAGAAAATTAACGATAGTAAAACAGCATGACGTTTCGACGACTTCATATCGTCATTGTCAAATGAGTAAAATGGAAACAACTGAAAGGCATATTTATAGGTATTGAAAGTGATCTGATCGGAAAACATCTCAGGGACGCGCATGGTTTAACACCTAACAACTTAATTAAGAACTTTAAAGTCATAAAGAAATGCCGTGACAAATTTGAATGTTTGGTCTACGAAATGCTGCGGATCAAGAACAAAAGACCGAAACTGAACACGCAAGCGGATTCCATTCGCGCGAAACTCTTTACCTGAATGCTTTCATGCTAATTTATTTTCTCACTTTCAATACCTATAAATATGCCTTTCAGTTATTTCCATTTTACTCATTTGACAATGACGATATGAAGTCGTCGAAACGTCATGCTGTTTTACTATCGTTAATTTTCTTGTTGAAATGTTTTTCTAAATCGTTTTTTGTCATTAAACTGCCTTGGATTTTAAACAATTTATTGTCTGTAGAGGTGAGGTAAATTTAACAAAATCAACGGCAGTTTTCCATGGTCTATGCTCTTATAGCACACATTGATGACGTCATAAAGCTCCTAGCTCAGAGATTGGAAGATCCTTGCACCACGTAAACTACCTTCGCTCGGAACATCCTAGTACTAGGACCAAAAAAAGAACACCGATGGCGACGGCCGGGCGTTCAGCTGCTTAAGACCGACAATTTTTCCTCTTTTCCTTCTCCACTTGGAAACCATCCCGACCGAAATTTCTGCGTCTAAACTAAATGAAAAAATGTTTCGCCTTCTAGGATCTTCCCCACTTCATGTAAACAGCCCATAAGTGGTTTAGAGTTTACTTGTAGCACGAGTCAAGCTCGAGACCGAGTCAACTGTTCGAGTCACGAGCCAAGTTCGAGTCAGGGTCCAACTTTTATGTGTTTAATCGTAGCACGAGTCAAGCTCGAGCCCGAGTTCAAGTTCAAGTCCCGAGTCAAGTTCGGGTCACGAGCCGTTAATGAGCCAAGTTCGAGTCAGGGTCCAACTTTTATGAACACTAACGGATGTCGTATATCTCTTTCCACAGTAGCAGCGAGTCACAGCGGTAATGGCTCTAGCGATCGATATCAACGAAAAATGTTGCAAACCTGAAAGTTACTTTTTTCCGTTTACCACCAGCACATCATTATAAAAGAGAATAACAAACAGAAGACATAAGAAGAAGGGAAAAAAGAGAAAAATAAAAGTTGGACCCTGACTCGAACTTGGCTCGTGACTCGAACTTGACTAGGGCTCAAGCTTGACTCGTGCTTTACGAATATGTGATAGACAAGATAAATACCTATGTGTTGTGTGTACAGACTTTTTAAAGGATAATCTGGTTGACAAAACAAACTAACAGAGATAGCAAGATAGTACAAGTAGACGGGGTTCACATTTCATGGTGCATCGCGTCCGTTAAGGCCATTAGATGTTTTTCCTTTCTGGTTGAGGTATGCTTCCTCTTGCTTTGCGCCGGGAGGTAACAATTCCAGCGGTATGAGTTTAAGGATGGTGCCTACTGATACAGAGGTATTTTTGCGCAGTTCATGACTATGCGGGAAAAGCAGATCTTAGTAAGGGCTATTGGAATCCAAAGAGAAAATTGGGGGTAACCACGCATTTTTTTATCGATAATAATTTTTTATCAACAATAATTCTAAAAACCTCTTAAGCAATGTATGGCAATTTCTCCCAAATTGAAGATTAATTATCTCTAAAAAAATGTACGGTGACCCCCAACTTTCTTTATGGATACCGCTTGCAACTTGGAGAGTTCTGCATCTTCCGCATAGTTTTAAACCGTGCAAAAAAATCCCTATATTTGTAGGCACCACCCATAGGAAACCCGAGTATCTCGAGATGCACAGAACGTATGCGCAGTAACAAAAGTAGGCACCGTCCTTAATGTACAGCAGGTGAGTGGGCATGACTTTAATTGTTGGAGGGTTATTTATGTTCCGTGAATCTATCCCGAAAGTGTGTGTTCTGCTTCTTCTACATATTGCTTGTTACATTTCTTGCACTGAATCATATAAATTAATTGGTAGAACTGCAGTCCATGTGCTGTTTAATTTCAAGCTTCTCTAGTGTGGAATTTAACGTGTAGGATGTTTTCCCATTTTCTATATAGGGATAAATGAGACAGCCATGACTTGAGTCACACTCGAAGGCCAGGGGAGGTCAGAGGTGAAGTAGTATGTCTAATAGGGGAGGGGGAAGGGGAGAGACAAAAAGTGAGAGAAGTAAGGGGGACTTTTCTTGCTCCCCCTCCCCCTCCCCTCCCCGGCACTCCCGCTACACAGGCTAGCATTTTCAGCTTTGTGACTAGGGGTAGGTTAGAAGTTAAGATGAACGTATATGTTGTGGTTCAAATTTATTCTTGGTTTAAATTGTATCTTCCCATTGTTCTTGGGTATGGTAATGTATCATGATAATATTGAGTTGGAAACAATGGAAAATAACATTTAACAGCAGCCAAGTGTAGCCGGATCAGCAATATTGAATAAAACGTAAAACCAAATGCAAGGCTGATCGGCCAGCTGGAAAGGGTCATTTTATTGCCCAATATTTCGGTTAGACAAAACTAACCTTCTTCATGGGCCGCAAAAAGCTAAGTAAAAATTGGAAATAAACATTGACCGTTATTTAAAATGATACTAATGGAAAGTTGAGATATGATTGGTTGATAAACATAGAAAGCAGAATAAGGTAAACCTTGAATAGTGCGGGGACCACTTGTACAAACAGCAGCAAAGTGTAGCCGGATCTTTGTGGAGATCAGGATCAGCAATGTTGAATAAAACGTACAATTAAATGCAAGGCTGATCGGGCAATAAAATTATTTTAGCTGTCCGATCAGCCTTGCACTTAATTTTACGTTATAGAAAACAGAAACCTGACAGAGTGCCATTACAAAAATAGAGATATAAACAGATTAAGTTTCATCACGTTTGTTCATCTCATAGGGTTCAAGAGTCTTGCCCTTGGAAATTAAAATTGACCGTAACAAGTAAAAAGGTTGTTACGTTTGTTGCGGATTTGATAAAAGTTTCCAAGTGCTGGACTAATAGGTGATCACTGGAGGGATTCCGCCTGTCTCTATCTCGATGTTTCGGCATTCCTTTTAATAGGGCTCCCTTTCTTGTGGCCTCCCATGGGGTCGTTTTTGGGGAGTCGTATTACCTTACCCCGCTAGAAAACGTGGGAGGCTTACACTCTTGTATTGTAGATGCTTGTTTAGATGTACACCCTTGTAGATACTTTAAAAGAAATACATACCAAAGAGAATGGACGTTCGAAACCTTTTTTAAAAAGTAGATAGGAAACTTTTCAAGGTACGTTCAGCCGACCCCGTTTGCCCGCTTAGTAAAATTATTCCAAAAAAGAGAAAAACAAAATATCCTCTTAGAAACAGAATTACCTTCCGCCTGGAAATTAACTCTGATAAATTTAAGAATGTGTTTGTAAATAGGCTAATTTTTAAGTATAATCTTCATTCTTTTACTTTTTACTATTCAGTTACGATTGTGAATGTAACTTAAGACATGTCTTTTTATCTTAGGAGGAATAAAGATTGTTATTATTATTATTATTATTATTATTATTATTATTATTATTATTATTATTTTTATTATTATTATCTTTAACTCTGTTCATATGTTCATCTCTTGTTGATCTGGAACTGTAAAAGTACATATCATCGTCATCGTCATCATCATCATCATCATCATCATCATCATCGCACATGCACAGCGTCAAGAGAAATACAGTGTAATAACATACCATTCAAAGAGCAGAATCGCTTTCTTCTTCTAAACTTTTACTAAAACCCACCATTTCTAACATTTGTATGCGAGACAACGCAAGTCAGTTTTTCTTTACTATTTAATTAATTTATATTTATATCTATTGTCACATTTTATGACCACGGTCCCTCTGGATAACAGCCATATAACTGAATGGGCCACCCTTTAATACTTACTTACTTACTTACTTACTTACCTCTTTGGCTCTCTAACGGTGAAACGCAAAACAAGCACTAGCTCCCCCGCCCAAAAAGAAAGATAATAATCAAGCTCGCGGTAGTCTTATTCCTCTCGAACTCATCAAATTAATCTAATCGTGACAGTGTACGCAAAGCTAGAGACGACAGAGGTCAAACTCTTGAACCCTTAAGGAGAGATGAGACAGGAACATTTTTCCCGTCTTTCATCCTCCAAAATTATGTAAAAAACTCATTGTGGCGTATTTTGTTTTCGTTTTCCACGTTGTAACGTTAGCTATTTTGCTTATACCTATTTACCAGTTGTATTTTCAAATTGTAACGTTTTTGTTTATGTAACTTTAGCCTATGTTTTTCAAGTATCTCAGTTTCGTAACTGTTTTAAATTGTAACGTATCTTGCCAGAGGGTCAGTCTCAAACATACCCTGAAGGAGAAAGGCCGTGCCTTTCGAAATATATGGAAATTATAATCCATCAAATATTTTCGATTTTTTTTTTAGATTATTTGTTTTAATCACCACATAATTGTTGTTTCAAATCAAGAATCATTTTTATTCATTAGTTTTATGGACTTTAAAATATTATTTAAATTGACCTATGGAGGCTATCGTGGCGTCTGTGAAACAGCCGATCGATCCTTTGGCAGCAGATAGGCATTTTGTCTGCGCATGCTCATCAGATGAGCATTCGAACACAAGCTTGGCGCCATTTTGTTCTGTAGAGCGCGCTGTCCGGTTTTACAAGTGGACGATCGACGCTTCAGAAACGCTGTCATAGCAAAACGTGAAAGGGAGTAACATTTTTACCAAAGATCCTATCCCTGAGTGTATTTACAGTTTTTGCTGTCACTTTGGTTGGCGAGATTTTAGCGATCAAAGCGTGAACAAGAATGGTAGTAATGTGCAAAGCAGAGTACTTTGGTCTGATTTGACTGCGGATCAAGAATTGTCTACAAGAAATCAATCGAGTGAGGTAAGTGTCAAGGAGTTGAATTTTTGTTTTTGTGATTGTAGATTGATTACACGAAAGCTTTCTTTATGTGCACGGTCATGTTTGAGTCCTAAATTTTGATCTTTAACTCATTTTGCTTCAAATTGAGAGTCGATTTGCTTAAAATTTTCACCGTCCCCCCAAGTTTAAATTGTCATAGACAACGTTGTCATTCCTCTCTCCTTTCAGTTGTATACGATCTGAGGGATTAAAAAATGTTCTACGTTCAAGATTGGTATGCTATTCCACGGCTGTTTTGAGGTACTCGCATCCGGCGAGTTTTTAGTAGATTTTCTGAGACGTGGATCTCTAAACTCCTTGGTCCAGTTGCCGTTCACGTCTGCTGTGAAAGGTAAGTATTAATGTACCTTTTTACTGTTGCAGTTAGACTGCATTTAAATTTAGATATGAATTATTATTTTGTGACTGTGTTTTGTCAGGTTCAGTGTCAGTGGTTCCTTTCTCGAAGTTTGAGCTCGAGAAGAAAAGTAAATAAATCTTTTTTGTTTCACCGTTCCCCCAGTTCCAAATTGCTGTCATTGCGATGATAATTTATTAGTCTTTCGCTGTACTCGACTTATGTCTGTTAAAAAAATGTGCGCTTTCAACTTAAGGCATTCTTAGAGCCGATAGTTTCAGCTGCTTTTGTCACTGTTGTCTTTCGGCGCTTACGCCAACCTGAGCTTACGTAGTTGTTTTCAGGAACTTTGAAGTGAGCTGCTTCAGTTCTGCATGATACTCGTTTCATACGAAATATAAGCTTGAGCTTTTAGGTACCCAACGTGTTGTTTTGAAACCAAACAATGTGACCAGCATGATCGTTATACTATAACTTAAACTGTTTTGGGGGGAAAATATTGGAAAACTGTTAATAGCTTATCTGGACATTTCAAGAAGGGAGGAATTGATCGAGAGTGTATATTAAAGCTTTAAGCTCACTTCATTTCGTTCGTACACTCCCAATATTTTCGTTTTCTTTATTTCGTCAAATTTATAAAGGGATAAGGTTATCTGTCACGAGAATCTTGTGAGTTAATTATACAATACGAACCGGTAGGTACCAAAAGTACACCCTCACAAAACTGCATTGTTTATTAATCAAAATACAATGAATCAATGGATTTCAATATGCCTCTGATACTGGAAAAAGTATCTGGCTTGTAAATTAATCTCTCTATGTACATAATTAAGAACTCTCGCTTACCCAGTTTTGTTTTAGATGTTTTTATAAGGTCTGATAGTAAAACAAGGTTTTTATGGAAACTATTTCACAATTCATGACATTACTGGAGCATCAGAATGATCCCACAAATCAAGGAAACAACGGTAGACCTTATTTTCTCACCACTGCATAGTGCTGGTGTCAAATTAACTGTAGCCTGTGACATCACAGAAACAGCTAAGAAATCTTTCTGATTATGTTTGATCAAGTTCAATACTGTTTAATTAAAATTTTGTTTAAATTTGTTCGATAAGATGTCCTGGGACACAGGCAGCCCAAGCTCACTATCAGAGAACCGTTGAATTATAAGGATTTGTATGGGAATACAACGGATTTGTGTAAAATGGTAGAAAATAACAGTGTTTTGTCAATAAAGTCAACTTACCCTGTTTCGTCTTGTATTCTTTGTCATTTACCAGCTTTTTAAGCCGATTCGGAGCGATTTAATGACATGTTCTCTGCTGTTTAGGGAGATGTGCAGTGGCCCAATAGTTGGTACAATGGATAGAAGTGATGGCTGGGAAGTCAAGTTCTTGGGAAAGCTTTTATATCCAGAAGCAGTAGTGGATGGATATGAATAAGCAGAATGGTTATGTGAAACACTCGTATCAAAATGTCTATGGATGGCATCGTCCAGATCTGGATTGTGGCTGATGAATTTCTTTAGACACTTGTAGATGATTTGTCTACAATAAAACTGACAAGGCCAATCTCCAGGCTGGATAACAACAAACTCTCTCATATAATCACCTAGGCCTGCACCAATCACTACATCATATGCAGCCTCGAAGTCAGCCTTTGACTTAAGTTGTAATTCAACAAAATCAGCCAGGTGTAGATCATCCATTTTCCTCATTGTCTGAACATTGTCGCTTTCACAGTACTGGTGTATATTTAGACGTTGTCGTTGTAGTTCAGGGTTAAAAAAAGCTTCTGTAAGCCAGTCTGGCATAATGGAAGCATAAGAACAACTTAGATCATGCATGCTTGATGCAGATGTTATGATCCCATGGCATGATTCTATTTCAATTGCGTTAGGGTCATGCATGAAATTTGCCTGTTGCACAGTAATAGCTGGAATTTGTTTAAATGCCTTAACAACTATGGTACACATTGATTTAGCCTCAGATGCCTTGTCTTCCTGTGGCCTCCGTTTTGTATGAACTGAGGTGTAGTCATCTAGCTATTATGAGGATTAACAGCCACTTGTTTTTTATAGCGTCATCTATGAAATCTTTGAATGACTGGTAGTGGGTTTTAGACATCATATTAACAACATTATGTACTATTCTCCTGGCACAGGAGTGTCCCATAATGTGCTCGGTTTCCAACCCTTCTTGGTTGAGTTGACTACTCCTGAGATAAAGGGCGTGGTCAATTTGAAGGGGGTTACATGCTTGGCTCAAACAGTAGCACATGTTATATATAACTGAAACAACCCTTTTTTTGTTTAGGTCTATACGGTCTGAAGAATGTCTTGATGTTGTCACTGCACTTAGAATGTTATCAAATAACTTTGTAGCTCCTGCAGAAATACAAAACTCCCTGGATGTGTCAGGGTCATACAAATGTGTTTCTTTTTTTGTAATAAATTCAGTGTACACTTTGGCTTTCACCATTTGGAGCTCCTGCTTTAAGTCACATACTACATGAAAAATAAAAATACAATTGATACACTTAATATTGTGACCAGCATTAACTTGAGGTTAAAATGAAAAAATACCTGTGTTTGATATAGCAGTTATATTTTCCACAATATTGGTCAGCGCCACACATTCCCAGAATAATTCAATGTAAGGTCAACTGTTTATTTTTAAAACTTTATTAGCTGATTACACAAGGATGTCGTTTGACTACACCTACCCAAATTTTCTTTATGTGACCCTCCCTTTTTTATGCTGCATTTAGCAATGGTTCTACTAAGTAAGGATTTTGAGAAAATTTAAAATAAAAATTAGTGAAAAGAGACTACGTTTGAAAATGAAGCCAGGATGTCTTTGAAACGTAGTCTCTTTTTGCTATCTTTTAGTTTAAATTATGTAGCAATGGGCTTCATATAATAGTCCCAGTTAGAAATCATTTAGAAAACTTTAAGGCTTGGGATCAAATAACACCATAATTCATTGCGTAATAGTCCAGTCTCGTGGTATCTTGAAACTAGTACTCTTTATACTGGTATTGTATGACATCCAGCAACATGACAGAACTAATATCTCAGAAATGGCAGGAGTATGATGATATTGCCAAGATTACTGATTCAGACATTGGGAGCCAATTTTATCCCATTCAGTTGTAGCACATGCATGACAAAACCAATGCACAACACAGACTCTACTCTTCACCTAAGAGGTGATTTTCAATGCTTTGGATGAAAACAAATAATTTAGTTTACTTATTTTCTGATAAAATCTTTAAATTTTCCTCCATTTCTAGATACTTTTCTTTCGGTAAAACTACCATCTCCCTAGCACTATCCTCACTATCTGATTCTGCCTGTTTACTATTACACCAACGCTGTCGCTTTTTAGCCAGTCGTCCACGTTCGTTCACATTCATGCCAACAAACTTTCAAACAAAAAGACAAGATTGTGTTAACGTTGACTCAAGACATGTTTATTTTCTTTAAAGGGATTAGCTAGCCTCCTGAATGTTCAACAACAGTAAGCTCATATAATTACAGCTCATAAGGACCATGAAAATGAAGCGTAACAAATGGGTTAATGGAGATAGAAAAGCTGGTTTCAAAACTAACGTGCTGAAATTTCTGTCCAGTGCGTCTATGCTCTTGAAGAGCCCTTCGGCATCCTTCACAAATATCTGCACTTGAACTCGCACTTAGCTTGACTCCAAAACAATTCTCCAAATCGTTCACGTATGCACTTGCACTTCTAAACCCAGTTTTCTGCGACTTTCTACCACAAACAAGACAACCGTCTTTTGATCTTTTCACACCCTCTGCGTTCAGCGAGAGAAGCAAGATGCACTGAATTACGAAAAAACATTTCGCCGCGAAGACCGCCATTATTGTTTATATTCTCTCTCCTTTTTGACCCAGCAAAATGGCGGGAAAACCAAGCCGCGTACGCGCTGAGCAGGCGCATGACAGCGGATACGCCCATGAGAAGATCCCCGTTTGATCATGCGCAGACAAAATGCCCATCTGCTTCCTTTGGCGCGAAGCAGCCTTCACACAAAGAATGAACTTCTTTCAAAAGCTTTGATTGGTTAAAATGACGAGAGAGCAAATTTGACCAATCAAAACGCTCGTTAGATTCCTGAGGGAGTTATGAGTGGGGGAGATCAAAGTTGGTTGTGTTGTGTGGCGCTGTGAGCGACGAGAGGAATTGGGGAAAGATTTCACCATATTTTCAGTGTATTTTGTTACAGAACTTCTTCAGGTCAGTACGGCTTCAATTCGAGGGCTTTATTTATGACGATGTATTTTATTTCAACATCGTTTGTGTGGTTGCGAACGACTATTATACACGAAAATATTCTCAGTGGACTGTGAACATCTTTGCAATACAAATTTCTCCTCGCCACGTGTGTCGGACGTGAAGGAAATTCTGGATTATTTCTTGATTTATCATTCTGAGAAGTGAGTAGTGTGATTCCAACTCTGTTTGTTTTCCCATCCACTAGTTCTGGTCATATTTGTGTGGCATTTTTGGTGCGTGAAGGCATAAAAGGCAACCGAAAGCAACGTTAAAGTTCGCCATTACCAGCGTCCCTGTTTTAGCCTGGTGTTGAGTCACTGCTTCCTGCCGGAGAACTTGTCTTGTGGAACAGGTTAACTGAGGAGGAAACCTCACAATACAGGAGCTGTAGTGACACTTTAACGAAATCTTGTTTATTGGATTGGTTTTTAAGCCGTATGAGTTCAGCTACAACGAAGAATTCTGCTGAAATTATAGTCAGTACAACACCAGACGACGTGGTAGGTATTCGGTTAATTTTGTAGACATTTCGACAGTACATTTTTAAAATGGTTTTTCTCCCTTTTTTAATCCTGATTTTTTTATAAACATCTACCCAGAGATGGAAGCATTACTTAGAAATTATAACCATGGTGAAGTTCTGTTGTTAATGCGTTTTTGCCGAACACTTGTTCAATATGACCAGCTGAAAGCTTTAATATGTGGTTACCCGGCTTGTGCTGTTTGCTAAGGAGGGTTTTATGAAGTCTTAGTTCCGATATTCGTCTGTGCAGTTTGTTTCGCTTTACGTATGATATTTCAGAGTGGTATTAATCGTCATATTTGTTTCAAATAGCGTTAGTTTTCAGTTCAACAATGGATTTGTACGGCCGTTTGCAAATTGTACTTATTTGCTTTCGGTTTTCTCTCTCCATTCATTGCTTGTAGCGCAGGTTCAAAGAATTTGAAGGTTTCGTATCGTAGCAGTTGTATTGCTTATCATATAGTTCTTTCATCCAGTTCTGAGTTTTGTTATAAAATGACGTTTCGAAATAACCTTATTTGTAAGCTTATGTAATGAAAAATTGGGAGCGAGTCGCGAAATAGCAAACATGCACTAGCTATAATCATTTTTATTACGAGATCACAGGCCAAAGTGTTATCATTTTTGCCCTGTTATCCATGCTTAAAGGTACCGCTGTTATCTGTAACCTAGTTTACATCCAAATATTTTTTCCTTTTTCCCGGATTATATCAAGAAACTAATATCTAGCTGGCAAACGTGCATCGTTTTGTTTTTGTTCGGTTTGTTTGTTTGTTAGAATCCACGGACGGTCCTCGCAACTAGAATTTTCACGGTAGCAATCCAAGTCACTCTCCATTTACGATAAATTATGAATTGGCTACAGTATTTTTCTTCGAAGTAGCGGAAAAATTAGTTGTGTTAGATCACCTTGCACAAGGGGAAGTTAAGTTCATTTGACCTGTAATAGGGTAAGTTTCCGCAAGTTTGATCGTTGATACTCAAACCGTGAGTGGGAGGTTTCTGCTAGTACCTCTCATTTTTGACGGTGTAAACTGTTTATTTATATATGCTGCAGATGTTTTTATAAGGATAAGTTTGTTAGGTAGAACCGTCATAGAATTCTTCCTGAAAATACTGTTTAGCTACTTACAAGTCGGCTTATTACATAAAATTCTTGTGTGATATTTGTGTTGGAATGTAATAACAGACAAATTTTATTCTTATTGCATTTGACGCTTGTGTGCGTTCTGTATTTTTCTAGGTTGTTCACTCTGATGCCAAAGGCTCCCTCAACCCTAATGCTGCCGTCTTTGATTGTTTAAGGTGGGTTTTAAAGCAAGTGTTGAAACGCAATTTTTAATTAGTTTTGTTTTTGTTAACTTCCGTGGGTGATTTAATATAATGGGAAAACAATAGATTAACAGTTAAAGGGAAACCTCATATACTTAAATAGTATACATATCTTACTCTCGTATAATGCTCATCATTATAATGCAACTGAGACTTAATGCAAAATGATTTCCTTTATTCCATTTACTGAAATGTATCCTCTTCTCCCAAATCATGGTCTAAATCTGTGTGCAAGGCATTCACTTAATCAGTGTTAAAAACAAAGTTACAGAATGCGCTTTTCAAACTATTTTAAGGACGGTGCCTACTAATACCGAAGTATTTTTGTGCAGTTTATGACTATGCGGGAAAAGCAGATCTCAGCAAGGCCTATTGGAATCCAAAAAGAAAATTGGGGGTAACCACGCATTTTTCAGAGATAATTAAGCAATAATATCTCTAAAAAACGCCAAAATATAAAGCACTGTATGGGATTTTTTCCTAAATTGAAGCTTAATTATCTCTGAAAAATGCATGGCTACCTCCAATTTTCTTTTGAGATACCAAAAGCATTTGGTAAGTTCTGCTTTCTCCGTATAGATTTAAACCGCGCAAAAATATTTCTGTATTAGTAGGCACCACCCATAGGAAACCCGAGTATCTCGCGATGCGCAGAACGTATGCGCAGTAACAATAGTAGGCACCGTCCTTAAATGCTACAGTGTATCTTGAAAGTCTGGTTGCAGTAAGTATTTTTAAAGTTTACAGGTTTCTTGTGTCCATAACAACAGCCAAGTGTACATGTCGTAAGACTGGTTTTGACTAGCGCCTAAGTGCAAGGAGTAAGCAATTGTTTTTTAAATAGTCAAGTTCATGTTCTACATGTCTAAGCTAAACATTCAACATCTCTGTCCTTCTCACCACAGTTAATGACACCACAACTCCAAATTTGGTGTTCTAATAACTTTGATGATGCAGTCCCATAAGTTTCCAGAGTCATGATATTGTATTTAGCAGCCCCACTTTCATAAATACTTCAGGGGCTTGGTACTCTTAGCTAGTTTAACATGTTGTGTCAGCCAACTTGTATTAGAAAATCAGGGTCGACTGAGAAATCCCCAAGAGCAGTTTTATTTATCCTTTGCATGCAGTATGTATAGGTTGTAAACAGTAAAATAAGGAGTTGTAGACCTTTTTCGTGTTGGGCAGTATTGTTAGGTGTTTTGGTATACAATATGCAGTGTGTGCCCATTATGTTTTGTAAAGAAAATCAAGGCACTTATTAAAGGCCTTAATGGGTCATTTGTCACTTTTCAAGAATGGTCTCTTTCAAGGGAATGTTACTTTCAGCATTTAACAACAACCATCAACTTCTATTGCTACTTCTTGCTTTTCCAGGTATTGCATAAACTTTGTAAATGACCCAGCTTGCCAGATTCTCTGTGTAGCTAAGTACGTAAGCCATGATGATGTGCAAATGATTATTGGGATGGTCGAGACAATGGCAACGATTTTGAAATCTTCAAAAACAAAACGGTGAAACCAGCCAACGTTTTTCTATGCACATCCACGAGCAGTTATACTCAGACAGATCTTCTCACATTTTCAAACATTTGCAGAATTCAGAGCCTTGTCTTGCCTCTGTTGAACAGATTGTTTCAAAATGTTAGATTCTGCAGCTACTAAATTTCAAGTTATTTGGAGTTCTTTACTCAAAGTCTGTAGCTGCTATGTCTATCTCTACCACCACACAAATAATATTTTGTATGTCTTTGCTTTCTGGTATTGAGTTTTAATACCAAGTATGCATTTCTCAAACTCCTAGAGAGAGAGTTTGGACCCAAAAAACTATTTTCACACACAAAATTTGTTACCAAAAATTCAATTTTTTTATAATTTGGCAGCAGAAACATTTAAAGTTTTCCAAGCTTAAGAAACACATTGGTTAAGGACGGTGCCTACTATTGTTACTGCGCATACGTTCTGCGCATCTCGAGATACTTGGGTTTCCTATGGGTGGTGCCTACTAATACAGGGATAATTTTGCGCGGTTTAAAACTATACGGAGAAAGCAGAACTTAGCAAGTGCTTTTGGTATCTCAAAGGAAAATTAGGGGTAACCATGCATTTTTCAGAGATAATTAAGCTTCAATTTAGGAAAAAAATCCCATACAGTGCTTTATATTTTGGCGCTTTTTAGAAATATTATTGCTTAATTATCGCTGAAAAATGCGTGGTTACCCCCAATTTTCTTTTTGGATTCCAAGAGGCCTTGCTAAGATCTGTTTTTCCCGCATAGTCATAAGCCACACAAAAATACTTCGGTATTAGTAGGCACCGTCCTTAAGTTTGTACAAAAAAATGACCAGTAATGTGTAGAAAGGGAGTAAGAGAAATTCATTTTGGGCCTAAAAGCTCCTTAGGAGCTTTGAAAAACACATGCCAGGTTAGCATGGAAACTTTTCTTTTCTTTAAGTAACTGTGAAGTATCACAGTGGACTCTCTCCTAGCAACCACTTCTTGAAAGTGACACCTCCTGTTAGCAACCACTTAAGTAAATAACTGTTTTGTGTCTCTGGCAAATGGTGTTTCAAGATCTCTCTCTTAAATGGCCATTGCTGAAATATCTTTAAAGCAACCTTACCACTTAAGGGCTTTTTTATTATTTTCATACGAGAACAACATGAAGATTTGATCAAGCAAATTGAAAAAATCTGTCATATACATGTTAAGTTTTGTAGATTTTCAGGGGGTTGCACTTTGCATGGGTCCTACGTCCCGTTCACACTGACCCTGTTGGTCTTGTTTACCTATTTTTATAGCTCTTGTTACTTTATTTATTTTTTATTTTTTGTGTGTGCTACAAATGTGTCCTATAAAGCTGTTAAAAATAGAAAATGAAATATTTTATCCTACTCTTATCATTAGACAGTGTTATTGTTTGACCTGATTTCAGCTGATAAGGCAATATAATACACTACTGAGCTTCCCACCCATAACAGTGTTGTTGCTTTCTGACTAAAATGACCCAGCAATCGTAAAGATCACCCATATCATTAAGTTTCTTTGAACAGTTTTCAGCTGTTACAGGTGCAACAGGTTTCATGCCTTGATTAGAACTATGTACTGACCGCTTTTTTATGCAGGTGGTTCCTTACAGGAGAGTTGACTATATTACGGTGTAACTGAAGCCTTAAGCCCAACCTTGGGAGTTGCTTTAAGCCCTTTGCTACCAGAGCCTTTTACCCCATTGCTGTCGTTGGGCAACACAACATAGGATGTCTATATGTTGTGGTTCAAATTTTTTCTTGGTGTAAATTTTATCATCCTGTTGTTCTTAGGTATGCTAATGTAAGATAATGAGTTTGAAACAATGGAATACACATACAGCTGTTTTGGCAAATGTTGTCCAAAAAAATAGTGTAAAAGCGTATGTGACAATGCTGAAAGGTGGTCTGGGAAGTACCCAATAAATTTCAATCAAAGCTCAGAATCCATATTGCCCGCCATCTCAAGTCCTCGCTGCATGGTATTATGAGGTATTATGGATTCTGAGCTTTTATTGAAATTTATTAGGTATTTCCCAGACTACGCTTTTACGTTTTTTTTGGACAACCTTTGTTGGAACAGCTGTATACGTCCTTGGTTGAGAAGGGGTTAAGATATTATGTATGTATGTCTGCATTCATTTTAGAGCACAAGTCTTCGTCAAATTGAGTGCAAATTAGGGCTAGTTATTATACATTCTTTTATTTCCCAGCTGCATTTTACATCTCACTGCTGGATCGGAGATGCTCTTGAATGCCCAACTTTAGGTTGAGTGGTTCCACAAGGGTATTTCACTCATAAGGTTTTAGTTAAAGGCACATAGCAACAGAATCGTGTCATTTTATTGGATTTGTGTTATTGTTTTCAGTCACATGACGCTTTCTGATGGTGCTGGTAATGCTGTTGTCGTCACTCCTCCAGTGACCCCCCCTGATCAATGGCCAGAGGCTACACCTTCTAGTAAACCAGACAATATGCAATACAGTCCTAACACAGCTATGAATGGCTATGGGCCTTACAGCAACCCAGTTACCCCTGAAGTCGTACCCATTCCTGCAGAGTTATCTCCTGATAAGCTTCCTGTTGAAGAGTTAAAAGTCCTACTCAGACGGCAGCTGGAATACTACTTTTCCAGGTATGTTTCTTCATTGTTTCAATTTCTATTTTGCCATAACTGAATGAAACAAGAATTTGCAAGTCTGTTGCCTGAATGTTTTTATTATTTTATGGAGTTCAATATGTAGGACTGCAGAATGTGAAATGTTAGGTGCTCCAGTTAAAAACTGGTGGCCTGTGTCAGTAGTTTTTTTGGGCTACCTGTGCCACTGCACTGGCCTCCTGTAAGACAACATGCATGGCAAGAGCCGTGTTAAAAAGAAAATGGCTGCACCTGGTTTCTTCTTTAAGGACGGTGCCTACTTTTGCTACTGCGCATACGTTCTGCGCATCTCGTGTCAGGTTTCTTAACAACAGTACCTGCTAAAACAGAGTTTTTTTGGGGCGGTGTATAACTTTGTGGGAAAAGCAGATCTTGGCAAGGGTTATTGGAATCGGAAGAGAAAATTGGGGGAACCATGCATTTTCAGAGATTATTAAGCTTCAATTTAGGAAAAAATTCCATACATTGTTTTGTATTTTCGAATTCTTGTTGCTTAATTATCTCTAAAAAATGCGTGGTTACCTCCAATTTTCTTTTTGGATTCCAATAACCCTTGCTGAGATCTGCTTTTCCTGCATAGTTATTAACCTCGCAAATATACTTCAGTATATGTGGGCACTGTCCTTAATTGGATGAATTACTCTTCCTCATGTTTGATATATTACATGACAACTATACACTCTTATTGCCCCAGCAAAATAGATAGCAAATCCTTTTATGGAGCATTTGACCCAGGTATTTTGTATGAAGTGAAGTTATAAGTTTTCAGCAATGAAAGTGTAAGCAGTGAATTACATAATTTTTTGTTAATGCCTCACTGAATGGTGGTTTTGACTTATTAATTCAGACGCGTCTCTTGGAGTGAACAGCAAAAGGAGATGGAATCAAGGCTACCTTAGCTTTATAAAACTGCGAACTTCCTTTACTAGCGTGGCCTTAAGAAAGCCATTACTCAAGAGTTCCTGTTTACTAATAGTTGGATTGTATTGGTTTTAGTCTCTGACCGCCCACAGATAAAACTGACATGAATACTTAATTCTTACGTAATATTGCTCAGCATGTTGAAGTTCAAACTCATTCTCATTTTTGTTTTAACTAACAGAGAGAATTTAGCAAGCGACACCTATTTAGGTAAGTCAATCTCAGATTGTGAACTATTAGTTTCAAACTGTTTGTTGCTTCTTCAAATAAAATAGGTTGACTGCGATGAACTTGGATTATCACACTGCCTCTGCAAACTTTCAATAGCAACAAAATTCAGGGCCAAACCTTCTCATTTGAAAGAGTCAAAGAGTTAGTCCAGTTCCCTTTCTTTCAATAACAAGCCTGGCTACCAAGGTTTGCCTGGTCGTGAATTCTTGAGACACTGACTTTGGTAATGAATTACTGTTAAATAAGTACCATGGAAAAATTAGGTAGATATGGCATTTGGACTATTAGAAGCTTTAATTCAATGAAAAGACTTGCAAATGTTTTGTTCTGTCTAAACTTAGATAAGATGTGTATAGTCATTTACTGAAACAAATATTGCATCTATATGTTCTTCTGTTTGGCTCTAAGTTGTTAGACAACCAAGACAAACAAACAAAAATGAAAAAAAAAATCCATTGTCATAAATCAAACCTACAATCGTGACCAATATTTCCCGTGACAGATACGAAAATAGTTTTTGGAACTTGCACATTTGTGTTTTTGATATCCATAACCAGTCGCTATAAGGGTTGGTGGTGCTGTCATTGTGAATTTCTGGAAGCCCACCCCTCCCTCAAGTAATATTGATAGCCACTGAAATCATTTGGACTGTACATAAACACAGCAACATGACAGCATTACATGGGGGCGGGGAAGAGGCGAGGTATTTCTTTTTGAATTTTGGAAATTGTTCCGACAGTTTTGACCAGGATTGTAGGTCACTGACGTGGAAGGCATATTGCTTCACTGGACCACAGGGGTTTACACTGTACAGAACGTTAGTATTTTGAGTTGTGTTAAAGAATACCTGCTGAAATTTGGCAAACCTCTATATGGGAATTTTGAAAATACACAGAGTTCCTGACACTATGGGTTGTGCTGGCATGACCCAAAAAGTAGTTATGTTGTATTAACCTCAGGTAGCTCACCGGGAGTAATAATAATAGTTTTTATGTTTACATTGATTAGTTTCTCAGATGGATGGGGATCAGTATGTTCCTATCTGGACAGTAGCCAACTTTAATCAGGTAAGTAAATGACTTTATTACCACTATGATTTGCTTTCCTTGCAATTAATGCCCTTTGTCTCAAGAGTGTCCCAATTATTGGTAACTGCATCAACTGGGGAAGCCCTCAGTTGTGCCACAAAAGAGGCTATTGACAGACGTTACTACACTGAAGTATCTGTTGTAGCTTTTGTCATGGTTACACTCAGATGTGTGTCAATAATAGACCACATCAAAGTTCACTATATCCTGCCCAGCTGCACACTGAACTCTTGATCAGCTGTTCAAAATCTTAATGAAACTCCTGGGATTTGTTTGGAGTGTAAATCCTAACAGTGTAAACACTTCAATTAAACATTGAAGTGACTATGTAGAATTTAGTAGAAGAATTATTTGTGACAAGATAGCCAAATGACTCAGTTGGTGTCAGTTTATTCACATTTCCTACAGATGGGGCTCTGGTTAAATGACTAGCTACAAAACGGAAATAATCCTGTCTGTTAAGTGTTTAAGTTGACTTGGTGGTCATAAGGAAGAAATTTCTTTGGATTTATTTGCTTTATAACAGCTGTATTCTATTTGTGTTGAAGCCTTAACCCTATATTTAGCATCGGTCAGTGACTAAAAATGTGATCTCTTGAACCAAAGATGTGATGATTGATGGTTCAATATATGTTGCACAAAAATAGTTACGGGAAAAACTATATAACTTTTTAAATGAGAAAAACACTTCCTGTTATATCAATGTGTAGCATGAACTGAGTTAGTCCGTGCTGACCATGACATTTAAATTGCTACAGTTATACAGATTTGTCATCTAAGAATCCTGACATCTTAAATTCCTTGATTTACATGAAGATTTAAGTTATTGGTTTTTATTAAATCTGAGTCAAGTGAAGTGAAGCTTGAATGATTTCTTTTGTTATCTGATTGAACTGAAACAAAAGAAATCAACCAAGCACAGAGTCCTTTTATTTTTAGTTGCTTGAGGTTTTAGAATTAATTAATTTCCTTGATTTGAAAATTAAGCTAAACTAAATTGCCCCTTGATTTACGCAAGTGTTAAGTTAATTTTTTATTATAAATTAGGCTTGTTTCTTGCATGTTTGCATGATTTCATATGTATATCATTAAGCAATCTGGAGCAATTTTGACTAAGATGCATAATTCTACTTAAGGTAGTTTTCACCAATTAAAGTGCCCATAACAGAATTTTTTTTTATTTTCTCATCTAAATCTTTACATCACGCAAAGAACTTCCGCAAAAAAATTTTTCAATTTGCATGAAACGCGAATTTTTTATGAATTTTACAAATCTTTAAAATCCTATTTTATTGCGGCCCACCCGCCCCGCTGTTGACAATGCCGACGGGCTCACAATAGGGCCACGTGACATCGTCTGTGACGTACATTCAGGAACTCGCGAGTCTACGCACTCACTTGACCTTCAGTAAAGTACATTTGCGGCAGAAAGAAAATTGTCAGATTCACCGGTAGGAAAGAAAATAAGTATATCCCATGACAGAAAACTTATCTGACACGGAAAGTGAGCAAACCGCTGAAGAAAGCAGCTAGGACGAATTTGAAAGCGTTGAAGTCGAGGCGATAGATGGCGTCCACGAAAAAAGTAATACGTGTGAAGATGATGATACACTCGAACCGTACGCGGACGAGCCAAATAGCAGACGAAGAATGGCTAAAAAGATATCGCAAGCAACAAGAGGAGAAGCGACGACTCGACGAAACGCTTGGAGAATAGAGTGCGTGTTAGTGGATGGTAAAGTTCTCACCCGGCCTTGCATTTTGAGTACGCACTCTTTATTATCATCTGTCAAAACTCTGGCCAAGTACTCACATACATTCGAACGAATTATTTTACATGTAGGTGTACTTGTGGTAACTGTAGCCGTGATCTGCTAGCAAATATCAGCGAGTGCTACTGCTGCAAGGAACTCGAAGGCAATTGGGAAGGGCTGACTAGCGACATTGTTCTCGCGGAACTACAGGAAGGACACGCATTGAACTGTGATAATAATAGCTTGTCTCGTTCTCTGAAATTTCGGCCAAAAATTTAATTGTAGGATAGAAGTTGTTAGCTTGTTCAATGAACAGGTTTTAAAATTTCCTTTTTGTCACTGTCCCACAGTGAGAAAATGTCATCAATAAAACGTTTCCATTCTATTGGATTTGTTTTGATTTGACTTATCACTTTTGTTTCAATATCGGCCATATGTTTGCAAACGCAACAGCCATTTTTGTACCCATTGCAGCTCCATGGGTCTGAAGATAACAGTTTCTAACAAATTGGAATGAATTTTCCTAAAGAATAAGTTTAAGTATTTCTTTGAGGTAGTGTGACAGTATAGGAGGTTTATTGCTGTGGAATGCCTCGTATGTTTTGCATACTGTTGTAATTCCCTCCTCCTGTGGTATATTTGTGTACAAGCTTGTTGCATCCATTGATATCTATATAGCATCTTGAGAGACCTTGGTCTTTCCTATAAAGTTTACGAAATCCATTGTATCTTTCAGGCGCATACGTCTTGCGAAATGTTCGAAGTCTAACAAGAGTTGGCGTCTGATGTAAATATATATTCGCGTCTGTCCCCGTTGTCGGGACAAATTTGAGCTCTTTAGAAATATTAAACGCTAACAGGCTGTCGCGAAGTTGTTGGTTTCAAAAAAATTCTTTATGAATCATATTTTCTCGTGCTTTTCTCCTTGTGTCTCAATCCGTTTTTTAGCCAATTTTTTTCTGCGCTCTTTGCACTTGTTATTTGTTTTGTGCCCTTTTTCTATTTTCAACCCCCGTTGTGGTGGTTAGGTTTTCAGAGATAAAGCTGTTATACTTTTCAACATTTTTATTGTTTGCAGAATTCTGCAACACATGTGTGTGCAATATTTGTTTGAGCTCGTTGAATTCTTGCTGCAGTTTATCTACCTTATCTACATCGTGGTTTACAATGTTTTCTGTGTTCGCCGAGGGCAACTGTTCTCCCATCGATCTATTTACATCAGTGGTAGCATTTGTGCTAGTATTTTTTGAGGGCTTGGTCTCAACGAAACTTCGCGGATCTCACGATCTATGAGAATATATACCAAAACAATTACGCCATATTTTATAAAACTTGCGACTGAGTTAACAGTGAGGTCAAACTATAAACCTCAGAAGGTCACAACGCTTAGAATGTCACAAGCGGGTGTGAATATTCAATATCAAAAGCGGCCGCTTACCATTCGCTTTTCCCTGCTCCTCTTCGAAGGTGGCTCTTGGTGTTCGTCTTCCTTTCGCTTAGCATGTTTTGAAGGATAAACACAAACGCCGATGTCATCCTACTTCAGTTCATGTTTTAAGTTTAAACCTGAATCCATCAGCCTTGTCTGGCCTCGTCATTGAAGTGCATCGAGCACAAGGACGAGGTCTTTCCAGGCGCGCGTTCACATCTTCCTCGGCTCCAGCATAAAATCGATCCATTTCTTTCGCCTCCTCAGTCTTTGCGGGCATGTGGTTCCAAAGAAAGGAATCCTGTGCATGCTTATTCCATTCGCTTCGTCTTTGATGTTTCCACATCTCGCTGCAACACATTTTTCCGGCATTTTCGAGAAACGTGCAGAAATACCACGACTTGTTTTCAGTGAGATCCAGAGGAAGGCTGAAGTCATGTGTTCCTGAATCTACGTCACAACTCTTGCTAAACCGAGAGGAGACTAATGCGAATGGTGGGCCAAAATGGCGGCAAATTTGAACGTCTTATAAAATTCATAAAAAATTTGCGTTTTATGCAAATCGAAAATTTTTTTCACTGAAGTTCTTAGGGTGATGTTTAGATTCAGATAAGAAAATAAAAAAAATTCCGATATGGGCGCTTCAATTATGAGACTGTTGTTTCAATTTTTGAATTACCATACACTACTATACATTTGATGACTAGTTGTAAGAGAAACAGTGCATTTTGCCTACCCTTGAACTCCAAGGTTCCACTCAACAAGTTAAATTATCATTTAAAACTCCATTCTGCAGAAGCATTCTAAATATTGATGCCATGAAATGCCAAATGTAACCAACCTTTGAATAGAAAAAGTATGGCAACTTTTCTTGGTATGTTTTGCCTGTTTGTTAACCCTTTACGACCGGATGTCCGATATATCGGACACGACAACAATCAACCAAATTCTGTTCAGCGGATTCTTAATTTTTAGTTCCCAGACTTCCAAAGTCAAAACAACGCCAGTTGCCATCTTGCATTTTGTAATTCGTAGCTTTTGAGCCAGGTTAGGAGCTTTTTCTTGAAAAATGTGCGATTTCTTTGACCATCAATTTTCCCGGGAAATGTTAAAGGCCTTGCCATTATCGCAAGTGCCGTTCAGCGCTTGACACAGGATGAAATGCACGATTATCTCGGCGAAAACTTCGATATACCCCACGATGGAGTCAATCCTGATATTGAAGGACTCGATGCGATGAAAATAGTTTGGAAGAACAAGGCGACGAGTTTACCACGCAAGCAGCCGACATAGACATTGTTTTCGTAGATGAAGATGTCATCGATGTCAATCTTGCAGCTTTTGACAATGTAGAAAATACTGGGAGAGGCAGACCTTCAAACGTAAGCATTGATGACTGTCGATAGAGTTGTGAGAGGAAATGTTTACATTCCTAGCTACTGATAGGATTGCGTGACATGCCGTGTGACGTGGCAAAAGCGGCATTTGCAGCGACATATAGCAACAGAAAACATCCAAATTTTTTTTGCTATACGCAGGGGACATGGATCGTTGTTTTAAGATACAAAACATAATTTTAGTTTACAAATTGAGCATTGGACTGCAATAAACATTCCTATCTTGTTTATATGTGTGACACTGATTATTGACTTTGACGTCATCTGACACCTGTCAAGAGACGTCAATACTTTTTCTTAATGCTTTTCCACGAAGAACTCTTGTTGATGTAAATACTCTGAAAGTTTGGCACTAATACAGTTAAAATTGAATATTTGGTATAATTTTCAGATTTTCATGTACAAATATTCTCTAAATTTCCAAAATTAATTTAGGCTGCAAAGGGTTAAAGAAATTAATGAAAAAAAGTAGCATTCCGCAGTTCCAAAAGTAATTGTGGCTTTTAATACTCCTTCAGTTTGGTGAACCATGCAGACAGAGTTGTCGCAAAACATGGTGTGTAACCTGGACAGATGAGCAAGGCTGAAGCCATCGTTTCCCTAGGAAGTTACATAGTTACGCGGGATGCCCTGAGGGGGCATACCGTGTCTTAAAACGGGTCGATTTCTTTTTTTTTTCTTCGTCGTATACACAAATCGGTACATTAATTTATTCATTAAACTCTCCCCTCTCCTACTCGGGATGTATTGTTTTGATTGTCTTCAACAAAAGCAGGCCAATCAAAATCCATTCTTGTCGCTTATATTGCGAGGGAGGGGACCCACTCACCCCTACCTGTGTGACGTCAATGCATCATTTGATATATTTATTAAAGACGGATTAAGTCGCGCCATATTGTTTTAACATGTTCTGGACTCAAGTGTGCCGTTTTCAAAGGGAAATTTCACCATTTTGAAGCGGCAAATCGAAAGAATAACTTCTAAGAAGCACCCGACACGTAAAACGGTGGAAATTGGTGAGTTCTTAGTGAAGGAATCGTGCTTTGTTTGACAGTCTTAGACCACGACGCGAGACTGAAAAGAGGTCATTGAGAAGCTTACGTTATCGTAATGGAATTTGACAAATTTCCGCTGATAGTCTGAGTCGCGTAACACACGGAAAACAACGTAACGCGATCGTCGTGACTCAAACTATTCCATTAGCAAGGATAGTTTTATCAATCGGCGAAGCATACAGTTGGAATAAATGAATCAGCCCCAGCATCTCGCGTAATGCCAGTATAGCAGGCATCTTGTTTCATTGTCTCACAGATTTACACTGGTTTGGGTCCAACCTACACCAGATCCATTTCTTAATAGGATGCATGTGGCTTGACACCTAACATGTTGTTGTCTTAATATTATAAACAAAACATTCGAGTATGGAGCTATAACAACATTGTTTAATGCTGTTGTTTTTTGCAGGTTAAAAAGTTAACAAGTGACCTTGAACTAGTAAAAGATGTTATGAGAGGTAAGTGAAAAAATCATTAATTTTATTGCCTAGGCTATATGTTTTGGCCACCATACCCTTATTTATCTGGAATTTAAACAGCAACAATCAATTGCAAAGTAAAACCGAATGCATGTGTTGTTATCAATTAAGGACGGTGCCTACTGATACAGAGGTGTATGTAAAATTACGCAATGGTGGAGATCCATGCACCTAAAACAGTCCCAAGGCTCTTTTCCTACGCGACAATACCAAAGAACGGCTGCATTTCAAGGCGGCGTTTCATGTTTTATTCGGTTTACTTGAGGAAAAATCTATTCAGCTGAAAACAATAAAATCACAATGGACTAAGATGTTATTGTGTCAGGGCCTCATCCTTTTGACCGCAGTAAATTTTCCACCTAGGTTTTGTCTTGTGAATGGCACAGTTTTGTCTCATTCCTCTAGCGGGCCTTTCCCTTGCGGTTCACGCATGCCAAGGTGCATATGGATTCAGGCGGTACTGTAATCTCATTGTTGATATATTTGTTTGTTACAGAATCACCAAACCTGCAAGTTGATGATTCAGGGGAAAAGGTTCGACCAAACATAAAACGATGTATAGTGGTGCTGAGAGAGATACCTGAGTCCACCCCGATTGAGGTAGTGTGTACATTACATTTGGTCTCGTCATGAAAATAACAGGGTTGTTGTACAGATGGCACTTTTTAACTCTTGTTTGCTGTGGAGTAATGTTGTTTATTTTAATGAGGGTTAGATTGGGTTACTGACAAGTTTCAAAACTACTCTTTGAAAGTGCATGTGGTAAATTTGCTCATTTTAAACATCCACCAATCTGCAAAGAGAATCTTTCTGAACATTTTAGTAAGTGGAGAAATTATCAGTTGACTCCATTGTTTGGAGGAAAATGTGTTTGGGTTGATATGGTCATTACTATGGCAAGTTCACAGCCCTTTGAACAGTCCACATACTGCAACTTTCAGTCGCAAGCAAACTGCAAACTCCAAAGTGCAAGACTCAACCATTGGTCACATTTTTCTCTTCTGTCAATCACCAGAGAGGATTTCTTGGAAAACAAAGAAATTTAGTCAGCTTAGCAATAGGTTACATACATATGCTGTGATCAGCATATTGCAATCCATTTTGTTGATTTTTGTAGTTTAGGACTCTGCTGGTTATCACCATAATCAAGTGTTTCCAGCAACCATACCTTGCAAGTGTGTATTTTTGTGCATGTACGTGTAGCTGGAAATCTGTTAGAGATTACTTTGATAATGTTTCCACCAGCCAAGTATTGAAGGCAGTGACTATTTTCCTGTGATAGAAGTTGGTTAAATGTTTTCTTTGTATTCATTCTAGGAGGTAAAAGCCCTCTTTTCTGGTGAAAACTGTCCAAGCTGGACAAGCTGTGAGTTTGCACATAACAACTACTGGTATGTGCAGTTTGATTCAGAGGAAAAGGCCCAAAAGGTAAGCAGCTTGTTTACAGTGAAGGATCTGAATGCTTCCAGTTTACTGAATGTTTACAACTGATCTTGCATTGCAGGCATACAGATACCTACGAGAGGAAGTGAAGACCTTCAGAGGCAAACCTATAATGGTAGGGGCTGTGCATTTGTACATGATGTTGGTGATACTATTAACATTTAATGAACATTCACAATCCTGAGTAATTGTGAAATAAGCATTGAAGGTCGTCACGATGGCTTGGCTGATAACATCAAAACATATCAAATCATTTGATGTGCTTTGGCGACCCTGGCTTCCTCAGAATTGGTGAAGACCTGATTTCAAATTCAGGCCAACAGATCAGATTTAATTGAACAGTCATCAGATTTAATTGCATGTTCAACTTTTCCACTACTGAACACCGATCAATAGAACGGTAGCATTTAAAACAGATATTATTGTTTAACTCTATTTTAAAGTGCTACTACGATGAAAGTTTTTGTTTTTCTTTTCGGCTTTTGTTTGATGTCAAGTCAGTCAATCTGTCCATAATAAAACACATTTGTATTTAGAACAATGGAAGCGAGATAAGTCGGAAAATAGTCAGCCAAAAAATGCTCAAAATCTGTCTGCCATTACTTGGTTTGCATTAAAGAAGCCTTCAATACTTTATAAGCTGAGTCTTCATGCAATGGTTGGCTCATGACTTCATGTGGTATATATGCCATATTGGCATGGTACCTATTTAGTACGTCTATTTTCAAAATCTGAAGAGAAAAGGACATGCCAAATTTTCTTTGTAGTAGCTAGGATGTTTCCTCCCAATATACATTCTACTACTTAATGCACAGATGATAAGACAACAGCCCTGAAATTAATATATCTTTGAAGATTCATTCGGCTTATTCAAGAAACTTTCTGCCCTGGCCCCAGTTGTTCAAAGAGTGGATACCTTTATCCACTGGATAAGTCACTATCCAGCAGAGCAAATGTACTCCAACTAACGCCTTTGGCAAGTTTTCCACACAATTCCCTACTTAAATTTCACATTTGTTTCTACTCTATCCACAAATTATAGGGCTATTGTGTGGTTCCAGAAAATATCGATACCCCCCCCCCCCCCCAACCGAAGACCTTTGGAAATTCCGAGGGGGAGGGGGGGTTAAAGGGCAGTAATTTCCGAAGGGTAGTGGGGTTTTGTGGGGAACTAGTTTTCCAAAGGATCATGAACCATGTACAAAACATTGAATGCAACATACGATCGATCTGAAGCACAAAAACATATTTACGTACGTTGTTTTGAAACAAAAGCAGCGAAAATGATGAATCATTCTAGAAAAAATCATTTTGGTAGAAGTGTTGTCCGGTAAGCGAAAGTAACGGCGGCGTGACAGGTATTTTTCTTTGAGGTTCGACTTCGCGGCGTGATCAGTCAGCCTCATATCATGCCGAGCATGGCTGTGATTTCACAATCGTTTGAAAATCGAGGTTTGATATAAATAAAAGCCCTCTTTACTCGTATTGTAGCATCAAATGAGTGAGATTAAAAGGTTTCTGAACAAAGCGACTTTTTTGATGAGCCTGGCCTTTCGCATAATTTCCACAGGTTAGTTTGCGGTTGAAATCTATTTCTGACACGGCGAAATTAATGTACAACGGGCGTGCAGCGCTTATTTATTTATTTCCCACGGAAAATTATTTTTCCGCGGCCACAAAACGTGTCATTTCTTCAATGCAATCTTTCACAAAAATGATTTCTGGAAGAAAGAGAAAAGATTCTGCAGATATTTCCATCCAGTGAATATTGATGTACATTGCAGTCGAAATTTGATCCGCCACTGAATCAAATGCACAACTTTTTCGATGTATGCAAATTTTGTTCAAGATTGAATCCCATGGGACGTGAAACAGCGACGTTTATTTGATAAAAACTTGACATAAAACGTTAAAAACACAAACTTTTTTTCTTTCTCAAATTCATTTCATTCACGAACTCAGTACAGAGATAACTATTTGTATTAAGTGCCGAGACGTGAATCCAATTGCCACGGACTAATTAATTTTGAAGTTTTGAACCTAGAACCTTTTGAAACTGTTCTCAAAGGCGGCTTTTAATTCTTGTGCATGCAGCCAGTTTTCGACTGGGTTTTCAAAGTTCTTCAAATTCTACTTGATAAATAAAACACCCAGCATCGTATATTCAATGTGCAACTTGTATTCATAGTGGTTTCTTCACGGTAAATTAGCAAATGTTTTTCTGCAGAGGTCATTACGAAAATGGAATTTGCAAGGCCGTCGTAATTTTAGGTAAAAAAGAAAAGTTGTAACGTGATAGAGATAATTTCTTAAGCGCTTGAGAAAGTTATAAACGTAAACTACGCAACAACAAAGAATACAACCGTGTTTTTTTGACGAAAAAAAAATCGACCATTTTAGAGTTCTATCCAATTTTTTCCGGATATAGTTTAAGCAAAAGGATAAACAAGTAAAATAGCGCAGTGTTGTAAATTTTAAAATAGCTGAACTAGAGACGTCGACGTCGCTTCAATAATAAAAAAATTGATCGTAATAGTGTGAGTAGTCAATTTTCCTAGTCTAAATGGATTTTGAACTTCTGAGGGGTTCATGGAAGAGGGTTTTAAAAACCAGGAAATTCCGGACGGGTGGGGGGGTCATCATAAACCCTCTGGAACGGAAATTCCGAGGGGGTGGGGGGGTTAGAATAAAAATGTCTTCCGTGAGAGGGGTATGGATATTTTCTGGAACCACACATTGGGAAAATCTTGCCCACATTTCATCTGCCGGATAGCAACCAATCCAGTGGGTAAAACTATTTGCTCTTTGAACAACTGGGGCCTGACATGTAGACTGAACACAGATTTCCAAGTTTTAAACTAGTTAATACTGGCTCCATAAGTCAGCCAGTATTTCAGTGGATTTGTAATAATACAATTATTGTATTGAATCACTATAAGAGATGGTTTGCTTCAAGCGAGAAGTTTTTGTTGTTGTTGGTGTTGTTTAATTTGTTTACCTTTTTTCCTTGTAGGCCCGAATAAAAGCAAAACCAATTCACCAGAGTAACTTTGTACCAAAAAATGGAGTTAGACCTGTAAGTAAAATTAACCGGATTAGCTACATGATATGTGATCTGATTAAATGGCTGTGTTTATGTTGCAGTTTCCTTTGGGTTAATATTTGGTTTCTGATTGTTGTTGTCATGTGTCCTTCATCATAGTTTTCGCTGAAGCCATATTTTTTCTTTCTCACCAGCAGCAAGTTGTTGAACAGCAACCCACTTACAACCAGCAACATTTCCAGTTCCCTCCTGTGAACACGTTATTCAATGGTACACAGGTATGTGTGACTCTGTCTGGCATGTTGTGATCTGATTCATCTTCAATCGCCTCTACCGGGGTTCCTGTTAAACCATCCCAGTACACACTTATGTCCTGCCCAGTGGTTACACAGTTTTACATTTTGTGATAATTGCACGCCAAAAGAAAAATGTTTTGTACTTTAAATTTGATATTAAAGTTTAAGCAACAAAATGGCATAAAAGAATATAATGCTGGGGGAGAAAGTTAATAAAAAAACAAAAGAATTCTCTCTCGCTTTTCTCATATTATATATTGAAAGAGCCTCCTTGTGGTGGGAAAGAAATCTCTACTTCATCTAACTTGCAGATTGTTTTCTTAATAATACTATTAGATTGAAGTGTGGAAGTTGCATTATATAATTTTGAGGGGCCTCTCATTTATTGTGGACAGTGCCTCCCAGCAGAGGTACTTTTGTGCAGCTTATCACTATGCAGGAAAAGCAGATCTTAGAAAGGTCTATTGAAATGGAAAAAGAAAATTGGAGGTAACCACGCATTTTTCAGAGATGATTAAGCATCATTAATTCCACAAGTATTAAAATACGTTAACAATATATGGCATTTTTTTCCAAAGTGAAGCTTAATTATCTCTGAAAACTGTGTGGTTACCCCCAGTTGTCTTTTTGGATTTCATTAGCCCTTGGTAAGCCTTTTTCCCACATAGTCATAAACTATGCAGAAATAACTTTGAATTAGTAGCCATCTTACTTAAGAAAGCAGAGGTTCTCTGACCATCCCAAGTTGAGCAGAACATGACCAGTAACATTGGAAGGCATTGTCCAGTTTTACCACACTATTGAGAACTCATCTAGAGCTGAGAAGCCCACAAGGCTTGCATGTGGAGTTTGAGAAGCATAATGATAATCAACACCAGAGTTCCTTTGTAGTTAAAAGTGCACCCACTGCCGCTGATTTGATTTACTTCAACTATCGACCAAACTAAGAAGAGACTACAGTGACTCCCGATAACTCGAGCCTTCGAGGGAAATTGAAAAAGGTTCAAGTTATCGGGGCTTCGAGTTATCAAGGATAAAATTATATAGAAAATGACCTGAAAGGAGAGGAAAATTGGTTCGAGTTAGCGCTAGGTTTGAGTTAGCGAGGATTCGAGTTATTGGGAGTCGACTGTCGCTTTTGTTCTCTCTTATTGTTTGAGGTTAGAGAAATTAATCGTTTCCTCAAAATCTGCCATTGAGATTCTCGAAAAATTCTTGGAGCGTCTCGATTACTCAAGACTCAAGCCTCGAACCTCGAACCTCGATGCTCAATTCTTGATAACTTTGAGGATCGAGTTCCGAGTCGAAACTGTCAACTTACATTTGCACAGTACTTTAAAATGTAATCCAATTCAGCTTTGTTTTAAAAGTTGAACTGAAAGTATTTTATTTTGTTGTTGTTTTCTATAGGCACTTCCTTATTATCCTTCACCAAACATGCTTGCTACTTGGCCCCCTGCTCAGCCTATTTTTCAGGACCCCAATATGGTAAGTTGATCTTAATTATTTTACTAAAAAGCAGTACAACAACTGCACGTTCAGACATTTGAGCATCATTTGGAAGTGACTAAGAATGCCAAGTTTCTGCATGTAGGCCAATCTTGTTCGCAGTAGGCCATGTTATGTAATTAAAGTAGAGTTATTGCTTGAGATTTGTTGTTGTAAATGCAACATAACCATGAAACCAGGAACTGAAACTGACTTCTGTGTTTGCCAACAGCCCTCAGGTTACCCCGATAGCTTCTCTCCTGGACCACTCAATCTTGTCGGTAGGTATTAATGTGCAGTTTCTCTGAACATGTTTACAATAATTCTAATAATAATTATTTTAAAAACTTGTATTTCTGAATTGTCATAGCAAAATGATCAATTGTGCATTACATGAATGTTTGTGTAACTCAAGTTAAAAAGAAAGAATAGAGTTACAACAAATGTTGAAATAAGATAAAAGATGCTTATTTGACATGATGCAGAGAAAATAAGAGAAAATAAACTAGTCGTAGCTAGCTTTGCCAACTGGAATAAGCCATATTGAAAAAAAAAATGGATCTCATGTCTTCAAGGGTTTCTTAAAACTTAAGACAATCTTGGCGTTTCTTTTGGGCTGGCCACTCATTCCATAATGTTGTTCCTGTCAAGATTATTAGTCCATGGACTAGAGAGTGAGGTGATGACTGGCTTTGATAACCTTGTAAGGCATTTGAGTATGTTGGAACAAAAATTTCAGTTAGAAACTTTTACATTAAAGGGTAGTGCAGTGTATGTCAGTGATAGGTTGTATGTTTGAATCTACGTGTATTGCGGCTTTGTTAAACTGCTGTTTGTACAAGATTTGATGGTAACATAGAGTTTGAATGCCAAATCAACTTTGCTGGACTCTTATAATTTCTGCAGTCGTACATTGTCAAAATGACTGATGCTTATAATTTATTACACTTCATTTTACAGCCACAGGGAATGCTGGACGCCACAATTTCCAAGGAAATAACCGACCAAGGTACGTGCATACTTTATTGCAACTTCCTACAAGGGTTTTTCGATATTATTACAAAGTTAAGGTGTTAACAACAATTAACAATAGGAAAAGAAAAACTAAAATATGGGCCCATTGGCTATACCTTGGTAGATGTAGATTGATGGCACATTCAAAGTGTTAAAATGTGGAACTTAATCAGTTATGCCTCAATTCAATTTCATATTAGGCAAACTATTCCAAGCAGTTGCAGTTCATTGCCTTTTTTGTAATCTTTCATACACTGTAACTATTTAAGGTGTTCTCTTTTCCCACCAAAAATGGGCTTGATGTCAAACGATTCAACTGGGAGCATGATTACATCTCAAGGTTGTACCAAAACTTGTGCGGGTTAGGGAGAATGTAATTTGGTCTATGGTGAGGTCATGTCTACATAGTATTGCAAAAAGTCAACTCTTAGAGCACAAACATGGTCATAAACAACAAAATCTCATAGACTTCACTTAAATTTAAGTAACAATACTTTGCTTTTCAAAACAAAAAGGCGTTAAATTTTCCAACTGAAAAAAAGGACGATTCAATCCTAAAGCTCAAAGAGTGAACAGTTATCGGTCAAGGTTATTTCTTCACAGTTCACAGACAATAATGTCTAATGAGATTTCGCTTGCAGTTTTGTTTATAAGAAACTGCACACAAAACTCACCATTGGAGCAACAAAGAATTATTAACACCAAAATCTTGTAGACTACATCTGGTGTACCTTGTTTAAAAACCAACAGATGCTTATTATTCTCATTGAGAAGAGGCTTGCTTTAGTGCTTTTCAATGTTGTTTTACAGTGTAATTAAGTTTACTGCGCAAAGGTCCCCACTGGTGTATAAGAGGAAAGCTCAAAGATTGTGCTCTGGGTTTGGTTACACAAGGTTAAAGTTTTCTTGATGCTGCAGGGATTGGCTCAATTTCCTGGCTGAAACAGGCAGTCAAAGAACCTTTTATGATTTTGCTGTCCACACTGAAATACTTTGCTTTTATTCAGTCTTGAACACGTTATCGCGGATTGTCTGATCACAGACTGAGGCAGTTTAAGAATAAAAGTGGTCCAAAGTCAATTGAAGGGTATCAAAGTTCTTGAATTCCTTAGTATGGCTAACATGTGTGACTGACATGTGGCATGATTCCTTCTGATTAGTGACTTGCATATGACTTTTTTTTTTTGCATATGACTGTCGACATGTGATATGAACTCTTGTGATTGATTGATTGATTGATTGATTGATTGTTACTGGCACGGAATATCCTTCCTTTTGATTGGCTGGAAACTAAAACAGGAGTGTCTAACACAAGAATTTCAGAAATGTGCTTGTTGACATCCGCCAATAATCTCTTAAAAGGATGTTTATTGTTGATGTTAACTGATCTTCAATTTTAGTGAAAATTATTTTTGTTTCAATCTTTTCTTCATTTGTACTTAACCCTTTCCTGCCCGAGGGAAATGTCGAATTTTTCTAAATCGTTAACTATGAACTGGGAGACCACATGTGATATACCATTTAAAATGTATTTTCTGGGGTGTGCTATAAATCACACCAACAGAGATGGAGGAGGTCACATATTAGAGTGAGAAAAGTCCAAAACGAAAGAAGAAAAACATTGAAAATTTTCCTATTCCTTGTATATACTGGGTATCCCCCTTAACAATAGCTTAATGTACAGCACTTAGTGCATTGCTTGTTGTAAGATATCAACTGGGCCCTTAACGTACAAAGGAAAAAAATCCAAAAGTTTGAGGGGTGGTAAATCAAGTCTCATATAGGAGGGGGGCATGATTTTATGCCTTCAATTTGAAGATCTTTCCAAGATCTTTTGGTTGTGCAAATTTCACACAAATTGACCAAATACTGAGCTCACAATTGCGTCTTGTGCCATATGGCACTCTTGGGCAGGAAAGGGTTAAAAAATCCAGAGCAACTGTAGGAATAATTTAATCACCTTTTAACCCTTAAACCCCTTATATCAAAGAACAAATTCTCCTATCTTGTCCCCATACTTTTCTGTTAAAAGTACTGGGGAGAAGTTATTAGAATATCAAGAAAATTTACCTTGGGTGACCCTATCCTTAATTCTCATAACCTCAGGCATTGAATAAACATCAATATTACAAGGAGAAATTTGATGGTGATCACTGTTAGGACTTGAAGGGTTAAAAGATTGTCTTGCCATCCATTTTCCCTTAACTAACTTCAGAATATGGTAATTTAATTATTCAGGTTTCAAAATAATCACCACCAAAAACCTCACCGTGAGCAGCAGACAGACAGAATAGAAAGAGATGTGCAGCGGAACAGACCACAGAACACTGGTGTAGTCAGCAACAGCAATGGTGGAACTGCTGTTAACAATGTTAATAACAGAGTTGCTGGATTCCCCAGGCAAAGAGACAGTAGAGATGACGATTATGCAAGGTTAGGACAATTGATTGACGCATGAAGTAATTTTTTTCATAGAGCGGTTTTCAATAGGCCTTTTCCAAGTTGCTGTGAACCTCGTTATGAAAGGGAGGCTCAGGGCAAATCTTTTCATATGAAGATTAGTTTGTTTGCATTTGAATGAAAACTAATTTTCATAATAAAACTTTGCACTTAGCCTCGCTTTGACAATGAGGTTCAAATAAACTCGGAAATGGCCTATTGAGTGTTGAAAGTAATTTTGCATTGCTTTGGTTTTGCATTACAGCGCTCTGTGATTGGTTAGCAAAACTCGCGCCACTTTCTCAACCAATGGGAATCCAAACCAAAACCAATTGTGTTTTCACTGTACGCATTTTCCCGCGCTTGGCGCCAGTTACATGTATTTGCTTCAAATTCTGATTGGCTCGTCCTGTTTTGATTGGCCAGAGTAGTTACTATGGGAAAGCGCTCTAATACTGATGGTTGCACCATAGCACATTCTTCAAGCTACTTCATTGAAAACCTGGGTATTTTGGGCAGCCATGAAATCCATCTTGCTTCAAATAAGCTCTTCTTTGGCTTACAGACTTATTACCCTATAGCAAACTTTGTTGCAGTATCCAGCAAGAATGGGACTGACTTTTTCCAGAAAACTAAATCAGGCTTGTCAAGGGAAACAAAGTCATTTTCACCGTTGTGTATGGCTCGCAAATTGTCTTTCTCTTTACCTGTTGTGTTCTCAAAAAGTTAAATTGCGTTTGACATTAGGAGAATGCATACTATTAGTGTCACTTCTTTCTGGATGCTGTTTGGGTGCCACCTGGGACTGGCTGACCACTCGCTACAATTTCATGCGAGGGCCTCAAGCCCATGTATCAAGTCCATTAGCAAGATGTTGAGCTATTAACCCTTTATTGTTGTTCAACTTTGCAACTGGTTTATGACACTGCCTGAAAGCACTCCACAAGTCCACTTTCCCTGAATGCTTCTGGGCAATCAGTACAATAAAAAATATCATTTCACTAGAGATCAAACATACTTTACAAACCCATGATTATTATTATATGAATTTTTATTGTTTTACTGAGCAAATAGGTTATGATACAATCACTGTAAAACAGGACATACCAAGAATGTCCTTGTGGGACGTGTAATCCAATAGAGGACATCCTCAGTACTTCTTGAAGCAGTGAAGGGGTTTAAAAATGTCATCATGTTGTTGTGTTTCTACTGTTACAGGCGTACTGGCCGGAATAGAAGAAGAAGAGGTAGCAGTGAAGATGTCAGTAAACACTTGGTAATGTCTTTTTTTGCTTTTTTTGTCCCTAGGTATTTCTAGTTTTAAAACTTACTTTAGCTCCATTTGATTTTCAGCGCCAAAGGGAAGGCAAAGCAAGCCCAGTGCGGCACAGTAAAGATGACAGCGATGCAATAGACCTGGCTCCAGCTCATTTCCCACCCCTTCCCACATCTCCTCTTGCTCTGTTTGTAAGTATAGCACAGTCAGGGCAACTAAAAACATGTTATTAGCTGGGAATTTTGTAGGGATGGCTTGTTCTTGCAGAGGAGTGAAGATATGATTTGATTCACATGAATAACAACTTCTTTTACCCTTAATTAACAAGTCCTTGTGGAAATAAACATGAAAATAAACCAGGAAGGTACTTGAGTAAGCTTTTGCTGGATATGTGTTGCTTGTCTCTCTCTTTATGTTATTAATATTTCTTTTTAAGAAGTTCTGGAGTCAAAGTGATTCCCACTGTAACTCTAATGGAGTCATTTGAAATTCATTGGCTGTCTCAAAACGTGCAACATTTTTTGTGGACCCTGAATGATCTTATACAGTGGAACTTTAATTAAACACCTTGATATTAAAGTCCTCAGTATAACAAGCAATATTCTCCAGTCCGGCCTTTTAAAATGTATGGAAAAGCACCTCTATGTATTACAAACCCTCGATACAACGAACCATTTTCCCTTGTCCTTTTAGTAAAAATACAAAGTTCCATTGAGACCTGCTGGGGACTTGATGAAATATAAAAGTTTGAATTTCCTGATTTTTACAAATGAATGCATGCCAGCTGGGCTAGCAATGACTGCACACCATACATTACTTTGTGTATCAGTTCTCTACAAAACTTATTTTTTTCACTATGGTGAAGTACACTGAACTCACTTGTTTTTCAAAACATTTCCATTTAACAATGTCATGGTTACTGCAAATTGTGCTATTCTCATATCATGTTACATCATCATCCTTGAAAGAGAGAGTTTTAGATTATTATGTACCCTCGAAGTTTCATTATAATGGCTCCTGAAGTTATGGGATTGTAGCATGAGGAAGCAGGAACTCTTATAGGGCTTGGGTTAAATATTTTGGTAATTTAAAGTTTTTGCTTCTGGGCACCATCAACTCAAGATAACTCCATCTGTGATGGTGTGTTATTTTCAGAAACCTCAAGGCTCCAAAGAAGTTCCAGTACCTAAGGTATGCTATATTATACATAGGCATAGATTTTGTATTCACTGATTGGCTAAAAGCATTGAAACTGTGCCATACACAGACAAGTACTGTGAAACTCTAGAATTGTTTGGGGTTTTCTATAACTAATACCAGTAAAGGAGTTGTATGCGCAAAAGCTATGTCAATATGTTACCCCCCCCTCCCTGTTTCCAGTACAACAACAGAAACAAAGCCTGATGCCAAATGTGCCAACTCTATATAAGCTTTTGGCAGTGCAGTGTTCCCAATTCCCCCCCCCCCCCCCCTTCCCCTTTCCCCCCAAAGTGAGTCTATCAGTTCAGTGCAGGGGTGATGGTTCCTTTGATATTAATTTTGTCTAGGTTAACAAGTATTGCTTGTTTGATTTCAGGAACCTTCATCACCTACTGAAAAGAAAGTCCACTCACCACCGCCCTCTTCGGACAAGTAAGACAAGCCTATCATGTTGTTCTGTTGACTGGTCGATCAGTTGGTTGGTCAATTAAAACTTATGGCTGTGGAATCTCTTGAATTTGAGAGTCCTTTATAAAAGTTCTCCATTATAACCAGGGCCAGGAAGAGAAAATCCCTCTAAATTTACAATGTACATAAGTTCTCATTTTCCTGAAACATTTTTGTCAATGACAGTCAACTCTCTCTCATAGCGACCACTTCTTGTAAGCGACCACCTCCCGTAAGCGACCACTTCGTAAACAACCGTTTTGTTTCTCAGTTAAATACTGTTTCAAGAGCTCTCTTGTAAGCGACCACCACTCAATTTCTAAAGAGACCGCGACCACTTTTTAGGCCAGAAATTATACATATTCTTTTGTTTTCTGTTTCCGGTAAGCAACCACCCAACATAATCACGTATGATCGTTAGTAAATCATTACTTAGAAGTGACAAAAGTTCAAGTTTTAATGACGCTACTCCGGACTGCTGACAGATAATAACAGTTTACAGACAGAGAAGATGGCTATAATTAGATCTGTAGGTAAACGGTACAGATCTGTTCCTAAATGTTATACAAAGTTTCATCAGAAGAATGAATAAATGTGAAAAAATCAAATAAATTAGTTTCTATTTGCCTAATTTAGCTGCTAAGGTAAAATTACGCTTATTTTGTTGATCTTTCCCGTAAGCGACCATCTCCCGTAAGCGACCACTTTGTCGTGCACCAAGGGTGGTCGCTTACGAGAGAGTTGACTGTAGTTAACATTGTAAAAAGCAACTCTCCTCTACCGACTGTGGTGCAACTGTTTGTCAGCAGTCAGCCATCAGTAGTTGGCCAATAGTTGTTTTCACTCTTTGATCAAAATCTTTATCATCTGTTGGACAGATGGCTGACTGTTGGTAATCTCTTGGTAATTTGTCGGTAGTCTATTGGTAAAGTGATGGTCAAAATTATAATAATTTCTGTTTTGTTACTCCCTTGACAACTGCATAAGAAATGACATATCTGACCTTGTTCTTCCTTTTTGTTCAGCATTATTTTGTATTAGCTGTTTCTCTTCCAATTCTCATTTCTATGTCCACCATTTTGTATTTGTCATAGTTCTCGTGTAAATTATTTGACACTTCTGTTTTATTTCTTTACTTTTTTTTCAGGGTGTATTAATATCATGTTTGTTTATCATTAACTTTTGCAAACTTGGTGGCTTAGTTTACCACGTGTCAATTTGTCTCAATTTTATTTGCCATAAACCATAAAAATATACAAGCATACATATAGTGTAATACATACAATTAGGCCTGTTCCAAACGTGGTGTTAGATATTTTGAAAACAAAGGAAGAAAGGCTGTGGCAATGAAGCCAGTTGCCAGTTGTCCATAGCCTGTATGTCTAGTGCTGGTTAACTATCTGCAGACAGTTGATTGAGGGTAGCTGTTCTTTACAGTCACCAATAAGGTTGTATGCTTGTCCTCAAAAATCATCTTCAGTTTGAGAACATGTTCAGTTTGCGGCATCATTGACATTAAAGATCTTTTGCCACACACAATGCTAAATATGTTAATTAAAATATTGTGCTTGAACGTTTCCTGAGTGTTTTTATGCCAGAGCTGTTTGAACCTTGAAGCTATCGGTAATATTGATGTTTTCTCTCAGTCCCAGGGCTAACACTGAAGTCGCACACAATGAACCTTCCCCCACTGTTAACATGGAAAACACAAAAGTACCAGAACCAAAACCAGCCCCACCGGCTCCAGTAAGTAACTTTCTATGATTAGTTCTTGAGTGACTTGCATTCAGGTTTCTTGTGTTTTAAACCAATCAATCAGTCTCTTTATTTTGTAAAGCAGGTTACAGTCGAACCTTCGCTGACAGTCACTTATTGTAGGCGGACACCTCGTAAGCAGACAGTTGGTCATGTTCTCAGCTACATACAAGCAGTACTTTTTTTTTACCTCCCATAAGCGGACACCTGTTAAGTGTACACTTTTTCTGGTCCCTAGAGTGTTTGCTTACGGGAGGTTCAACTGTGCGTTGGGAGAGACAGCTACTACCTGATGTGGACCTGCGATAGCAAATTCTTCAGAATCCAAGAAAGAAATAAAAACTATTAAAAATGTAATTTAGAGACAATACCTTCTAAGATAAAAATTAAAAAGAAAAAAATTTGCAAGTTTTTAATTAACCTAGAAAACCTTAAATTGTTTACATGAAAGGAATAATAAGCCTTTGTAGAAGAGTTGGGGGTGAGATGGAGCAAAGAGAGAACTAGAATGAGCTTGAAATCCAGGGAATGCAATTAAGTGGATGGTTTCCTTTTGCAGGGTTTGAAGGGATCTAATGATATTTTGTTACATGTTGCCCTAAACTAGAAAGCTATAAGAAAGAAACGGGGAATTGATGACATGATGTGGTTGATTCAAAAGAAACAAAAGACGAAAAAGAAAACAACTCCAAACAGGACCTAACCACAATAGGTTAAAAACAATACAAATACATTGCTCTCCAGTACCTGAAAAAAGACCTCGTGATGTAGCTGATTTAGTACTTTCATATCAACAAATTGTGTTTGCTTGTAAGTACACCAGCTGTATCATGGAGCAACTTGTTACCCAAGCAGCTTGTATTTGTTACGGACAGTGCCTACTTTTGTTACTGCACATACGGTCTGCGCATCTCGAGATACTCTGGCTTCATATGGGTGATGCCTATAAAACAGGGATATTTTTGCGTGGTTTAAAACTATGCGGAGAAAGCAGACCTTAGCAAGTGCTCTTTGTATTCAAAAGGAAAATTGGGTGGTAACCTTGTTTTTTTTAAGAGATAATAAAGCCCCAATTTGCAAAACAAATACTTGTGAAATGTTCGTGGCTAGTCTGATGCTGCGTTTCGTCTCGGCCAAGAGACTCTTCAGAGACCTTCAGACTAGCCACTAGCATTTCACAAGTATTTGAAAACAAAACAAAACAACAACAACAACAACAACAACAACAAAATACCTTGCTTTGTATTTTACTGCTTTTTCGACCAATTGTTGGTTAATTATCTCTAAAAAATGCCCTGCTACCCCAAATTTTCTTTCCGGCTTCCACTAGCCGATACTAAGATCTGCTTTTCCCACATAGTCAGAAACTGTGCAAGTATACTTCTGTATTAGGAGGCACAGTCCTTATTTATACATTGTTGGTTGATTACAGGAAGATACACAACAGTCTGTAGTACTGAGCTATGCTCAAGTGACCCAGAAGACACCCACCAAGCATCCGGCAACAGCAGCTGCTACCACAGCTAACTCAAATAACAACCAAACTAAATCACCAAGCAAGTGATAACCAGCCAGAGTGAGTAAACCAACTGAACATTTGTGTCCTTTATTGCGAGCTGCTAAACGTAGAATGGGAGATTGAGTCAGCGTAAAATGCTGCATAATCACTTACAATGGGGAAATAATGGTCCTATTATGGATAAAACAAGGGAACAATCAAATTTGGTGGCACTGTCCTTGACGATGAAATGGTTTACATGTTTAACCGGTTTATCCAGTTATAGAGTAACTGGAATTACGGGTTATCGAGACTACAGCATGAACTTGGAGCTCAGCTGTGAAACATTAGATGGGTTGCTTGCGCTCACTCTTCAAGAGACAACATAACAAAAGAAATCTTCACAAGACAAACAGAAAACTTGAAGAAAAAAAAAAGGAAAACATTTCTCGGAAAGAGAAAGCTCAAAAAGTTATTGGGTTTGGATACCAATGCAAAGTATAAGACTTGAAATACCAGGTAACCAGGTGGTATATAATAATTCTTATGAGAAAGACTTGCTTTACGACACGATGTAGATATTTTAAAATATCCTGGGCTTGTAAAATACATATCAGTCCCGTCGCTATAATTGTACGTACCTCAGTGACTGTGCAGTTGATACCGTGTGATATTGTACGGTATCAGTAGCGAAAGATGTGTACTTGAATTTGCTCACAAATGACAGCGGAGTGTTGCTGTCAGCGATCATACAATGAAACTATTCTATGAAACATAAGAGAGTTTCGGTCTTCGGTAGAAACGGTACACGCATAGCATATTTTGATAATCGTGAACGTTGAGATGATACAATCAGTTCAAACGAGATTATACACCTTATAAAAGGATCTAAGAATTATTTTATTGAAACCCTGAAAGTAGCCACAAAATATAACTGATCGTTCAAGGTCGGTCTATCATAGACGCCAGATTGTCGGCTTCTTTCTCAGTGAAGCTGATAAGGCGCTCTATATTGACTGATATTATTATAGAGTAGAGGTTGAATCACAGTATTAAGACGCTCTACAGTGCTCCAGTGATATAAAGATACCACTCGGTGTGTAAAGGATTATAAAATTATCCGTTAGTGTTGGACTTGAGCTCAAATTGCCCTGCTAACATCTCGCGTTCTCACCCGGGCTTGCATTGCTACTTCAACTTGTATTCTTCAAAAACAGCCGCCTCTCATCGGTCATGTGTTCGCATGCTACTTATCTTTTTCTTTGCTTCCACACTCATCACTTAACAATAGCGTCGTTGTTAATGAAGAAGAACTTGATATATATATATTTTTTTCGGTTGTAATATGCCAAATTATAAGTTTGCCCAGACGGCAACATGTATTTTTTTGTTTAGGTTTAGATCGAATTGCAACAGGCCTTGGAGAACTGCTTTAAATGTGTAATATTTTAAGAATCACCGAAACGCCTTTGGCGAAATGTTAGAGGGCGATTTTGTCGAGCTTGCACCTACGTACATCTTACATAAAGTGTGGCACTAGTCCTCGCGTACTAATATCTGTTATAAAACTGTTATTATATAACACATATTCTTATTGGCTGCTAGTTTTAAATGGGGTTAACAAAGTTGTGACATCACATTATATTTGCGGCTGTATTTGACAAAAGATTAGAATTAGGAAATGGCTGTTTTGTGCTCAGCTATCTTGATTGAAAAACTCGCTTCCCTGCAGATTGGGCTCAAAATTTGCTACCGTGTTTTGCATCAGGTTATCTAAGCATGTTCGTCATTTGTTTTTGTTTCTCGATTATTAATATGTACTTTAACGCTGGGACCGTTTAGTTTATTGAATTTCTATTTGTCAAACTGTACTTCCTGGAATAACCTAGGCCTGATTCTCGTAGAACGCTTTTTATAATTCGGTGAAAAGGCTCGGATTCGTTTGTTTATCTGGCGAAAGTTTGCTTGCACAACGTCAAAATATGAGCGGTTGTTCTTTAATCTTATCGCTCGTTTTTTTGCCCTTGCGCAGTGGTAACTTAGGCAGATCTGGGGAATGGAATAATTTAAATGGGCTGAAAGGAGAGACGAAAAGAGAGCTTTGTCATAGATTTATGTCGTAGTTGCTATCACATCAGAGAATGTTGATATTAACATGGTTTAAAACTTATCTTCATGGGTATTGATTGGAAAGATGGTTTCATATGCAAGAACCATGATGCATTCTGACGTAACTTCAGTATTCAATTGGCTGATTGATTGATTTTAGCTTGCTGTAATTGCGTTTTTGCGTGGTTCACTTGTAAAAAAAAAAAAACGAATCAAATTAAGTAAACTTGTGTCATGTTACGAACAGTTTCGTCTACCAAGTTATAGTTGACTTTTACGAAGGTTGTTTGTGGTGCTAGTAATTAACGCAGAGGTAACACGTACTACTATAGTCCAGTTATGTTATCAAGGGGCTAGGTCAGGACGGCATGAAGTACAAGCACTTGAAATACCTGCAGTGAGGAACACTCAGTTATGTAAGAAAGATAGGTTTTTCTGAGAGTTAAACAAAGGAAAGAGCAAACAAGTTTTCGTCGCGCAAGTTTGCAACTAGAGCGATTTCCAATTGAGTGTCGTAAAGCCAAAAGCAGAGTTATTACTCTGACCAATCACAGCAAATATAAACAACACAACGAGCCAATCAGAATTCGAAGCAAATACATGTAACTGGTGCCGAGCGCGGGAAAACGCGTGCGGCGAAAACACGATTGGTTTTGGTTTGGATTCTCATTGGTTGAGAAAATAGCGCGAGTTTTGTTAACCAATCACAGAGTGTAGTAATGCAAAACCAAAGCAAACGCGAATTACTTTGAACTCAATTGAAAACCGCTCTATTAAGAAAGATTGGTTACCAGGGTGGTCCAAATACTGCGACCTCCTGCTATTTCGTTTGTGGTTTTCAGCCGTTTTTAGTGCCTATAAAGAGACTATTGAATGTTGTGACTACTGTGTACCGGTGGCAGAATCGGCCTCTCGCACTCTCCCTATTGTTGGTCTTCGCAGTGCAATCTGTGTGATTTTAAACAGCACACTGGCTCAAGTAATGTGTGTCATTCGAAGAGAGTAGTAAGATTAAATGAATGAATTTTGCCAGTGACGCTGTTTGGGGAAAAAAAAAAAAGTTTTAACCTGTTTCAATGATATAGTTGGACAGCTGTTGATGGTCAAATTCCAGTGTGCAGGATCGGATAAACAGTCTTTTTAGCAATGCCGGTCCGCGAAGGGGGAGGGAGGGGGGCTTTGTATTTTGGATCTGGAGGTACATATACAGTTGTGTTGTTTGCCTTGAGAGAAAACTTCAGCTTTCTCTCCCTCGACCCAGGGTATCAGCGAACTATTCAAGAAGCCAGGCAAAGCACTGCAGTAGAGCTGCACCTGCCCTAAGCTTTGTTGTCACTGCACCCTGATAACCCTCAGCTCCATTGTTTTTGTACTGTCAAGGCGCATTGTTTTGTTGTTCGTTTTTGCTTTCTCTCTTACGGTGCGGGTCACCCAAGCGCTGCATGTGGGGGGTGGGGTTGGAGGTAGGTTTCATTCTACAGAAACCGTACTGCGTTTATTAAAGGAGCGTGACTCGCCTTTTTCACTACCTTCAGTCCTGTCCAATCTTCGTATGCCTGGTTATTCGTTCATGTTTTTCCGTGTTATTTAACGTTGTCTACAGATTGCTTGTTTGCATGCACCAGTATCTTGACCTAGCCCTTGTAAAATTGCGAATTTATTTCGCCCAGTAAAATTATTATAGCTGAACAGTCTAAAAAAAATACCAAGTGAAAAGAATTGAGTTGCTAACTTTGTGGCTGTGTGTTAACGACGTCGCTATCAGGACGACATCATTCGTGATTCTCTGCTTCTGAACTTCGTGTTATTTTCGCTAAAGAAACGTTCATCGTTTAGTTCATATTTTGCGTCACTTCTGTACATCGTTAATCAGCCGGAATGTTGTTGCTTCACGGTGTAAAGTGACATTGCAAGTTGTATAAGGCTAACGGCCATAAGGATAGCAACACTTTAATGAACATTGGAGTAGCTTTGCCCTCTATATTTATTTCACTACGACTTGGTTATTATAAATTAAAGACCTGTGATTTCTAGTACTGTGGTGTCATTTGTGTGTTTCTCTGTCCGTCTGCTCCATTCCCGGCCTTTTCGCAGATGCTTGGTCAGTCTTGCTTACTGACAATAATTATTGCTCTCCATTTTGACTTTTGTGATCTTGTAAGCTCGGAGAAAACCCTACAGAACAAGTGTTTGGGAAAACCGTAAATAACTATGTTCCAGTCAGAAAGGTGACTGCATGATGCTAATCAATGCGTTTCCGCTTCACCTTCATGGAGGGTCTAAACGTGTCTGCTTGAAAAAGTATTGATTGAATAAGGAAGTGAAAGAGGGATGAAAATCTTGTCAACCCACGAGAGTCCAGCGCCCGGATTCTCGAAAGCCGATTAACGCTTATCCACGATTAAAAGTTAACCCAGTTTTTGCGCACATCTTGTTAAAAATGTTTTTAAAAGCTAATTTTACGCTAATGGTAAAGAAAAGTCCACGCCAAAACTCAGGGACAAAACTCTTTTAGAAAAATCTTTATTGACTAGTAATTACACTTGAATCAATTGTTGCTAAATTATCTCTAAGAAATGCGCGGCTCCCCCCAATTTTCTTTTTGGATTCCAAGAGGCCTTGCTAAGATCTGCTTTTCCCGCATAGTCATAAACCGCGCAAAAATACTTCGGTATTACAGTGCAACAAACTCAACCGGGGCCACCGAAAAAAACCGACACTTTAAAGAAATGTTCTCGTTTTAATTGGGTTACAAACTACCAAAGCCAGACTCCTTTGTTGTAAACTTGCTGATCAATGTTGGGTGGCACTGTCCTTAAATGATAAAAAAAAGACCCGCAGCTTTCTTGTCCGAACCCCGTCAAAAACCGTTTCCAATGCTAAATGTAGCGGATGAACGCGCTAATAACGAAAACTGTTGTTAAATAAAAAATGAAGGGCCGGACATACTCCCATTAATGTCCCGAGACAAAGGATTTTTTTATATCCAACTAGTCTGTCGTGTTTACACCACGCGCGCAGTAAACTTCGGCTTTCGCAGTTTTCTTAATTCTAGTTATAAACTGTGTTGAGGACAATGTCTCGTAATGCAGTACAGAGGTATTTTTGCGCGGCTTTGGACTATGCAGGAAAAGCAGAAATTGGGTATAACCACGCATTTTTCAGAGAAAATTAAGCAACAATTATTCCAAAGGGCGTTAAAATACATAACAATGTATGCAGTGTTCTTACCAGGATTTTGCCTTGGGGCCACCAGGGCCCTCCTGACTGAAAAATAGGGGCCCTGCAGGATATTAAGAGGGTCAAAATTAATCGCGCTTGGAAAAAATCCTTTGGCGTTTGTTTTGACAGCCGTGCATTCTGGAAAACACAGTCCTTCTTCAGCAAAAAAGCTGCATAATCTTTGCTTATTTCATTGTCCACTTCATCGTCATCTCCATCTCCAATTTTCGTTCAGCTCCCAGTCTTTCTTCGATCTTAGGCACTTTACGACTAAAGTGAGAGTCTACCTTTCGATGCGCATGTTGTTTTCGAAAACGAAGCAAAAACGTGAGGAATGGATAACTTGAGCCCACAATCTTGGTCAGTTGTATGATCCAAGATGGCGACCAAAATCGTACTGAACAGGAGGGAGGGGTCAACTTCGGCTTTTCGCAATCGGATTGCTTGTCCGGATGATGCGGGCCATCGTGACGTCACTTCCTGCAAAACCCGGGAAGTTTGAATGATTGATAACCAAATTTTTTTCTTGGATGATCAGTCAAATAATTCTACGCCAGGCCATCAAAGAATCATAGCTATGTATTAACCTATTACCATAATACATATATACAGCATCATCGCTTATGAAAGTTGATATTTCAAGCATGAAAACACGCAAAAGTTTGACACTGGTTGATAGCAAATGCGACAAAACAGTGACGGCCTGCGCCTCTTTGAAGAAAGATAACTTGAGAATCCAAAAGAATTTAACAAGGAGGGAAAAGTGAGATCTTACTGTGGTTAAGAGCTTTCGATTGGCCATTAAAAACAATTATCTTACAACTTAATAAAAATGATCAGTGGGTTTAAACGCATTTCTCCGGTACTGTCTGGCCGAGCGCTCGCGAAAAGAAAGGCGAAAACACTTTTTTCTCCAGCTATCGGAAAAGCTACGTTGCAAAGAACCCTTAAGTACTAAGTAATTTGCCAGTTGGTAATTGTTAATGGACAATGGGTTTGCTTTTTTCGCTTAATTATCTCACAAAAACAGGAAAATATGACAAGACTTTCCTTGCGAGGCCGAGCGGCTGACGCCAGCTTCAAGGCAAAATAGTCCAAACATTCTGTATCTAAACATCAAAATTCTAGGGGCAATGCACAAGTTTTTGCTCACAGGTTTGGAATACATAAGGAGGGTTCAATTACTCACTGGACTAGTACTTAAGTTTAACTCAACTTCAACTCTTTCATCATCTTACTAATGTAAATCAACTGAAACACAGCATTTATCGTCTCCTTGCTCATTTGTTTTGTGGATCATAAGTTTATTTCTATGACAAGCTAAGATGTCTCCGTATTAGAGATCTAGAGAAAGCTGAAGATATTGTGAATATGTTTGGGCAGATAACTGAGTCAGGAGTACACGATTTGGTGTGAAATTTCGAGAAATTTCTCGCAAAAAGTAATTATCAGTTCAAAGGAAAGTCCATTTCCTCGGGCGTCCGCATATTTTGCAAGCTTTTTCAAAATTCTAGGTTGCTCAGGAAAAGTCTTCTTTACAAAGGTTAAATGGCATGGGTAAATTAAAATAAACTCCTTTGAATCATCATTTTGTATCCATCAATTATTTTAATAATGTTAGAGGCACATTCTATAACTTCAGGTCAAGTTTCAGCAATAAACCCAAACTTATAATTTTCACTGTTTTTCACTCGGCGAAACAAACGCGCTGATCATTTTTACAGTTGATTATAACCTACTAATCTCAACTGGAACGTTTTCACTAAGATTTGACCTCGTCCCGAGCCAAATGTCTGTTTCACCAGTGCTTTGTATAATTAATAAGATGTAATTTTTCTGGCGCGGACAATCTCAGCTTTTCCGACCAGCGCAAGTACACGTAACTCTTCACTGCAATAATTTCAGCATAATTAATAGGTTGAAAATAAATGAACACTTACCTATATCGAGAAAAGAAGATTAAAAATCTACTCAGCAAGAAAACAAACCCCATCCGGAGCCTGGCTTGAAAAAAAAGTCGTTTGATGCAGCAAAATCACCAGCGCCATTTTCGAAACTGTACAAAATCCCGCGCTTCACAGGAAGTGACGTCACGATGGCCTGTATCATCCGGACAGCCGAGCCCACGAGCTGACCTCTCCCTCCTGGTACTGAAGGAGCTACAATGTAGGTGTGACAAACCCAGCTGAATCGACAATGCGGCAATCCCGCAAGGCTGCTATCTGGTAAGAACACTGTTCAGTATGGTTTTTATTTCCAAATTGAAGCTCAATTATCTCTGAAACATGCACGGTTACCCGCAATTTTCTTTTTGAATTCCAACAGTCCTACTGAGCTAAGATCTTTTTTTTCCCGATTGGTCATAAACCGCGCAAAAACACCTTTGTATTACCTTTTTTTGGCATCTTCCTTTTAAGAAATTCGAGGTTCTCAAAACATTTGCGCAGTAGCAATAGAAGGTATCGTTCTTACACATTCTAACCTGTGTCTCGGGCGTACCGTCTGGATAATAAGTAAGTTGACCAAGTAAAATGAGCTAACTTGCCACGACAGTGATCAGAGTCTACGAATTAGTTTGCGGGCTTGAGAAATGATACGCTGTGGTTTTCTGGGTTACATAAATCTATTTATTTATTCTTTGTACGTGAGACGTGCTTTCGTTTCCATTCTCGACTTCCCTTTTTCAAGCCGAGAGGCTCTCGGGTCGAGAATTCCTTCGTTTCCAACTTTTACATCGGACTCTCTGAAGGTAAACTTATGCACATGCTCTGAAGTACGGGCAGGATCAAACAGTGGGACTCGTTTCTCGGCGAAAATCCCGATAAATTAGCGGACCCGAAAGCTATTTTTGCGCATTTTTTTTTTCTTTTACAAAGAGGCAACTTTTTATTGATTTTCAAACCAAACATTTAAATCTTTATAATTCTATGGAATATAGTGGGAAGGTTTGTACTATTAAAAACTACCAAAAATCGATTGAGAAAGAATTTGAGGAATATACTTATTGGGCCCAGTAAGTTAGCAGCGCTTTCGAGAAACGGCGTCTAGCCTCGGTTGTTCGAAGTGATTAAACTAACCTTATAAGCGGTTAACCATTGATTAAATCTCTTACTCGGGGAATACTAAATTCACGGATAAAAATGCGTTCTGGAAAGCGAAGATAACCATACAAAAGCCATCTCCTTTTTGAACTCATTTGAAACTGCTTATTCATTTTAGATAATTTGGTGATTAATGAAACACATCGTTGAATTTTATGGAATTGGTCGGTAGCGTATGTTAAGTTGTTTTGTTGGTTTAGAGGATAAATTAAAGCATAAACTGAAATTACCCCAGGCAACATATTTAGTTTTAATTACTTTCAAAAGTTGAATTCACAAGTGCTTAACAACTCGCTATGGAGCTCGAATTCCATTCAAACCTAATTTTCTCACTCCAGCCTTTTTTCCAGTTTCAAATAACGTATCATTGATAGATATATTTTTTCAGTAAATGACACAGGCATACTAGGAAAATGAAAATCCGAGTGCTCCTATCAGGAGTCGAACCTAAGACCTTCAGTTCTGATTACTAGTTCGGATGCTCTACCACTGAGCTACAGGAGACTCGTGGGAGCTAAGGCCATTAAACTACGATCATGTGTCAAACATCCTGCATACTGCTAGGATTTGATCTAGATATGTTTTCACTTTTATTTATTTATTTGTTTGTTTATTTATGTCAGCAATACCACGAGTTAGTTAAGCGTTTCCCATTATTTAGGATAATCCTTATCGTCCTATAGCCTTCGTTTTCTTTTAGTCAGCGGTTAAAATGAACGTGACGGCTAGCCCCGTTCTCTCTCTTTCGATTCTGGAAACGAGGTTGCGTGACGGCTGCTAACAAAATAAGTGGCTGTTCTGGAAAGGCCAGACGCCTTTTTACGGCTTTCGTTTGGCGGCGGTTGAAAGCCGGAAAACGGCGTCGTGCTCATGCGGGAAAAAGAAGAAGAAAGCCACTTGAAGGCCCTCTCTGCAGGCCGCGGTCTCTTGGCATACTCAAGATCAGTGCGCATGCTCCATGCCTTTCAAGTGATTGAATGTGCGAGACAATATCAACGTAAAGCCGGTTTAGCAGTTGGCACAGAAATGGTTCGAGAATCCTATTTGTGAAAAGAAGACATAATCTGTAAAGTGCATCAAATTTACTGATACCATTGTTTGAGGGCGCGTAAACTCGTTACCGGTATGTGATTTTCGCAAGTAACTTTGCAATATCCTTACTAAAATGTTGGGGTGAAATTAAATTGTCTGTTCTGTTCCCAGCAGGTTATGTTTTTTTTCCAGACTTATGTCAGAATAAAGTCTGATCGGATTATCTTGCGCGCAATTTTTTTCTCTCCATTTACTCGACAAAATATTTCATTATATAGATTCCTGAGTAATATTTGTTCTCCTTTTGTTAACATTCGATAACTTCCTTCGTGTGTGATAATATCTTTTTGTGCAAAGCCCGCGATACATTTTCATATATTGTGCGCGTATAAACGATCCTCTTTAGAATATTGTGCTCTAAAAGACAGCAATAATTTCAAACATTTTCACCAAAAAAAGCAATTAACAGAACATGACGAGCCCTTCAGGCTCCTAATCTACAATAACAAGATTCCTTTGTCTCCTTTGTTGTTTATTGCCATTAAAAACGCGTTCTTCTTTCCTTTGCACTTTGGTCTCGTTCTATTGTTTCTTCAGTATTAGAGGCGGGGACTAATTTCTTGATATTTGATTGTGACGAATTCACTCGCGCTTCTTGAAACAAGAAACAGGAAATTTGGAAGACAAAAGTTTTACTGTCCGTAATTATGGGCGCCCTGGCCCACTGTCGCCGTTAAAATCGCTAATAATCTTGTAAAGATGAAAAGCATAACCAAGGAAATATCGAAGTAAAAGGAACATTTTGAGCTCAAAGCGATTCTCTCGTTGTTTTAAATAGTAATGAACATTTAAAACCGAACATCGTCAACAACAGGAAAGTACGAACCCTTAACAGTTGTCTGCAATAAAACCGCAATTTATTTCACGTGGTCGGTGACATTGTTCAAGGTCGCTGGCGTAGAACTCTATATTTACCATTTCATTGACTTTATTTGAGTGTTTACCTTTGTTTGGTTAGCAGTAGGATGTTAAATCTTGCTTAATGTAGCGAGTTCCTTAAAATTACAAGCACAGCGGGCAACTGTTCGGTTTGAACGTTTAGAATCTCCGGATACAATGAGATTAGGTGCTTACTTAATTCATCAAAAAAACACGTCCATGCTATACTCGAGAAACACTCTTCAATCAATAAAGGCAAAAATGCAAGAATGATATTGGGATTAAACGCTTCACAGCTGAGTCGGAAACATTTTTGTGTTTGAGGTTTTTGGAACTTGGCTCCAAGCTCATATCTACACGTACGCAGTGTGTAGATTTTTTTCGTTTGTGAGCGTTGAAAACACTCGTTTCGTCGTTCTTGAATTTACGCCAAAACGCGAAGAAAGCTATCGAAACGTGTCGCAGAGGCTCGTTAAGTGCTCGCAAATGGCCTCGCACTTTTCATTAGCGTCACAAACGTTGTCAGTTTATAAAACATAACTTATCACATCTATGGTCTCCTCCCAGAATGACAGTTTCCGTGATAGCAATCAACATTTAGTTTTGCGGTGAAATCTGCGGATATATCACCACAAATTTAACGTCCGTAGATATCGTGTATGAATGCACTGTTAATCGATTTCTTTGATTCTCACGGGCTACAAAAATTGTTTGTGCTGAGCTTTTTAAACGCTCTGAGACTTGCAATTATTTAATTTGGTGTGATATTGTGTTGGAACTGTGGAGGGCCCTTATCACTGGCCTGTAGCTCAAAGCTTTTGTTCACTTGTCAACGATTTGCTATCGCGGTGTGTTAATGGCGAAAGAGGCGTGATGTATAGTACGTGTGAGAAAAGATATGCAGATCTAGAAATATCCAACCAATAATCCGTGAGCAAATATTTGCTAAGCTTAAGCTTTGGAATATTTGCATTCTGTTCGGTGGGCAAACATCCTACAGAGCGCCAAGTAAGGTAGCGACAAGCGGCTTACAGCATATCAAATGCCGCATCAATAGAACGCCGAGAAAAACAACAGTTCTTTTGTGCAACTTTTACGACAAAGCCAGATGAACTCAAGAGAATAGGCCTGATGAAGCGCTAATTTTCAAGGAATTGCGTTTCTTTTGCTAATGGCTCAGGCTTAAAACTTCCATTCACCGATGTGCGAATTACATGCCACAATTCACTAATGAGAGAGGCTCGCTCGCTGATTGGTCATCATTTGAGTCTGTCAATATTGCTAATCTAATGACAAGCCTGACATGCAATCGACTAAAACAGTGACAAAACACCTCGCTAAGCCCAGAATGAAATCACTTTCAAAATAGCCAGCGCAATGGCGGTAACACACAACGCTGTGTTTACAGTTTTTCTGCTCGTCAATGCGTTCTGCTTCGTTTTTACCAAAGAAAAGAAATGTGAAAAGATCAAGATACCAATGTGCCAGAGCATTGGCTACAATTTAACTTATATGCCAAACATGTTCAACCACGACACACAGGAGGAAGCAGCGTTGGAGGTTCATCAATTCTGGCCGCTGGTCGAAATCAAATGTTCGCCAGACCTCAAGTTTTTTCTATGCTCCATGTACGCACCAATGTGCCAGCCGAACTTCAAGGACGAAGTACCCCCATGCCGATCGATCTGTGAACGAGCTAGAAAAGGATGCGCGCCGCTAATGCGTCAGTATGGCTTTTCATGGCCCGAGCGAATGAAATGCGAAAACTTTCCTGAACTCGGGGGCGAGAAGTTGTGTATGGGTCGTAACGCAACAGAAAGGAACAAAACGTCAACAACAGTGCGCCCGCCTGTGACTAAAACCAGTGTTCCGAAAGTAGATGCTCATGGGAGCCAGCCCACGAATTGCTGTTCGTGTAGAGCGCCGTTTGTTTCGGTAATTGACAAAAAAGTGAAACCAAGTTTACGGGACATTTCCACAGGGGGTGTCCCAGCCTGCGTAATGGCCTGCAACCGAACTTATTTCTCGCAGGATCAAGAGAACTTTGCGTCCTTTTGGATTGGTCTATGGGCTGTCCTGTGTTTTATCTCGACTCTCGTAACCTCGTTGACGTTTCTTATCGACATGCAACGCTTCCGATATCCAGAGCGGCCGATCATCTTTCTCTCATTCTGCTACTGTTTTGTGGCGATGGGTTACATCATTCGCTTTGTGGCCGGATACAAAACAGTGGCTTGTGATTCGGATGGTTTGATGCGCTACGAGACATCAGGGCCTGCGGCGTGTACCATCGTATTTTTACTCATTTATTTCTTCAGCATGGCTTCCTCTCTGTGGTGGGTCATTCTCTCATTCACCTGGTTTTTGTCCGCCGGGATGAAGTGGTCAACCGAAGCAATAACTAACTATTCACAGTATTTTCACGTGGCAGCGTGGCTCGTTCCAGCAATACAGACCATCGCTGTTTTGGCTATGTCCACAGTAGATGGCGATCCTGTGAGCGGAATCTGCTTTGTGGGCAATCACAATCTCCAGAGCCTTATTGTATTCGTGGTAGTACCGCTTCTAGTATATCTCGTTTTTGGGACATCCTTCTTGATAGCCGGCTTCTACTCATTGGTTCGTATCCGCGAAGTTTTGCGTACGCAAACTGATAAACTCATTAAGACCGATAAACTTGAAAAGCTCATGATTCGCATCGGAGTATTCTCGGTTTTATACACTGTGCCAGCGACAATAGTCGTAGCATGTTACTTTTATGAATTTGTGAACCGAAAAAGCTGGGAGAGATCTGTGGTTTGTGCGCAATGCGGAGAAAATGAAGTTCGGCCGGACCATTCCGTGTTTATTATAAAGTATTTCATGGCGCTGGTTGTTGGTATAACGTCGGGATTTTGGATATGGTCTGGTAAAACAATTGAATCTTGGAAAAAATTCTGCTACCGACTGTTTGGTTTGTCGCAAGGAAGAAGACAAAAACCACCGAGGACTGTAACGGCTGCTGTTTGAATAAGCAGACATGGTGTTTGTTTTAATCAAAAATATTTAATTTCTGCCAGCCCACTCGCTTGAAAAAGCGCACGGCTATAAAGCCCATTTGAATGCACAATATCAGATTATTGGGGCCATGAAGTGCTGAATATGTCAGGCATTCACAACAAATCCAGCCAAACTGCCAAACGAGTAGACACACAACTTCTAATCCTTCCGGCTTGGTGAAACTGTATAAAATACAGCTATTGACTTAAAAAATCAACCACGCTACAACGTCGGTTTAAACATTCATGAGATACGAGACAAGAGAAATTTGCATAAGCTAATGGATTAGGTCTTTTTACAAGTCGCCTCTGAGCTGAGCGCGTCGTTATTTATAATGCGAAGCTTTTAGAGTAAACGTTTTTTATCGTAATTTCGTCTCAGTTCATGCGCTGGAACATCTGCGCTCTTCTCAACATCAGCGCTTTTAGACATGAACAGCTGATCCCAAATTCAGCAAAGCTGAAAATAGTTTTTGTAGATACGCAGTGGACGTAGCAATCTATTCAATGGTCTAATTATGGTGCTAATTAAAGGTCCCACGAGGGTCGTCTCTGCCCAAGGCTATTAACACAAGATCAGCCCGCGAGCTCCACATTAACGAGTAACAAACAGGACTTTTTTTCTCAAAAAATATTATTTTTAGCATCGTGTATCATAAATGAGTCGTTGAAAACTGTCTTTGTTTGTCAAAGGGTTTAATTTAAGATAATTTACATTCCAGTTGACATAAACTAAGAAACATTTTCTTGTACAACAAATGTTGTTTGCCGTGTGGTGTCTAGCAACTAGCAAAGCGCCTCGTTAATTAAAATCCTGTTTATAGCAATTTGAATTTTTGGCGAGGGTTTGATTCTTTATTCAAAAGCGCTGGTTTCTGTTCGAGTCCCGATTGCGAGCGTTAGTTTAGTTGTACCTATCTCGAAGTTAAATCTTTTTCTTTACATATGACAGAGCACTTAACGTACTAAAAAAACAAAAGCTTGAGATGTGGTGGTCGATCCAACCCACCAATTAACGATTTAGCCCAGTGAGACGAATACATCTCACGCGGATTAATCAACGTCCATTTCGTCTCGATAAAGAACATGACGCGATAACAAGCTCCCAGTCTTATTTTGCCCTCCTGTTTTTCGTACGGATAACTATGCTTGTTGTTTATCGAAAGATATCATTTGTGTTTCTCTAAACAATACTTTTCACATGAATAAAGCCCATTTGTGAGGTTAAAAGTACTGTCAGGAAAGCCAAGATATTTGCTTGTCGAAGGAAACGAACTTTTGTCATTTATGACTTGCGAATGGAGTTCAATCAGTTGCCAGCGCTCTTTAGCGAAGAAAGTTTCGGGTATAATCGTGAAATGACGAGAAAAAGCGAAAACTGTTTCTGTGATTGAAAGAGTGAGGTTAATGTACGTGACCAGAATATTGTGGAAGATGCACTCAAATACTGGCCTTAAAAGTGTTAATTCTTGGCTATAAACAGGTTGTCAGTAAATATGCGATTAGCTTTTAGCATTTTCTTAGCCGAGGTGTACATTGCATGCAGATCTGTCGGATTTCGATCAGTGAATAAATGGAAGGATCTGTCAAAGCGAGATAGATGGCAACTCTTGAGCGAATAATTTTTGGAGTCTTAATTACGTAAGTGGTGCATTGACAGCCAACATTGCCCAAATTTATTCAACATTTTGTGTATGTTTCTCCTTTTTGATGTCCCTTCGTTTCCTTCGCCTCTGTAAGACGTTTGTTTTTAAAGTTTCGCTTTGATTTCTCGAAATCTGTAGTTCTCATTCGTTGCGGAAGATCGGCTAGTTTTCAGAGCTTAGTTTTTCGCGAAACTTCTAACAAAAGGAATTCCGCTCTGTAGACAAGCAATATTCCACACTTAACATTCTGCCGACACAGTTGGCTCAAGCTATAAGAGGGATAGGCCTGTTTAAGACCGCATTTCATGATCGTGTATAGATTTTCAGTCGCCGCTTTCTTCCAGAAGCTGGTTGAAATCTCATTAAATCACCGCCCTAGCTAAGAAGCTTTTTCCGACGAGATAAATGTTGAAAACTTGGCACGCAACGAATAAAAGCTCTATTCTCCAACTTTAAGAATTTCCTATCGTAGATTTCGTCCGTCGCGCTCGTAACGGAACATAAGAGGTTATTTCAACACAAAGGCATAGTGTTTGATGTAACGGAAAAGTTTGAAAACCGAACCGTGATCATGAAGTAAGTAATCCCGATGCTATTAAATCTAACTGAGGCAGATAAGATAGTCGGAGAGTGGATTTAATACTCTTACAACTAAGACGAGCTAATTCTGTCGGATATGCCTATCGTGGTATTTAATGTATTTTAATGCAGCATAAAGGTCACATCTTTTTTCTTCTGAGTTTATCCAGAGAAATATATTTTTTCTCCTTTAATTCAATCAGTGGACATCGAAGGAGTACTTTTCATCTCAATCTACATAACGGCGTTTGAAATATGCCTCCCTTGAATGATAAACATTTTATTTCAATTCACCGATCGCCAACTTTATATCGCCGTTCAAGTCATTCTTGACACGAGAAAAATCGGCCTGTCGGACTTCGGAGTTGCTAAGAGAAAATCAAAATATATTAAATAATTAAATACGGGCATTGCGAGCGAAGGCTATCGAAATTGCGGAAGTGACTCATGTATAATGGTTCTCCGGTTTCATAGAAACAGTAGAAAGCTGCTGAAGTTGGATAAAAACATTTTGGGTTAAAATGGACTTAAACCTCACATGACTTGGTTGTGATACCACACCCAGTACAATTAATGTTCAAGATTATACAGGTATAAGAGAACCCCAGCCTCGTCAGCTTAAGTTTCTTGTCAGCTGGCCTGCGATCAGGCCGAATTTGCATCGCTTTTACACCCAGGTCGTACACAGTGAATGCCTTGTTTGTTCCGGGGGAACAGTAGTTTTTGGCAAGCAAAACGAAAACAGAATGAAACCCGATTACTTATTCCTAGATCGCTTAATATCTCAACTGTTGAATTAACGTGGAGGGGAGGTGGTCGTGGTTTGCGCGTTATATTAATTAGAGGGTGCGTTGCTCTAGACCTGGTCTCTGAAAGTCATGTTATTTCCTTACACAATAAACTTTGCTCCACATTGTCTCTCGTCAACAAGCTGTGTAATGGTACCGGCGACATACCGCTGGGGGTAACCCCCTCGATGGAAAAGTGTCCCATTGAAGAACAGGATATAAGCTTCGGTAAACTAGGCGTCCTTCGCTTCGTGTGTGACTACAAATAATGAAAATTAATTGTTTTGAATGATGCCATGAACGTATACGTATGCGAATTGCGAATCAGAAACGGTTTGGAAATTAGAGAGTAGTTAGTTTTAGCAACTTCAACACTGAGTTGCACGAAATAATGAAAGCGCCTGAAAAATTAAGGCTACAAGAGAATGAATAAAATAAAAAATATAATTATGCAAATATCAGACAATGATCGACAGTGGAAAACAATGTAAATTTTGTACTGCGTATAGTGCGTGACAACCGTACGTTGTCGAATTTGACGTTTCCTTTTTCTTGCTTTCATAAAAGCTAAGACTTCCTGATACGTTTTTCTTTGTTTAGCTGTGTTTTTTTTTTATTTTCGTTTATTTTAAACACTGAAAATGTATACATTTCAGTAATTGTGCGTAATTGTTCTGCCAGTAGGCTTTTCCCTCCTAGAGAAGAAAAGAAAACAAAGATGAAGTAATCGTTATTTCCTGACTCAATAGTTTTTCCGTAGGTTAGCTAGCAAGGTTACAAACAAGTGAAAGATATGCCCTCAAAATTGTTGAGTTCAATCAAAACGTAGACAGCGAATTGTATGAGAATAGTGTATTATTCAGTGAGTGACACAGGCAAACTCGGAAAAAGGAAATCCGAGTGCTCCTATCAGGAGTCGAACCTAAGACCTTGGAACAGATTACCACTTCGGATGCTTTATCTCTGAGCTACAGGAGACTCGTGGGAGTTAAGGCCATTAAACTAGGTTCATGTGACAAATGAACATATCTTCCACAGTTTGACGAGAATTGAAAGGACTCGAACCTCTCCTCCCTTTGCGCACACCACATAAACACAGCTTAATGTTAGTGCTATTCAGATGGTGGTGCATAACAGTTAGAGGTTGAATTTATTTAATTGCGTGTGGGTGGGGATGGTGGGTACAAGCGCATTGTGTAGAGCTGAGTACCGAACAGTGAAAATGAGTCAATGAGCTGTTGGGAGTATCATGACAAACGGTTATTTCTAGATAAGGTTTAACAAGGGTGGACGCACCAGGGAGTGTACCATGGGTGTGAACAGTGATCAGTTCATGGGATACAAATAGCGTTATTAAAGTTGTTTTTGGGAATGGTCCCAAGGATCATAAACAGTCGGTATAATCCACAATGAGCTAAGCCTGGCGTGGGTTGGGTCTTGCCAAAATAGCTACTCAAGAGGCTTGTAATGTGAAGCATTGCTGGGTTCACTTGAGTTCTTCAATGCATTAAAGTTAGATCCCCGCAAGCAGCTTCCTGTCCAATGCTCCATTAGTTTGCCAACACTGTGATGGTTCAACAGTCTTATGTCTTTCCTGTACGATGTTATTCTCGCCACACAACGATCAGATATTCACGAGTTGGAATTATGTTGTCGGCTTTCTCTTCCAAGTTGTCGACTTGATACCTTGCGCCATGAATGTTTCGTGTTAGGACATTGTGAAGTGTCCGTCAAAGAACCACTTGCTCCGTTGGCGCCAAAGAGCAGCAAATGAACCAATAAGGAGACGATTTGGGGACCCCATAGGTTGAGTGGATCAAAAGACGTTGTTATCCGATTAGCAAGGGTGGTATGAGGTCATTAATTAGCTCTTTAATATTGTAACAGCTTGGCTTCAGCGAAGCAGGACAGACATGGGGATGCGCTTAAAACTTTTCAGACGATTAAGCTACCCATGATAAGGTAGCTAGCACCGATAAGTTTGTAAGCATCTGATTTATTCTATTTATAAAAAGAATAATTATTTTGCCTACAAAAATGAGATTTAATAAAGCCAAGCATTTCAAAACTTCAAGAGTAACGGAACTAGGTTTAAAATTGGCACTGCAATAGACGGGCAAAGTTCTCGTCTTTTTTGGCCATGGCATCAATTAAATCAAACACGATTCTAAAACTTCGAGTTTCAAAAGTACATAAATTCGCAGACGATAGTTAACTAACTTAAATGAATAAGAGTTCACACGGTTCTTACGTTATCTAGCTACATACAATGAAGAAAGATACCAAGAGGACCTTGTAAACTGAGATATATCATCGTTCATTTTGTCGTCTGTACTTGAAAACATCAGGTGATATCTTTATCTTTCAAATTCCTTCGGGGTAAGCTTCAGCGAAGGGAAGTATTAATTGAGTGGGATTAGTTTAATGTCCGGTTTGGAATGGCCTGATTAGTACATGCATACACACATTCATCTTTATTTGTCAAGGCAGGTTTAGATAGCAAGGGGCAGTCGATAACTGATGTGGACTTGCGATAGAAGATACGCAAGAAAATAAGAGAGAGTAGTGATACTATGAAAACAGGTAAATCAGTTGTAAACATCACGTTAAGTTAAAAATAGTAAAGGTCAATGCTCTTGTCACCAGGTAGAACTCCTTATGTAAGTCTATTTTCCCACTCGATGTCTCCTTCAACTCTTCATTTAATTTATAGTGATCTATTTTAGGAAGCGCCTTTGTAAGCCTGTGTAGAGTATTTGGAAAATAACAGATCTTCTAGATCTATATTTAAGGAAGTTTCTATCTACAGTGCAGTTATACTTCAGTACAACAGAGTTTTCAGATTTCCTTAGGGTGTGACGGCGTGAATTTTGCTTTTAGTATATATATATAAATTACCAATAGGTTAAGGAGTCAGATTTTAGTAGACAGAATACAAATTAATGAGGTCAACTTCCTTTAGTAATCGTTTTTGAGGGGTTTTCAGAGGTTCCATACGGTTGTAATTATCAGAAAAGTTATGGCTATTTTAACTGTTGTTAAGGGTATGCGTTCAATGTCCTGTAAAGCGACATAAGGAAAAGATCATGTTTTCCTTATCTTGTTATTTTTCTCTTATGTTTTGTTTGTTCCACTGGTAATAAAGTTGACAGAAATGTTTGTTCGAGTTTCGTGACCTTGCCAGGAATAACACTATGCAGCGCTGGAGACAATGTGACGAAAATAGATGGCCTCAATTGCTTTATTATGGAAAACCTAAACCTCTTTTCAGTCCGTCAGTCTGTAAAATGAGGAAAACTTGTTCCAAAAAAACTGGCATTCAGGATCATAACGCACTCTTGTGCCAGATATATTTATAAATGTTTGGACTAAATGGCCGGGACTTCAACTGATAACTACTTCGAGTATTGTAAAAGCAAAATCACTAGTGCTAATCATCCAGAAAAGATCCAAACGAAATCGGAAAAAGGTAACTCCCTGAAGTACTCCTTCTTTGTAAAAATCATCAAAGATTAGAACAATCTGCCGGGCCACCTATTTAGACATTACATCGATATTTATAGATTTAAACAAAGTGTAAAAAAGTGGATGAACCGGCCACTTGACCGTTGCCTACAACAACTTGCACCTTACAAACGACTTATTGACAACATCAACATAACAGACAAACAATAGACAATTTTACTAACAAAAGACCAACAGACTTTTGACGAATAAAAGACGGATCGAAACGGACCATTCACTTTTTACAGTCTTCACAGCCAAAAACATCACAGCTTACTGACAAACGACCAATAACATCTCTACTTCGTTGACCAATCAGGTTAAGAATCAGAGACATATATACCACCTACTGACGTTCCACAATTTACTTGACTCAGTGAAGATGACTTCCGCTCAGGTTGTCGAAACGTCAATCAAAGTCACCTCAAACAGTCCTTCTCAGGACAGCACTCACCCGGATGATCATAATTTACATGACTCCTGGGTTCAAACCATTTACAGTTTTCTAAATTAAGTTAGGGGACCTTCACATAGGGCAAACCTCGTGGTCCTCCTTTTCAAATATATCATGTATGGCATATGTATTTGGATAAAAGTATTATTTTATTTATTCCGAAAAACAGTCGGAAGATGACGTAAAAGGACAATCGGAATTCGAAAATTCCGATCAGTAGGGTATACTTCTCAGGCAGACTCTTGGTCTAAAGCCTGGGTACAAGTTTAAAATGATACTACCGGCAGATCCTATGAGCGAATAGAGTCAACCGTCAACAATACACAGACATCATCAACATCAACGTCAACCATCAACAATACACAGACATCATCAACTTAACAAATACATTCCATGTTGCCGTGTGTCTGTTCGGTAATAGATCACAGATGACGTCAAAATGTGGTAAGAGCAAAAAAGCCGAGTGTGTCACTGATATTCTTACCACATTTTGAAGTCTTCTGTGATCTATCGGCACGGAACAGACGTACGGCAACATGGAATCTATTTGTCTTATTTAATTTATTTTATTTTATTTTATCACAGTTAGTATTAACTATGATTTAATAAAGAAGCAAAAGTTGTTAATAGTGACGTCATCTATGCGTCTGTCCTCCAATAGATCATAAGTAAGAACCAATCAAAATACGTGTAGAATTCAGCTTATTACATAAAACATCAACAACAACATCAACGTCAACCATACAACACACACGTCATAACTTCAGGCCGTGTGAATATGAACTGGCCCAAATTCTTGAAGAGTTCCTCTAGGTGCACTTCAGTTACAATTAACAATATGGCGACACCTGTTGTAATTTTTGCTAACCTTTTGTTTGTTTTTAACTAGTCAACTAAGGATCTTATGGTTATTTATATATAAGTGTATTTCGGTTAGCTTTCGGAGATATTACGAATTATAATTACGTATGTATGACACAAATTACTGAATAGGAATTACTGGGAACTAAGCAGTCCTTCCATTCTTTCCAGGCCTCTCGTAGGACCTCTGCATTCTCGTCTCCAGAGCCTTCTGCCCTCTTAGCTCGTGCGCAGCCTCCGGCGGCTAAGAGGAGCAGGCGGCTCTGGAATCTAGGGACGAGAATGAAGAGCTTCCTTTGCTAGGGTTGCGGCCGCGCGTATTCTCGTGTTTGAGCTTTCACACAAGTTTTTAATTCTACCTTCTTTCTTTTTGGCGAAGAATCATTAGGCATGGGTACATTCTGAAAAAAAAAAAAAAAAAAAACCGGCTTTTATGCCCGCTGAAACGACCTAATCTCGTACCCAGATCTCAGTCGGTTCGGGGATGTCTCCCTTCCGCCTGACCGTTGGGAGATCTGGGTTCGAGATTATAAACGACCCATTCCTGCTGGAATTATGCTCCAAGAGTACTATTCAGTCCGAATTATGTTCGTGGAAAATTTAATTCCAATTCCCCTCTCCAGAAACTGCGGGAAGACTGGTGCGAGTGAGGGATTATGGGATCGTTTGGGTGGACGGATGGAAATTGCAAGGATGAATAAGGGCATTTCTCGGCAGTCAGTTGTATATAGGAAATACTCTTTAACTACTAAAAAAGTATTTAACAAGAGCTACGCCACCCGGAGAAAATGCCAAAAATGCACTTATTCGTCGGCGCCATGTCCATCCGCTATCCGTCTACCCAAACGATCCCACAATCCCTTACTAATACCAGTCTTGGGCTAAAAATACGAACGCTAAAATTGCAGGGCCGGACACTACGGCACAAGGCAATTTATCTGGGGCCAATATTTCAACTAGTATCATTGGTCTTCTTCAGGGCCAGAGTAACAACGAGAGAAAATAACGACTCTTAAAAGTTTAAATTTGAACGTAAGCACAATTGGTTAATGGTTAACTGGTGTACTAACATAACATAATATATTACGCTTCATAAGATTCATGTATTCACGATTCCCTCCTTGATCCTACTTGTATCCTAAGTAAAAGCCTATTGTTGGAATAACAACAGACTATTGCTCAGAAACAGTACTTAGGATACATCTTAACTAAGAAAGGCTACGTGAATATGGCTCCTGGTTCTCCCTACTCTCCCTCGCAGCCATTCTGTGTCTCGTCACGCAACGCTCCTGCCCACTGGAGGAGCGTTGCGTGACGAGACACAGAACGGCTGCGAGGGAGACCAGGTTCTCCCGGGCCTCCATTTCTTTTTACTAGTACCCAGTTCCCTCTCTTTCCTTTTTTTTTTCTCGTTCTCAGGCCTCAAGACTTATTTTGCCCATATTATGCTCAAAGTACGATCGAAAATGGCCTATTCTGCCGGATTCTACTAGAATTAAGGTTCCTACTCTTAAAGCCTTATTATGCTCAAACTTCTGCCGATATAAATATAATGTAACACAAACTGCAAGGCTGATACTACGTGAAAGAGTTGACTTTGCGAGACAACAACCCGACAGAAACCGACAAAACAGGGCTGCAACCGTGGACAGCTGTTTCGTTCTTCGTTCTACGTCAACTGACAGCACTATCGTTCGCGGTCCTTTGCAGTTTTCACGTCTACTCTCTCATAAATATAATGCATGAGAAGAAAGCCACTGTTTTAATATCCCTTGAAGATGTAGAGCCAATTCCGGTCTTGGGTATTCAGCAAGAGTGAATCCTCGTTTTCATACCGAGTGTGTTGCTGCCAAATGTTATTCGTGGTTGTTAAGTTGCGATCATCATTTTCTTTTCATTTGCATCATAAAGGCAATGCATTACCTACGCTGTGAACATGTCAGAGGTCACGAGCCAGATACACAATGTATCTTAAAGCCGCCGTTACAGGTTGAAACTTTTAGCTGAAACTTGTGTGCAATGTTGCTGCGAAACAAGTTTCAGCAGGCGTTGCACCGTGTAACATGGTCGGTTTTGTGAAACTTTTTCGAACTTCCGTTGCGAGATAGTTTCACGAAAAGTAGAAACGCTTTCTAGTTACTTCTGCAACGGCTCGCAACGGTCGCAGTGGTGAAAAAACAAGAGTTTCACCGTGTAACACCATTTCTTGAAACTTGTTTCCCAGCACCGTTGCACACAAGTTTCAGCAATACTTATACTCAACTCAATACTTAACTCAGGAAGACTTCGTGACCTTCGAGAATCTGGCCCCCCTGATTGCGTCGGTTGGAAATGGCAAACGAAACGAACGTTAGCGGTGGCGTAAATGCGAAATGAAAGAAAGAAAAATGACTACTTTTTATATATGTAACGTCTCTATTTTCAACTTTATTACAAAGCAATATTAAAAACCTTTTGAATGCAGAGGTCCACACAACGCAGGAATTAAACTTGCTGGTAATTTTGCCGGATCTCTCTTGTGAAAGACCTCGTGTCAGGCGTCACTTGAACGTGAAAATACAAAACTGAATGCAAGGCTGGCACTACGGCAAAGGGCAGATTTATTAATGGCCAATATTTCGACTAATAGAATTAGTCTTCCTCAGGGCCAGAGCTATACTGAAGGAAAATATAGTAATGGCTCCTTAAATTAAAGTTGAAAAAATACATGGGAAAAAATGATTGGCTAATACATGACATGAAGACAGCGTACTTGTAAATATGAGATAACAAAAATATAAAAGTGTATAATCAAAGGTTCAGCGTTCGTTTTTCCTGTTAATGCCTTCTGGAAATAACGTTTTCCCTCTATGAATTAGAAAAGCCTCGCGTGCCTTACGGCGGGAGGCATTGATGGTGGGTTGTAAAACCAAACGCACGATCCGTGAAAGGTTCACAGAACACAGACAAGCAACAAACGACCCACATCACGCCAACTCTACAGCAGTAGCACTTCAACTTACCAGGCCACTCTTCTGCGGACATGCGACTCATCCCTCTCGAACTACAACTCATTGCAGCCTCTTTCTCATTTAATAAAATTGTATATGTTACATTTACTAGCTTAAGATTGGGGTACACGTGAGTTTTAACGGAATTTTAAGAGGTTTCAAGAAGGGATGAAAGAAAAAAAATTATTTTTGGAACACCAACAGACAGTTACCCCCACAAATTCAAATTCTTATTTTTAAACTACATCAAATCCTAACTATTTCTTATTTCTCCAAATATACCTAAAAACCGCGAAAACCTGATTTACAAAACACCCCAAAACATCGATTTGTGTTATAAGAAAAGGTTTTTGTATTGCTTGAAACACGAACGAGATATTTCCATTACACCGATTTTAAGCGGCGTGAAAACGGCTTTCAGGTCTTTCAGGTGTATGTTTGTGCTAATCCCGTACCCAGATCTCGGTCGGTTCGGGAATTTCGAAATGTTCGCCTGACCGTGGGAGATCTGGGTACGAGATTATGTTTGTGCCATCCCTCCCTTTCTTTGTAAGTTAGCAATTTGTTCCACAAGGCTTTCTTTGAAGCTGATTTGCACCCCTTCTGCTTGACCAGGGGCATTTCTTATTTCCCATTGCTGGTTTAATTCATTTTTTTTTTCGAGTTATCTTGTAAGTATTTGGTATTGTTTTGATCTCAAAGCCATTTCATGCCATGCATCATTGGAAATATTAAATTTGTCCTTGATGTAAATCCAGTAGTTGATGTCATCATCCTGGATGTCAATTATTTCATTTGCTTCAGTTTCTGATAGTTCTGTTTGTTCCTCATCGATTAAGGTAAAAGTGTCATACTGTTCTGTGTCAGTGTTTTTTACAACACTTCCACTTTTAAAACTTTTAAAAGTGTTAAAACGCTTCAACTTTGGTGACCGTAAAATTGTACAATCCATGGAAAGTAAGAGTGGCCTGACATTCCTCTTTTGTTTTATTTTTTATCCTGTTTTGGTGCTGCTTTGAATACTCAGCGAATGCCTTTTTTTCAGGGCCTTTAATTCCTTTCTTATTCATCTTCGCGACTTTTTTAACAAGACTTTGAAACCTTTTTTTCAGATTATTGCAGCTCCTTTTTGTGTCGCCGAGTTTTTTCTCGAGTTTCTGTCGCTTAGTTGTTTCATTCGCCAAAGATTCTTCCAGTGTTCGTTTCTTCCCTCGTAAATCCTGAGTTTCCTTTTCAATAACGTATTTGTTAAGCTCGTGGTAAAATATCTTCACCTCATATGTTTGGTCACGCCATTTGTTTATGATCCTTTTGACACCGAAACCTCCACTTTTCTTCTTGACGTTTTTGAGTTCGGCACACAGCGACCCAATCTTTTTTCGAAAGACATTAATGATTCGGTTGTTCACAACAACACCGCGAATGTCCGTTTCTTGAAAGATTTTCTCCACGATTTCAGCGAAGACAGAATCGCCACTATCCTCTTCTTTTTATTTGGCAATTGTGTAGAGGAGATAGCGAAATTTAATTCATTATTTGGTGTCTGAAAAAAATCGAGACAGTTAATTTATTGCGTTCGACATAAGAAGAACGCTTACTAATGCGGATTTGAGTCGAGATTTTATGGAACTTATCGTGGGTCGATGGATCTTGGGACGCACATCTGGCATCCCCCGCAGATTTTTTTGCAGGGGCGCATGACATCACAAAGAGAGAGAGCCTGGGATCGAGATTGGTCTGGGCTTGAGCCTGGTGACATCGAACGCACTCTCTAATCTACGATTATTACTAGTTTAAGGTCTTATGAATAACTGACTTGTTGAAACTGCATGTAAAGAAAGGTGGCGGATGGCCCGCAAATCCATTATTTTGATCGTCCGGTCCATCTACCACAGCATTCACGGACCCGCAGAACGCAAATAATAGGGACAGCAGAAGTCCTCCACCTTTAAAGGCGATTTGACCCACCCAAAATGGTCGAAAACAAGCCGAATTATATACCAAAATAAGGGAAATTTTTCGATCTATCCGAATTTGGCGGTAAAATCGAGATGCGAGCATGTGTAGAAGAGTACGGACCCATTGTTTTCACACTGGCGTGAAATGACCTTTGATTGCGCAAACCTTCGATTTTGACCCCTTAAATCTTACGATTTTGGTATTTCAAAACGTCTTATACAATGCTGTAATATTCATTAAAATGTTCTTCAGTAATCTTGTAAAATGTTTCAAATCTTAGGTGTTCTTGGGTCAGACACTGGTGGGGGAGTGATCGCCGGAACTTGATATAAGCTTTTGTTAACACTAAGTTAAACTTCATTTTAGGTGTTTTCCTGTCTTTCCAAGAAATAAAAGGCAGTGTTTGTAGATAGGGTTGCCTAGGTCTCCTCGAAGGTTAACTGAATTGGGAAAAACACTTAAAGTGCCCATAACTATATAACCTAATTTTTGTTACTTTCTCATCTGAATCTACGCATCTCTCAAAGACGTTTAGCGAAAAAAACAAAACAAAAACAAACATTGAGATTTTCCCAAAAAGCGATTTTAAAATGAAATTAAAAAACGTTCAAATTTGCCGACATTTTGGCTCAAAACTTGATTTAGTCTTCTCTCGGTTCTTCTCGGAGGTGTGACGTAATTAAGGAACAGGTGACTTCAATTTTTTTCTTAGCTATTCAATTTTTGTGTCTGTGAAAGACTCAGGTGTTACAGGGTTCCAACGTAAACTTTACAAACACAACGGACTGCAAGACATCTCTTTTACAACTCACTCTTAAAAACGGAAACACAGCGTTCTCTGCAAATCTAAACATTTTTCCGTAGGAGTACTTCACAGGGTAATTCAGGTGAGAAAATTATTTTAAAAAAATTAATACACGAGCGGTTTAAGAACTCTTCATTAACCCATGATTGGTCGTACGTCAATGAGCCAACTGGTCTAAGGAGATCACGGATGAGTTATATGATGTGTTTTGGCTTTCCCAAAAGGGGCGTAGCTAGACCATTTCCGTATTGTCAAACAGAGGGGTAAGAATTGAGCGACAAAGGTGTGCACCGCTACGGGGTCTGGGGCATGCAAGGTGAACAGTTGGAACCTTTGAATTTTCGCATTTTTATCTGGCAAATACGACAGCGATCCGCTAACTACTTTTAAGATAAGTTTTGTCAAATGCAAAACCGCCGCGGTCAAGGGCGAATACTTGAAAGTCGGGTTGACAATATCTAAAACCGCCGGTAAGCTTTCGGCTAACGTTAGATACAAATATCCGAATATTTTTTGAGACATTTAGAAGCTCCTGAGATATTTTAATAGAAAATGTCACGATATGGGAAAAAAGAATGTTATGGAATGGTAATGGTAATGCATTTATATACCGCATTTTCTATTCATATATATTCAAATGCATTTGCAGATGTCATTACAAAGGCAGCACTTTCTCCTCAGTTATTTAAAGACCCTGAGTGTTGGTCCGGCCGGGGTTTGAACCCACGACCTCCCGCACGGTAAACCGATGCTCAACCAACTGAACTAGCCGGTCGGCGAATATTTAGCGCACACTTTATGGGTTTTTTTTTTTTTTTTGACAAATGTCTCAATGGTTTGCCAAATAAAAATTCGAGTTTAGCCATTGCCATTTCATCAATTCAGGACCGTGAATCCCCTTGGCATTGCCCGTTTAAATGAAACTAAACTAAGTAAATACTGTGCAAAACCTTCTTAACGTGATATTTGCACACAGGGACGCGGTTAGCAGAATATTCAGTCATAGAGGTGCTTTTGCTGTTTAATTCAATAATGTCTATGTCCTCTAGTTCCCGTATGAGGGAAAAGGCTAGCTTCAACCGAATCTTATCTTAAAGTGGACCTGGCCGCAAATTGCGTAAACTTTTTCAAAAAGTTCTTTAAAAATTCCAAATATTTCCTAAAAGCTGCTCATTTTTCTGAATGTTGCCTTATAACGTTTTCTCTTCCCAAACGTTGCGGTAAAATTCATCAAAGTTACCAAAAATTGTCTTTTTCTTTTAAAAGGTCGCTTGAGTCGCTCTGTCACAGTGGGAATAAGTTTATCGACTGAGATCTGGGTACGAGATTATGGTCGTGCCCAGGGCCCCTCCTTTAGCCTATGTATATTTTGATGCTTTGTGACTTCAATTTTATCCTCGTATGGTATTAATCATATGGAATGCGCTATATTATTAAATCTCTCTTGTTTTCAACTCAATTATAGCTAAAAATATTGCTATTGAATGCGAAAGTTGTCACAAAATAAAATAGTTGCCGAAAAAAGGAAAAAGGTGCCAAACAGTTGCCGAGACTCCGGCTAGAAACGCCACCACGTCGGCCAAAATGCAATAAGCGTATCCCTCGCCCTTCTCACTTTCTTAACCCGGGGGGGGGGGGGGGGTACTCCCCTATATAAGGTATATAGGTATGTGCCGCCCCAAAGGGTATGGTTTTTGAGCCGTTTTGGTCTGAAATAGGGTATAGATTTTGACAATTACGGTCTGAAATCGGGTCGGGTTTTTGGGGCGGGGAACATTTACGAAAGCTCACACACATATTTTTCTTCTCAGTACGTAACTGGAACGACTAACTGATAGCGAGAAAAATAAATAGATAAACTATGTCATTCCAGCTTACTTTTACTCCTTGCGTCAACTTCCGTTCGGCACTGATGCATAATTATCAGGTCTGAAAACGGGTATGAATTTTTAGAGGTCAGGTCTGAAAACGGGTGTGGAAAATGGCATGTTTAGGTCTGAAATAGGGTCGGGATTTGAAGACCCTGGCGGCACACCCCCACCAAGAATTCCGAGGAGTACCCCCCCGGGTTTCTTAATTACTAAGGATATCACAAAGGAAAGCCTGTTTCTATTGTCACATTAGTACAGTTTCTTCTTCGCAATTAACTTCCAGTGTGCTTGCTTTTACATGATAATGTTGTAGAGTTTCCCCTTATGAAGATTTAGTCAAAATAAAGTTCAAGTTCGTTGAAAGGAAACTTAATAAGCGACCCTCGATTAAACGCCCTTCTTTGAATAAGATCCCCCTCCTTTTGACCAAAATTTTACATATAATAAACCGCTCTCGCTTATTCAAGAAATACGGTAATTGCTTGCCTTTCTGTAGGCGAAAAAGGATTTTTATTGACATACACGGCCATTTGGCGTTCTTTCATGTTTTGTGGGAACCAATTTTGCGCTTTAAAACATAGCGATTAATTTTTTTTTTGGAGGGGGGGGGGGTGGGGTAGGAAGTTCATTTTTTACTCTGTGTGCCAGGCGCTTAATACAAAGGGGATTAGCGCAAATGGTCAGGGAGGAGAGTGCCTGCAGTAAGGCTATTGTTTTTACTATTCCATCTTCTCTCTGTATCAGTGTAAATAGGGCATATATACGAAAAATTGGGTTGTTAATTGCGTCCAATCAAAATCTTGCCTATTTTTCTGGGGAAATCTTAAACACACGCATAATTCATGTTCTCATACGATGTTTCAAATAGTAAGAAGTAGTGAAGTGCTGTAATAAGGTTAATATAACAATAGAGTTTATGTTCGCGGGCGTAAATATGTTTTTGGCCCAACTCATATTTACGCCCGTGAACATCAACTCTATTACTAATAATTAATAATTAATTAAACTAATAATTTCAGAGGGCATTCAGAAACGGAATCAAAGACAGTACAGATATCTTGAACACTGTCGGTGTTTCGACAGCGTTTATTTTGCAAGTAACCTTATTTTTATTGTACAGAAGCTTTCATTGTCGGATAAGCCTAAAACTTCGGCAGAACACCGCAAAATTTGTCAAAAGAATGTCTACTTCTAAGTTTTCAAAGGTAAAATAACAGAATTTTGTAAACTGCGAAGAAATAGTCACAAGAGTGCCTCACAAGTGTTAAAATTAATTGTGCTAAACTGAACGGGTTTCGCTCGACGAAGACAAATTTACATTCACCTCGCTGCCGGCCATGGAGCTTCTTCAGGCATTATTTCCACTATCCCCCACGAATTTCTGTAAGTCCTCTTCTCTAGCTAGCCGAGACGTTCGAGAATTTGCTTCTTCGTTAGGTTTTTTCACCCATTTTGCAGCTCAAAACGTTAAACGGCGCTTCCAGTCAAACAATACCGTTTTAGCGCGCTTTTTTAAATTCACCGGGGCACGTCCCAGGACCCAGGTACATCTGCGCAACCACTGCGATGCAGCTGGGTCGAAAAACCATGCCAACCGGCGACTACAACGCAGGTCATCGCAGGCAGGTCGGCTACATATGAGAACCAGGCTTAATTATTCAAAATCACCACCGCACACTTTGGCCTCATGCGCAGACGTTCTTTGGCTAGGCACGTCACGTTACGTCAGGAGTGCGTGACGATCACCTGCTGGGAAACCACAACGAAGGCTGCGTTTCCTTTTGGACTGAAATGCGCAAAGGCTTTGGGGACGAGATTGTCTTCTTCTATACGTTTTACAGTTCGTTTACATGTTGGACATGCATCCCACTTAAAATAATAAAGTTTGGGGGAACGTTATCCAGTAGAAAAACACCTTTTTTGATGTAACGCAAGTTTAGCTGGATAACGTTTTCTCACACTGCTAAAGAATTATGTAAAGATAAAGAATGTCGCAAGCTTTCAACAGAAGCAAAAAAAGTGGTAGGTCACAAATTTACAAAAGTTGATATTGAAAGATGTTACCATGGTAACTGCTATGACATCAAGATTGATCGGTCATAAAGAACTAGCCCAAGGCTGCCCACATGACTGTAATTATATTTGGGTGTCTGTAAAACCAGGAACACACCCAAAACACCAAAATAAGCAAATTCAAATAAGAAATTCAAAATAATAAAAAAAATTAATTTGCACTAAAAAATTGAAGTTATAAATATGTTATTATATTCACAGAGCACCGTAACTCAGACTGCTTTTCAGTAATGAACAATTATTATTCCATGACCACAAGCATGTGTTGGGTACTGATGTCTCGGATGGATATCCAACAAGGCAGGCTAGCTAGGTAGCGCTGAGGTGGCTATAATCTTTTAATATCCAACAAGTGCAAGTGGAATAATTGTTTATTAAAAACAATCAAGAAATATTGCTAGAAATTGCTGACTTTGCTTTTCAAGAACAACCAGAAGACAATTTAGTGGTCGCTATTTCTCTGGCATGCTATAATGGCTCATATACAATGGCCACTAAGCCAAACAAATCCCTGGAATTGCATTATTCAATGTTCAACAATGGAAAATATTACATAATGTTGAAACTGTTTGTCTCAGATTACTCCCGCTACCCAACCCATTTACTTCCTTTCCATTGACCCCCCTGTCCCCTTATTCTCGCAGGATATCTCCACGAATCTTAATCCCTTCATTATCTACTCATGGTAAATTACAAATAGTCCTCAAGGTAATGAACAGAGAAAGGAAAGTTCCTTGGAGATGCGTGACACTTGAAAATGTTTTCGGATTGGATTGATATAAAAATAATATCAAAAAGTATCAAAAATGGTTTGAAAGAAACACAGACGTTTCAGGTATATAACCCTTTTTTTTTTCAACGGTTTTCTCCACACTGAAGAAGGGTTATATACCCGAAACGTCTGTGTTTCTTTCAAACCATTTTTGACACTTTTTGATATTATTTTTATATCAATCCAATCCGAAAACATTGTCCTCAAGGTGACTGTTGTTATAGGGGTCAACTGGCAATGTGACATGTTTTGAAAACCTCTATGACAGTTTCTGCATTTTGATTTCCATCTTTAAAGTGGAGCCATCAGAAAGCTAGTCAAAAATTATCCACAATTTGGTAAGTCGCCATCGAAAGACTTGTCACACCACATCGGTTCACAGGCCAAGTCTTTTATATGAGAACTGAACTGAGAAGTGCTTGAGACCAGGATGACTTGAAAGAACAAAATCATTTGATTTGGTAAATATTACCAATAATTATTTAACAGTTGACAAATTTTAGGCAAGGGGTGTAAATGAGCTCAATTTTGTTTAGCAAAATTTTGCCACGTAAACAAAAAATAGCTTGTTTCTTTTCTAGAAAATGCAAGTGACCTATACCAAGGAGATGTGAACCCTTGACTTGATTTCTTTTGTTCACAACTACCAATTATTGCAAAATAATGCTTCATTTTACTTATTAGCTCAGTCTTGTATACAAAAGTAATCAGTCAAGTATTGGTATCCCCTTTGTGTAGGTCCCTTGCTTTTCCTAGAAGAGCAATAAGCTGTTTCTTGTTTATAAAGCATTTTTCTCAAAAATTAACCACACAACTAAGGGAGTGTTTCTTTGGGAAAATCTGAATCCAGATTTTTCATCCAATATCACTCAGATCATAGTGTATCAAAGGAACCGACGAATCCACTCTGGGTAACAATTCATTTCTTTGGGAAAATCCGAATCCGGATTTTTGATACAAGATAACCCGGATCATGGTGTATCAAAGGAACCGACAAATCTACCCTGGGTAAGGATTCGTTGGTTCCTTTGATGCTCCACAATCCGAGTGATCTTGGATCAAAAATCCGGCTCTGGATTTTCCCAAAGAAATGCACCCTAAGTTTCTTAGATGACAGCCTGTCTCCTAGCACCATGTAAACTACCTTTGTTCGGAAGATCCTAGTACTAGGAACAAAAAATAACAAATATGGCGGCAACTAGGCATTCAACTGCTTAAAGGCAGACAATTTTTCCTCTTTTCCTTAATCACTTGGAGACCACCCCAACCGAAATTTATACGTGTAAATTAAATGAAAAGTTGTTTGCCCTCCAGGATTTTTCTAGTGCTAGGATCTTCTTCCCTCCATATAAACAGCCCCTTTAGGGCCCCAGGAAACCTGCTCGCTCAGCTCAATAGACGTATTGCTCATGTTATGCTGTCATGTATAATGGGAAAGTAGATTTTGAGCATGCTTGGAAGTATATAGTAGCAATGAAGGCTTTCCATCTAATCAAAAGAAAAAAAATTGGAAAAGAAAATGGAAGTAAAAAAAAAAAAAATCGCAACATTGGTTTACAAGGTTGTCATCTTTTTTCCTCAACATCCGAAATGATAAAAAAAAACACTCCTTTACCATTCAAATGTTTTTACGCTTTTTTCTTGGTATTAAGATGGCCATGATAAAATTGCCAAACAACATTACAGAGTACAAAACAATATACTTTCTGTTGAATTTGTTCTGCCCAAACAGATATTACTCTTGGCTAATCAAGCGCATAACAACTGAAAGACAGAACTGTACCTTTCAGAATCAAAAACAAGGTTATTTGGGTTTGTTTTTGACAAACTGAAATCTATTTTCTTTTGGCAATCTCAAAGAAAAAAAAAGTAGTTCCTTTAAGAAACGTTTTATACCATGATTTTGAGTCAAGCCAAAAGTCAAGATTTCAAACCAATCTTTTTAGTGGGACCACACAGTGCCTGTTGTCAAGACGGCTGCTTCTGGTTTAAACGTAAGTTGCCTAATGCCTTTTGAGTCACATATTCCTGTGATTTGAGGTTTGTCTTCTGTTGCAGTCAAATTGGAATGTGCATCTACCTTGAAACTGCGTCATTCCCAAACATTTTTTAGAAAGTGCACTTCACTTGAATCAAGGACCGTTGCCCAAGGCAAATTAAACTTAAGTACCGCAAGTCATCAACTACATCAACATTAACTTGTTGCGTGAACCAAAAAACTGCAATCACTTTCTTTGGAATAACAGAATTTACAAGTGTGCCTGTTTGCATTTACATTAGTTTAAGCTCTCCATGGATCGCTAGCTACAAATGTCGACAATTATCAAATTAAAATCAGTGTTTACAGTTTTTTGATTTGCACTGTCTATTGCAAATAACAGAGTTATTTTCCGCAAATTAACTAAAATTCAAGAAACAATGAAACGATTTTTAATAAAAACTGTTTATCTGTTTGTACGCAGTATTATCAGGTCTGTTACAGGACCGTAGTTAGATCTTCAAACCAAAATATTTTATTCGTGTGAACATATAATATTGTTGTCTCTACATTTAAGTAAATCAAAGCAAGTCAACAACAGACAAAAAAGTAGTATACAACAAAACAAACATATTAATTGCACAAAATGAAACTTTCAACTTTCAACAAATGTCCACAGATGGTATATGCTGTCCACATTTAATGGTACACAGCTACTTCAATCTTCAATATTATTTCAAGAAAACATTTATCTTTCTCTGTCCTTTTCTCGTTAGTCAAGGTATAACTTAAAGTTTGTGTGTTTAAGAGCCTTAGGGTCAGCTTACTGAAAATCATCTTACAGCTTGGCTTTGTTACTAAGTAAGTGCTACAACCACTTTGCGTGAATGAAGGAATTTTATATCCTGAAAAATATCTACACCCTTCCTATACAGACATCAGTAATTCATATATATCAAGAGCATGAAGTTGAAAAGTGCTCTGTAAAAAAAACTGTAAATCTTGTAAAGAAAATAAGCTATCATAAAAATAAGCTAAAGGTCTAATCTTCTAGAAAATTCAACAAAGTTAGGGTTTACGCAAATCATGTAAACAGATGAAAATTTTACCTGGATAAGTACACAACACTAGACATTGATCAACATACAAACTATTACGAGAGTTTGGTTTAAATTCAATGAAACATAAACCAAGGCCAATATTTTTCTCAAGAAAGCTAAATACAAGATTGGCGGCAAAGTTGAAAACAATAATGTCATAAAATGATTTACGTTCTTTCATTAGATCCCTAAATAGCCTGTGTGAGAGCTTAAGGTGTGGTTTAGATTGCACATATTCTTTGGTTACGCACAAAAAAACAATTCTTTCTTGCTACAACAATTAGCATGCAATTTACAATTTATACAGTTGCTTACAAAAGAAAAAGGAATAGCAAAAAAGAAAGCATCCGTAGGATTGTCAGTGAAACAAAATATCAAAAATTTCCCGTAGGAAAAGTGCGTACGCACCGACAACAATTCCATGCAGGAAGCCACTTCAGTGCACTAATCGAAGCGCCAAGCCGACATGTTGTTATTCAATCACGCGATAAATCTGTGAATAAATTCTCTCTCTGAAGCTGTTGATCTTGAAAGCTTGATTATTCCAAGGCACCATACCGAGATAAAACGAAAGTACGATCTCGGAGTCCTTGTCATATGGCGTAAATTTAATTTACTGACGCTGTTTTTGGCATCAAATATATAAATCTTGCTCTTCGCGTACGGCGGGTAAATTGTTCGCATTCAACTTCATATTAAGTGAAATGTTTTCAGAATCTCAACTGTTTTCCACAGGATCAAACTGGGGTGTTTCCTCTCGGGCTGAAAAATCTCTGAATCACGTTGCCGTAAAACTTACTCCACGCGTTGATGGTCTTTGTTGACCAAATCCAGAACCCTGATGTTATTCCAACGATCACAAACATGAGATACTTGACCATAAATACGGTAAAATCCGGCTTGTCATTAACAACTGGGTATCTTGGACAAGGCCACTTGGTCGGCTGTTGTTCATTGATTTCATTGCATCTTTTCTGATATACCCAGCCTTCTCGCCAAGATTCTTGCCAAGTTTCACGATTTGCTTGCTCGTAAAACAAACATCCCAGCACAGAAACTGCTGGCAAAGTGTACAGAATAGAGAATACGCCGATTCGAATCATTAACTTCTCGATTTTCTCTCTCTTACTGTAATCATCTTTTAAAACCGATCTCACTCGAAACAAAGACACAAATCCCGCTATTAGGAATGTAGCGCCGACAAAAAAGTAAACAAAAAGGGGTGCCAATACGTAGCCCCGAAGCGCGCTGAGATCTGAAAGCCCAACAAAACAAACGCCGCTTAGTTCGTCCCCATCAACGTTTGTCATCAACAAGATAGCGATTGTTTTAACCGCAGGGATTGCCCAGGCTGCAAGATGGAAGAATTGTGCGTTAGCTTCGATGGCCTCGTGGCCCCATTTCATCCCCGCTGCAAGGAACCAGGTTAGCGTTAGAATAACCCACCAAATTGACGAGGCCATACTGAAGAAATACAACAACATGAAGATCACTGTACAGCCTTCGTGTTTTGTTCCTTGAACCAGAATTTTTGTACCCTCGTCAGATTCCGTGCAGGATAGAGCATCACCAGCAACAAAACCAGCGATAAAGGCGACAGAAACCATGAAGTAACAACCGGATAGGAAAATTATCGGCCGTTCCGGGTATCGAAATCTTCTCATGTCGATTAAGAAGGTTAAGATTGTAAAGAGTGTTGAAACGCAACACAGAATTGCCCATATCCCGGTCCAGAGGCGCGCAATTTTGCGTTCCTTCGCGTCGAAATAAATGTTTTCGCACGTAGCAGCACACTTTTTTTCTCCGAAGAATGTGTAGTGATCGTTATCAATTTTCTGTTCATTGGGACATCGGAACCTCACCACGCTCGGGTCGAATGCTTCTGTCGGCTCTGTCTCATTTTCCTTGGTCTCCGTTTCTTTAGTTGGTATTCCATGCCTATCACCTCCTGTCGTATTCTCCCCGACACAGATTTCTTCTCCCATTTTGGGAAACTTCTCGCAGCTCAAGGATTCTGGCCACGTAAATCCAAAACGTTTCATAAGAGCTTCGCAACCGTCTCGAGCGCTATCACAAAGATGTCGACACGGCGGTACAGGCGTTTCTAAAACTGTGCAAATAGGTGCGTAAACAGAGCACAAGAAGAACGCCAAATCGTTCGAACAACCAACTTTGACAAGAGGGAAAAACTGATGGACTTCAAGAGCAGCTTCCTCTTGTGTTCTATGTTTTAACATGTTTGGGAATAAGGTGCTGTTGTACTGTAGACCTAAGCATAGTGGGATTGTCACTGATTCACACTTCTTTTGGCACAAGCAGGGCAATAAACAAACCCCAAAGATCGCGACGGGAAGCAGTAATCGCGCAAAACGTGTGCTACAAGCTTCTGTGAACATCTTGCTACTTTCAGACGAATTGAAAGAACTCTACTGTCTTCGTTTCGACAAGGAACGCTAACCTTTTCAACTGCGATAGCAATGGCGAACTTGTGCATGACTGAATTGAAGTGTCAACCAAATTAGCATACTTTCATGCGCAAAATGTGATTGGCTGGCGGTGACAGAAAACGACAATTGGAAAACAAGACGTGTCGTGATTGGCTGGAATAGCACGGTCTTTCTAATTAAGAGTCAAACAACGTCTCGATGCTATAAGGCCACCGGATATGCGATCAGTTTCTCTAAAAGCTTTCTGATGTACATTTTCACAGTTGGAATTTACACGCAAAAGCGGCTTACCATCGAGTTAGCTTTTCAATATTCACTAATACGCACTTTACACCTAGCAGTTCAAGATTAAGCTGATAGGGTGCAATGCTTTCAACATTTCAAAGACATCTTTTACACTGAGAACTCAAAAGCAAGCCCCTTGCTGTTTTCGCTATTATCTATGAAGAAGCGGCATCTGTAATGTGTCTCCGGTTGACATTTTCTAAGTCTTCTAAGGCACGGAATTTAATAACTTTTGACATCAAGCTCTGCAGGACGTCTATTGCAAGAGCGGTGCTGTTTGGGTTTTGATTCGATAAAGCCCCTTGTGTAGAATAAACAAAGTTCTCACTAAGAAAAAGGACCCTTTGTGCTGAGCTAAACCATGCGAGAGATCATTTCATTTCCTCAGAGTCCTTTGTTTGGTACGATGAGGTTTCCGAGGTATGGGCGTTCTTTGCATTCTTAAACGTACCGCTGTTTTTGCCGTCCTTTGTTTTGTTATTTTGATTTATTTATTTTCTTGATGAAAAAACTATTTGCCGCATTCCGGCCTTATTGGTTGTGTCAAATCCCTGAAGTGTTAATAAAATGTAAATATTTCAAAGTGGAAGCTTTACAGTAATTTACTGGAAAATTGTAATGAAAGGACTAGCGGCAAGATTGTGAACCGAAAAGCAATTTTTCTTTCAAGTCGGCAAACAAATTAACGTTTCGTGAAAACAAGGCTATTATATTGTAGCAATCATTCACTCACCAGACCGAAAAATGTATTGTAAAACAATGTTTGTCTATTAGAAATTCAGAACTAAAGAAGCTCTTCCTTTCCTTGATAAATAAATAAACTCGAGCCTTGCAAAATATGTGCTTTATCAAAGGACACAGTAAGTATTCGAGTGGGAAGCCGGAAAGTCACAAACAATGCTTAAAATAGCTTTTATTTTGCAGAACCGGTGTGCATTATAATACAAATCAATGAAACCTGTCTTCTTTCCTATATGATAAAACACGTAAAACTGCTTTTCATTATTTTTCCACGTATTACTGGACAATTACACCGCGCGGAAAAAACTGCGGCTCGGCTTAATTAAGTTAATTTGCTACATGCTTAATTTGATTCTATTGACTTTAAAAATTTTCTCTCTTTTGCGTTGTTCAACTGCACAGGAAAAAAATATCAATCGGTATGGCTTAAAAAGCCACAACATTTTTTGTTTGTAATTGAAGCTAGCAAGGCTTTTTCAAGGTTTTTTACTCATTGGTTTATGAAACCTACGGCGGATATCGGCTAGAATCAATAACTATATTCATTTATTGGCTTTTTAAGAGCTGAAACGAATGCAATTAAAGCAGATTTGGCTCAATCCAATTTGTTGTTTTTATTAAGCTATTGCCGCCAAGCGCGAAACCGGCTCAACGAGGGTGTATCAAAACTGATCGTTGTGCACAGTACGGAAAAGTTAAAAATTTGAACAATCCATTGCGGTTTATCGAGTAGCTACAGGTATGTTTACGAATAGTAAATTCAGCGATAAAAATATGCATGACATTCTGATAATGAGCAGTTTAATCTGAATGTCGCTAAAGCACATTAATGTTGATAATCGTTTTTTTTTTTTTATTCGCGGTTCTTTTGGTATCTTAAGGTTTATTTATTTATTTATTTCACTGTCCAAATTTTTCTCGGGGCGATGGAATCGTCATTACATTTAGCTCAAAATCGCGCATGCTCGGATTACATTCAAGAACCATACTTATACGAGACGTTATCACATACACTCTTTTTTCTCTTATAAGAGTGTCTAATTTGGTGCTGAGGCTGAACGCTTTTATTCGTTTTGGCTTTTTGAGCCTGAAAAGTTGTTAAGATGTTTTTAAGTTATCTTTGATAGTATTTCAATAAATCTATCCGCAGGTGAACAAGACACCTATTAAAGAGCAATACTTCTTCTTCTTCTTCTTCTTCTTCTTCTTCTTCTTCTTCTTCTTCTTCTTCTTCTTCTTCTTCTTCTTCTTCTTCTTCTTCTTCTTCTTCTTCTTCTTCTCCTTCTTCCAAGAAGCCCCACCTCCTTCAAAAATGAAGATTCTTGTGAGGGTTCGTTAAAAGTAAATAAAGAAATAAATTGGCAAACAATGTGCAAATCACAAATAGATAACCAAGTAAATAAATAAATAAATAAATAAAAATAGATAAGTAAAACACAAAAACAGATGTGGTCATTAAACTAGTGCTTTTTTGAAAGACCGTCTAAGTTCGCCAGGGTACGTGGCAATATCTTCCTGTAACGAGTTCTATTCCCTATTGTGCGTGGGAAAAACGAGTTATTGTGATAGTTAGTTAGTTCTTGGTCTTGCTTTTCTTGAATATGGTACTTCGTATGCATTTGAATTCAGATGCCTGCAGGCCCTTCGCATTGGGATTACCTGCGACATTCCATCTGCTGCCACTAGGCCATGGTGCAACTTATACAACATGCAGAGTCTCATTACCTTCCTTAAGCTTCCAGTGAATTCCATCCCAGCTGGTGTAGTAAAACTCCTACGCTCGCCATACGATTGATATGTGCCGTAAATATAGACAGTAGAGACTGAAATATTTTAAGTGCATGTATTATTTTATCCGTATTTGTACTGTTCATTTTAAAAACATTTGGTCAAAATAAAATGTTCTTAACTGACTCTCACTCAGCCTGAGTAATGTCCTTAGTATTTTCTTAAATTTTAGTTAATCTCAGCTTCAACGTTCTTATAGAAAAGATTCTTATATGAAAATTTCAGTAACGACAAATTTAGTTTAATACTTTTGAAGTCGTTCCAATCTTCTAATCTTGTTTTATAATAGTTGTAGAAATATTTCTCGAAATTTAAATCGCGGCTTGAGAGAGCATGAAATAAGAATTCTTTAGTAACAACTTCCGCACAAACAGAGTTTGTATCCTCCGAGAGCCTCTCGGAAGCATGAAAATTTACCCAGTTTGGAGTGCTGGTGACAGCAAAGAATGCGCTAACGGACTTAGTCGGCGCCAGCGTCGTAAAGAATCAACAGAGCTCAGTAACTGGATAAAATGTCTGTCGTTTCCTCTATTCGGCTCAACAATAGGAGCTTTAAGCTCAAAGCAGACAGATTTGTTACCCGGAATCCGATGGAGCTAAGTCTCTTATATGCACAGGTACCGAATACATGGCGCGTGTGTCCCGGCAAGCGCATTATAAGTTTAAAAAGTCGTTACTCCTATTTAATACTTCAGACTGGGCATTTTCTGACATTTATCTGTATGAATTGAGGAGACCGAGATTTGAGCCCTGACCAGTGAACCAGTTTTCACATAGTACGTCTTGCTTATCATTGTTTTGTTATCAGCGTGTATGCTAGACGAACAAGGACGAAAGAGTAGGACAGAATCAACGTGAATAAATGACAGCAAGAATGGACAGCGTCAGATTAAGGTCAACGGGGAACATGTTCTTGACAGTCCTTACGATTTGCAAGTTAAAGCCCGCGAGTAGGGTATCAGCCACGGGAATCTTTCCGCTTAGCAAAAAAATAGCGGGGCAGGGAGCTTGCTCGCAGGTTATGCTAGTAAAACCGTTTCAGTTCAAACCTGTATTTATATATCTTTGGGAAAGAAAAGTTCGTCTAGAGGAATGTCAGTTTCTTCGAGTGTTTACTTGTTTGAAGCTCTCAGACAGTAGAAAGGCGGAAACCAAAAAAGACGACACCTGAACAGAAAAAAGATGTTATTTAGTTTGTTCTGACCTCTACTATCAATATTTAATTTAATTTAGTTTATTTAATCCGGTTCCTGATGGCATTTTGGCTTTGTTGTTTTTATATATTGCTCGTGTATTCTGTTTACATTCAAACTCTTCTTTGTTTGACTAAGTCATAACTTATTTGAATTTCCGGTTTTTAAAAAGCTAGTAACTAATCACAAGGCTTTATCTATAGAGGTTATTGAAAGTATAGTATATATTTACCCGTATTTATACTGTTCATTTTAAAAACGTTTGTTCATAATAAAAATGTTCTTAATTGATTCTCAGTCTGGGTAATGTTCTAAGTATGTTCTTAAAGTTTAGTTAATCTCAGTCTCACTGTTCTTATAAAAAAAGGTTCTTATCATAAAAAAGTGCAGCCCAGATTTGTTTCCTGATCAGTTGACGTATATGGAAAAACTAAGGAATACTGGGTCTTTCTAATGAGCTTTGTCCGCTTGCATGTACTGCAGATGTAAGTTGGAACTGTCGCTCTCTCGAACAGAAATTCAAAGAAATATATGGAAAAACTAAGGAATACTGGGTCTTTCTAATGAGCTTTGTCTGCTTACATATACTGCAGATGTAAGTTGGAACTGTCGCTCTCTCGAACAGAAATTCGCTCACTCGTTTGCCGGATAAAGTTTACAGTAAGTTACTGCTGGTCAAAAGTATTTACAACTCTTGTTTTCTCGAACAAACTTTTGTTTTCCTTCAGCGTGTTTAAGCTAGATAGCAGGATCTATATTGCATTTCCTGTGGGTTTCCACTTTTCAGATAAACTGACGAATCCAGAAATTTTGTCGTTCATTATCAACATGTTTGCTAATTGGGTCAGGGAGACCTTCAAGATGTCCCAGGTGCATACCTTTTTTTTCTTTTTGCCCTGAAGTTAGATTCTATCTACTTTGAGTTCAGCTTTCATCTGGTATCTTGGCTCATCTAGAGGATGTCGAGCAGGAAACATTCCAAAGATCAATGATCGTTTCCAGCTGTTTGCTGCTGATAGTTGCCCGAGGATATTTGATGTTATTAAATAGTAAAAAAAATCAGTCGCTTCGAGGGCCGGCTTATACACTGTAGCCTTAAGAACACCAAATTTCCAAGGGGAAAATATCAGAATGATATTCCTTAGACAGAAACATCGTATTACCATGTAAAACGTAGTGTCGTAGTAGTTTGTAGTAGTATTTTTTTCTTGTGTTTGTCTTGCTCCACCTCGACTAGCTGTAGCTGTTTGCGTGGCAAGCAAGCCACGTCCTAGGTTATATTTTTTGAAAAAAAAAAAAAAATAAACATTGACTGATCGATTCAAACGCTCTATTGTTTTTATTGTTCGTTTCTAAAGTTTCTTCGAAAGAAAAGGAACTGAGACTGACATTTCGAAAAATGCTCACCAATTTGACTGCAGTTTAATTTAGGGCCGGAAAAGTTGAAATGAAAAAGACCGTCGAACGAATAATGCATACGCTACTGGGAAGACTGGTTCTTACTGCAGTACTCGAAAAGACTAAAACAAAAAAGTTACATAGGAATTGCCTGATATTTATGCTTGAAAAACAAAGCTTCGGGGTCTACAAGAATAAAATTAGTGAAGGGATTGCAGAGCTGTTTTATACAAAAGTTTAAAAATATGAAAGAAATCAAGCTGATAGGTTAATAGCTACTGATGCTCGTCGCGTCTATTTATACCAAGCGACTCTATTGTCTACATTCCTCAATTAAATAGATAAAATGTTTAGTCTGCTTTATATGTTAAGGTGTTATTAAAAGTCGTTGTTATTGACCCTTATCTATTTAATTGAATGTAAAATATGCGTTAGGCGTAACTTACCATGCCATTTCAGACAATACATTGAGCAAATTAAACGACATCTTCACTAACATTACCGCTCGATCCATCCAAAATGATCCTGCTAACTTGCTAACCCTGTTCATGTTTCAGTACATTTCAACTTGCCTGGGTACTCTGACAAAAGACTTCCAATTCATCCCTAATACACAACAAAACTAATACACAGCAAAAGGCTCCGTCAGGGAACAGGTCATGACAAGTTTGCTCGAAGATTACCCACCTTGTCTGGGGTAGGGGGGTTATCGAAGACACCACCTACCTCTTGAATATTACCGACAAAATTTTCTTGGCTTTAAAATTTGAGTTGACACATAAATATTCAGCTAGCAAACTTCAGTGAGCATTGCTAGATAATCAAGAAAAGTGAGGTTTGGATCTCATTGTCACTTTTTACTGCTGGGTAGACGGGTGGCTATGCAATAAAGACACCATCTTTTGAGGTTGAGGAAGAGGGGTGTAGGCAGAGATCACAATCTATTTTGTGGTTTGGTGGGTCCTGTTCGAGTATATAGTCTTGACCATGCATTCTTATGCCCACTGATTGAACAGGCCAAGGTCTATATTACTGGAGCATTTTGGTATACCGCGCTATAGTAGCCAAAGAGCCGGCGCCGTTGATGACAAATAATACCGGCATTTGCTAATTGATGATAAATAATACATTTGCTATTGTATCAGATTCATTTATTTAATATTTTAAAACTTTTTTGGATAACGCCGGATCATTCAGCGGCTTTACTCAATTAACTTCTTGTACTGATCTCCCGAAGGTTTCTTCAATTTCTTCCTTTTTTTTCTTTTCTTTTTTCCATTTTTTTTCTTCATAACTTTTTTTAAGTTTACACATAAGACCCAACTTTCTTTGCCGTCTATTTATTATCTCGACTATTTTACTGAGCCATGTCTGCAAAATATCCGGCTTCTCTCAACGTCTTATCACTCAGGTCCTAGCCAAAAAAATTTAGGGTTTCCGTTTAGATCGAGCGCGTCACCTGCGCTAGGTTTCCTTTGTTTTTCAGTTTACTTTAAGAGATAAAAAACCCTGATCTCTGCAAGAAAAAGCGAGACAGAAAAAGAAATAATAAGAAAACCAATAAGATCCGGGGTGACAATTTACTTGTGAAACGTGCAAAAGCAATCGTTTTCCCTCTTGAAATTCATCAAGGGTCACACGAACCGCCAAAAGTGGGAAATCACAAGACGCGAGAGTGTGTACCTCACGCGCGAAGTTCGCGTAACATTTCCTTTCTCGCTCGCTCCTGCAGACATTTTGTTGCGCAGAAAACCGCACTGCCAGTTTCTACGACCGAAATGATCCTCTCTTGTAACCAAAAAATGTTTCTATTGTATCCGGCTAGTTGTGTGAAGAATCTCTGTGTTCTTCGAAGAATTCTGTGCACGCAAACACACCTTTCTAGGCTGTCAAGTTTTCGAAAGCTTGGATAGCGACACCACAACTATATAAATACTTTTTGGTGTGGAGTATCTATCGCACCATAGACAACAATGAACTGCTTATGATTATTCATGTGGTAATGTATTTTGTGCGTGTTGTTTCGCGTCTGTTGATATATCCCGTCTGAGGGTGTATCACCAGCAGTTTTTTCTCTCGACGCTCTGTGCCTCGCTTTTCCGAAAACGTCGCCCACATCAAGCAACCTAAAATATTTAAAATATTTCGTTCCCTGGCTGCTTTCTTTTTTACATAAACTTAACTACTTCAGGACAGAATGAGGCGCAAAACCTTCAAAAGGCGCTGTAAAGCTAACTTAAGAATGTTGATTTACTTGTTGCTTAGTCTACAATAATTTTGGCTGTGTTTTTGTGATCAAAGTTCAACGATTTCCTGTTTTTCAGAGATATATTTAACAGCTGTGCCGTAGGTAGGTTTGTCAACTCCTTTAACCTTGGCCAGAGTTATCTCCGAAGGTTAAAATTAGGAAAAACACTTTAAAAACATTTTGTCGACGCGATTTGGTTGCCTTTATCTATTTCTTAAAGACCAGGCCCCAGTTGTTCAAAGACCGGATAATTTTATCCACTGGATAGGCCACTATCTGGGGTAGATAAAATGTGTGCAAGATTTTCCTGATAGCCCTATAATTTGTAGAAGCATATGTATCAAGTATGGGATTGTGTGGAAAACTTGCCAAAAGCGTTAGTTAGAGTAAATTTGCTCCGCTGGATAGTGACTTGTCCAGTGGATAAAGTTATGCGCTCTTTGAACAATTGGGTGCAGTTGTATTGTCAGTCCCCTTGGGGGTGGGGGTACCCCATATATAATCTATAAAAGTATATACGACGCCAAGGGATATAGACCCGATATATGATGTTTTGAGCCATTTTGGTCTCAAATAGGGTATATATTTTAACCATTTTGATTTGAAAGACTAAAAGCGGTTATGGATTCTAGAAACCGGGTCAGCTGAAAATGGATATGGTTTGTACAGGCCAGGTCTGAAAAAAGTACGGAAAAATTCCATAGTCTGGTCTGAAATAGGGTCAGGGTTTGAAGAACCGAGCTGTGCACCTTCACTAAACATTCCGAGGGGTGCCCTGCCCCCCTGGGCGTCAGCCTCCGTTGGTGCATTTTGGCAAATCATATCTCTTGGGAGATAGTTTCCAAGTTGGTCTCGTCGCTATTCCCAGAGATACTAAAGACTCGCAATTAGAACCCAAAATCCCAATTGTATTCATTAATTCAATTTCCAGCTAGTCGCAATCAGGTCAATGGATTTCATGTTGGTTTTTCTAATCCTCAATTCATTCGCACGCGTACCGGAAATGTCCCGATAACGTGGCTTAAAATGTGACCTAATGTTATTTTCAGCGGACTCTAGAAAGTTTTAGAACGTTATCCTAAATCATGATCCGATCACGTCGGAAGTAAAATGAAAGGAAATGTGTAAGTAGTCTCTGAAGAAATTTATTATACGCAACTCTCAGATAGTACGCGCGGTGTGATTGGTCAATTTTTTCCTCGTTTATACCCGTTGATTTATGGCCCGAGCGCTTCGCGTTTGAGCCGTAAATCGACAGAAAAAACTCGGTCCGTAACTTACAGTACGGACTTCGAGCTCGGTTAGTAAGAGGTATATTCAATGCTCTCAAATTCAAATATCAGAAATCTGTGCAGTCTGTACAAATTATCTTATCGCCTCTGTCGATAAAACCAAATTTTTTAAGGCAACCGGATATGGTAGTATGCTATCAATTTCTTGATCTAAAAAGCTTTTTGGTGTACATTTTCACATTTGAAATTCGTTTGCAGTTCACAAGCAACTAAGTATTGAGTTAGCTTTTGAATATTCACTAATGCGCACTTTACGTCAAACAGTTCAAGTTAGGGTGCTACACTTTCAATGTTTCGAACACGTGTTTCACCAAAACACAACTGAAAAAGCCCCCTTAGTTAATGTTTTCTCTGTATGTACATTGATGTGAAGGGTCGAGGCTTTTTTGAGGTCTTTGATTTATTGCGACGCAGCTTTGAAATCGAATGCAAACTGATTCATGTACCAATCACGAAATGTGATTTTTCCAACCTTACCCTTATAATAGTCAATAACCTTATAAACAACACCGGTGGAAGTTTCTCGAATACACGTTTGAGATGGTTTCAGAACCCAGACATTACCACACGGTTATCATTAGTTATCAGATCAAACTGGACGCATCATTGCATGTGATGTCAATGCTATCAACTGAAGTCACAATCATGTCAAAGCTGAACTCAGATATATGATACAAAGACTACAAAGTCCAGATTTCTACTAGTTTGATGATAACACTGATTTCACGTCCAGAATGCGAGTTAAGTGTCAGTACTGCTGTATTTCAAATCATGAGTTGGGAAGAAGAGTTGAATTAGCTTTTCCAGAGAATGTTTCCTTAAAACTGACTGAAACGTCGCAGTAATGGTTGTGTATCCAAATCCGTTATTTAGCCTTAATACAATATTCATCTGCTCATTGAAGACAAAGTTTTCTTATAGACAAATTGACTGATGTTTTGACCATTGCTACATCGGAGTTTTCAAACACATTTCTTTTGTGTTTTCTCACATGGGAAAGATATTGCCCTATCTCAATAATAAGTTTACTCTAATCAAGCAATCAATCAATCAATCAATCAATCAATCAATCAATCAATCAATCAATCAATCAGTCAATCCATTCATCCATCCATTCCTCCATCCATCAATGGTTTTTGAGGAGAGGGGAAAACCGAATTCCTTAGAGAAAAAACCTCTTGGCCGATCGGAGCAAGGACGAGAACCAACAAGAAACTCAACCCACATGATGCCAAGTCCGGGAATCGAATCTGGGCCACATTGGTGGGAGGCGAGTGCTCTCCCCACTGCGCCATCCCTGTTCCTCTTTATTGTAGTCAATACTCTATTCTTCGATCTAATTTTCCTTTAAAAGTTGAAGAGGGGGAAGAATCTACAGCACGTAAACTGGCCAAATACGCAGTCGGCGAGAGAATCCAGGGTGAACTTCCCCCCAAAAACAACGACTCCTTCACGGGGCCAGCAATTGTTAGACAAGTAATCGACAAAAACTATCTAGACGGGCTATTTTTTTGTCTTTTCGGACCCGGCTGGCCGGGGGCGGGGGGGGGGGGGGGGAGAGAGAGGGACTTCGCCCCCTCCATAAAGCAATGACAATGAGGCTTGGAGGATAACAACACTTATCAGCACTGAGACACACGTACCATCCCCGTGGCATGGCCAATACCGTACGCATGCGCACAACCATATCACCCGGACAGTGGTAGCCATGGACAGCTGATTCGCCCTTATTGGGGCTCATCAGCATGGCATAGCACGTTGGAGGATAGTACGTCAAAGATCGCAAAAGAAGGTGATGGCGTAATGTGATATGGTAATCAAGTCATGATTGCCAAATGGCGGACATCTTGGATCTTAATCTCGTATCCAGATCCCACTGCTGGTTTGGAAATATGAAAATGTGACCGTGGGAGATCTGGGTGCGAGATTGCTTGCATCTGTCATTATTTCTGGATTTCTCCAAACTTCAGGAAAACACCCAAATTAAGCAAAAAGAAATTAAAACCAATAAAGGAACACTCATGTGAGCTAAAAACACAAAAGTTACTGTAATAAAAGTAATAATTCCTGTCAAAAATTGGTTGCCATAGTAACATCAAAGTCAATGAATACTAATCGACCGCCAAAATTCTTTCTCAGATAAATTTCTGAAAAAATCCTCACTATTCATTGCGTTTGCGCAAATATTTAAAAAAGTTATTCAGGGTTAAAGTCGCCGCGGGAAGAATACGCCCCCCTCGTTCCTCTGTCAGGTGGTTTATCACTTCAGTGCAAAAATAAATCACAAAATCAAGAATATGTCGGTAAATATTGGAGTGGTGCTGCTCAAACTTGGCACCAGTAATGTACGACGGGTAAGAAACACAATGATATTTTGACGGCCCCATTCCCCTCCTGCTATGAACCAAATATCTCCAGTTTTGACCAGACAGGGAGAGGCAGACAGTCCTACTTGAAGGGCAGGAAGTGCCCATATTGTTTTCAGTCGTCTCCTACCACCTGATTGGGAGTAAACGATGTTTGATTGATTAGTCAATAGAGCTGTTATTCGAGCATGAAATAGACCAATTAGCAAAATTATCTCCATGGCAGCAACACAGTAGGCGTCATTTTGTGTTTTTCCTTAGGTACATTACTGGTGCCAAGTTTGAGCAACATCACTCCGATACAGTCAACTCTCGCCTTGCGGACACCTCGCTATTACGGACACCGTGTGATGATACGCCGTGACAGCAGCTAAATCCCCGGCAAAGATAAATTGTAGACGTTTGACTGAAATAAATTCTCGCTATTACGGACTCTCGCTATTAAGGACACTAACTCGCCGTCCCAAAGGTGTCGGCAATAAAGGGAGTTGCCGAGAAATTCTTGATTTTGTGATTTATCTTTGTACTGAGACAATTTATTACGTCATCAGGTTTTGAACAAAAACTTGAATGCCTCTGGAACAAGAGAAGATATTTAAGAAACGAAAACACCATTATTCGTCACTTTGAAAGGCCTTTTAAATAAGCTAGTAAGTTATTTTTTACTTCATAGCCGGTACTTTAAAGATCGCCTAATTGAATCTTGTCATTGATTTCTGGAACTGTTGAATTCTTATAATGGTAATTAACTGAGTGGAGTGCAGGGAATAAATCGCACTGTTGAGAGCCAATCAGATTGCAAGGATCACCAGTGATTTCAAAATGGGTGTAACAAATAGAAGTTATGACGTCATAAGCACGTATATTTATCCATTTTCTTTAGTAGCAGTTCTAATATTTGTAAAAAACAGTTATTCTTACAACAGGCTACAAAGATGGCTGGAATATCTCCGACTCGAGAAAAAATCATAACTCTATCTCTTTTTCTCCGAGTTTTAGAGATTTTTCTCTATGGCGAGCGGTTAATTAGAGACTAGCATTATTCGTTTCTGTTTGTTTCATGTTACATATTAATTACCCCTTACATTTCACCAATAAAGCGCCACAAAACACTGCAGAAAACAGACAAAACAGAGTATCGCAAAATATCATCCCTTAAAATCCCCTACCAACAACTCTTATTTTTGGTAGTAAGTTAGTCGCCCTTAACTATTTAGTCTATTTTAATAACAATTATTATTCAAAATATTGTAACACTACCCAAATATGGTCATGGTGTAGTGAATATTCGTCGTCCGTAGTCAACACATCCTGCGATATACGTATTAATTTCGTGTGTCGGGGAGAAAAATGACAAAATAAAGATCGTCTCCAGCATTTCTGCAATGAACTGTGCTTTGTAAGCAATGTGTTGAATAATAAAACAATTATCCTGCTCAGTATTGCGGATTATCCCCTGATTATCCCTGAAGTCGGCCTCGCGTGCGTAATATCAAATGATCAGACAGCTAAACATGAATCGCGAGCCACAACAAGCGCCATATTGGCCGCCGTGAAGCCAATCAAAACAGTGGAATTTCATAATCCAATGAATTCAGTCTTTAATAATAAAGTTGTCTCCTTTTTCATTTCGTTCTACTTCACAAAATTCATTCCAACTTTGGCGGTACAATTCTATGGGTCTTATGAAAAAATATAAAAAGATTAAAGTTGAGACGGAAAACATTTTATTTTCAACCCGGGTTTCAATCACAGTCGAGACTCAACAACCCAAAGCGGCTCGAATCGCCAGTGCCTAAAGACGGCTAAACTGTATGCTCCAAAACGTTCCAGGAATTAAGATTAAATACACTTTGACGATTTTCGCGGGATCTTTTTAACGCTGTCCTTTTCAACCATAATTTTTAATTTGTCTTCCGTACTTCCGACAGAAGTTATTGGAAGACATTTGTTTGTGCCTGTCTGAAGTGGACAGTCACGCCGTCAGGTGCACTGTGGGTAGTCTGTTATGATCATGGCGGATTAATTTGCTTTGTACGAGCGCGAATTGCCTTTGATGCTGTTATTTTGTTAAAACAATAGAGAGTTATTGCATGTTATATTGGCAAGTAATACTTATGGAAAGGACTACTTGGAGAAGCCAAGTTAAGTGACTTATGGGCGAATGTTAAATTGGAAAGGTAGTTTTGGTTGCTTTGTCGGTAAACACCGGACCAATAGATCATTTAACCGCACATCTTCCGAGTACGTTTGCTCAGCTTTTGCGGGGAGAAATTAGCTTGAAATGGCGTCTGCTGCAGAGGGTAATGAGATATGTGAAGAAGACGAAGACAACACGATTCACAACGGCGAAAAAAGTTCAACTCATAGCGAAGGTTCGTATTGATCTCGAACAGGTTTTGTCGTGTACGTTTCTGTTTATATTTATTTGCATTGGTTTTTACCACCTTTAGTATTTGACTTTTAATCCCCGCATTTAGAAAATTTCGATGCTAATTTTGGTGTTCTAATTAGGAATGAAAAGATCGTCCTCGGACTCAAAAATCAAGAAATTACGAAGAAAAATCTCTCAAGGCCTGAGACTCTGTAAGTAGTTTGTGGTGAAATTTCGTGCGTGCGTCAAAACTATAGAAGTCCTTGTAGAATCAAAAGTCTTGCAAACTTATGTTATTAGGCTGCCATTTTTGACATTGCTGGTATTTGTGGGTCACCAAAAGGTATAAATGTTTTCCCGCAAGTGCGCTTTTTCCTGTTTTCAAGCGCCCTTTAGGAAGCGTATATCGCCCGCAAGCAGAAAGGTTGTTTTGTTTTCGACTCTGTCTCTTTTAGTTGCACTTTGTAGAGGTGTGGGGGCCTTTCATTCTTTGAATGAAAGCACCGAGTCAAAGGAAGCTCGGATAAGATTTTTCAAAGAGACCATTTTTTTCTTTGCTGTTTTCAGCATTTGTACGAGACGAAACTGAAGAAGCAGAATTTTCACCACAGGAAAATCATTTGCACGTTGAGGTTAGCAGCTACATAATTTATTCAGTTATTGTCATTTAATATATCATTTTGTCAGTGGTATACCGAGTATCTGAGAACATCTGGCTATGGGGTGATCTGCGTTTTATTTCTTCTCATAACATTATTTATTAGAAAATGATCACTGAAGGAAGATCAATATAAGGAAAGCTCATATATCTAAATTACGTGCATAAATTATACTCCCACTATAATTATATTGCCATAAGGGTCTTTCAAGTGACCAATATAAGAGGCAATACAGATATGTCTTTATTTTTCTAAATCCAAAGCGGCTAAAATAAAACATTACTTGATGAGAAAATTCTGACAGGAAAATGTTCTTTGATTTATGCATCCGCTAGCTGTTATAAAGTATTGCATAGGTACAGATTGTCATTGATGAAGCCCTTAGTGAATTTTATTGTTGGGCCAATATACACATCAATAACTTTCTTGATGAGTGATGATGATTGTTTGGGTTTTGAGGTGACAATGGAAATGTCCAAATAACTTGTATTTTGCAATAACATCAAACAATAATTATTGTCAATCTTGTTATCACTGTGTAATTGGGTTTGGCTTGGCTACATTTTTTCCAGGGAACCAAAAACAATGCACTGATCTCTTGACATTTTCAAATGAAAAAGACAGGAAGAGAGGGAACGAAAATGTATCATTTCACATTATGAAGTGCCTTTTAGCACTTGTGAATCCAAACTTCAGTTATGAAAATTAACATGTAAAATGCCAAGTACGAGAATACCTATCATCTCACTTAGGGGTGTAAATTTCCAATTTTGTTTTCACTAAAGGTGTTAGGATGGTGTGCTAATAAATTATTAACCCCTTCCCTACCACATTCTTCTACACCTTCCAACCAGCAACCATCTTGGATTTTTTCAGAAATTTTTAATTTTGCTCAAATATATTTAATCTTCAACATTTTCATTGGACATATCTTCTTCTGAAGGCTCCCCAGGATTGCTTGGCTTAAGTCCGAGTCTTGATTGGCGAGAGTTTCCACAAGAGCTTCCTCTCCAGTCATCATAGGCTCGCGAGGGCGAGCCGTCATTTCAGTCTTGCCAATAAATAAATTATAAAAAAAAAATCTTCTAAAGCAATACATATGGTCAGCAGTCTTCATAAATTAGTGCCAGACTTTCCTCATCAACCAGAGTGAATGTATTCGAACAATATTGAATGGCGGGACTCTAAGCTATGCCATTTGTAGGAAGACGCATATATACGCCCTTGGTAGAGAAAGTGTTAATCTGGGCTATTTCCACTTGGTCATTTAAAGAAGCATGCAACATTTATCACACCAGGCCTTTACAGTTCTCAAATTTTCGCGGTGGTTGCCTCGGAATGGTATCTTGAAGGGGTTGAGTAAAGCTTGAGCTATGCCTAAATTGGTCTCCCTTATATTTAGGTTCTTTAGGTGCTTTAAATTTTCCAATGGGCATCTCTGTGCTTTTTATAAGCGTGACCTTCCCCTCCCCTGTGGGGGAAAAGGGTTTATTTTGGTCTGTAATAGGGTGAGCATTTGGAGTATTGGGTGCACCACAAATGCAAAAAGAAAAAACAAAACAAAAACAAACCCTAAGGAGCATGCCCTTCACGTAGGGGACGACACCTGATCATGTTACCTGTCAAAGACCAGTACCCTCCCACTTTGCAGACATGTACTCTTAGCTACCAACTGAGTTAATCAGGCAGTGATGTTTGGTGTGCATTTTTCTGTTATTCCGCTGGCTTTGCCTTTGGAAGATTAACCTTGGTGGGGCAGGGTGCTGATTTTTCTGGAAGAGAGGGTGTGAAGGAGGGAACTTTTTTACAAACTACACTTCTAATAATTAGTACTATGTTTGTGGTGCTAGTGAAGAAAGTGCCTTGTGATACAGTGAAGCTGTATTAAGCAGACACCTTTGGGAGCCTTGATAGTGTCTGCTTGATACAGCTTCTGATAAGTTATGTATTAATAGCTAATTACCAGCAGTAATCGGGATTAAGGAGATGCATTGTAAAATTTCCTTGTGGAGGGGGGGGGGGGGGTTATGCCCCTGAATTTGCGTTTGAAATGAGCCCCTGAAAAAAAAAATTAAAAAAGAAATAATAATAACAATAATAATAATTCCATTAAAAATAATAAAATAGTAATGGGGTTGGCAATATGGCAGTCCCAATACCAACATTGTTCAAATTTTTCTACATTAACGACAGAGGGCAACCAACATGAAATTAAGATTGGGTTCTTTGAATGCATTTAACCCCTTTATATGACCTTGTTTATAATGCCCAGATCTCATGACAGTTTGCAGTCATTACTCTCACCTTGTAGACACCTTGCTATTATGGACACCCTAAGTGGGTTCAATTGGGAAATCTGGATTTAGATTTCAAAATCTAAATCCAGATTTCCCAATCGAACATGAAATCCGAAAACGGATTTCACCTCCGAGAAATCCGTTCTCAGGGTGGACTTCAATTAAGAAATCCAAATCCAGATTTTTTGGATTTCCTTTTTTGTCGTTCGATTGGGAAATCCGAAAAAGGATTTGCTAAACTATTCTCGTGAACAGCGGACTATCTCGTGCTAATTATGCGTACGCATTGGCGCGGAATGGGAACCAATCAAACGACAAAAAGGGAAATCCAAAAAATCTTAATTGAAATCCACCATGAGAACGGATTTCTAGGAGGTGAAATCCGTTTTCGGATTTCGCGCTCGACTGGGAAATTGGATTTAGATTTTGAAAATCTTAATCCGGATTTCCCAATTGGACGCACCCCCTGATAACACAGACAGCAGGTAAAGCCCCTGCAAAACCCAGGGCCTCCAGATTACAAGTCCCGTGCCCTAGCCACTAGGCCACACGGCCTCGTCATCTCCACAATGATCCAGTTTTTGATAATATGATATATTTGTAATATATTACAAATTACATGTAAATCATGTGTATTTAGGAAAATAGAGAGTCTAGTTGTAGCTGTAATTCCATTGTATTTTCTTGTATTGCAGAATGATGTTTTTGATAGTAACACCATCCCTTCGCCAGTTTTCAACAAGCTTGCAATAAGGCCAGGTGTAAGGAGGACTGTGTCTGACTCAATTGGAGCACGACTGAGAAAGATCAGCTTTGAGATTGGCAATGGCAGAAGACACTCGGATGAGTTTACAACTGATGAATTAAAAACTGTGCCCCAGGTAAGTGGTTTATTCTGTCAATCAATAAGTCAGTCAGTCAACCAACCAACCAACCAACCAATTAGTCAATCAGTCAGTCAGTCAGTCAGTCATTCAGTGAAGTGAGTCAGTGAGTCAGTCATTCAGTGAAGTGAGTCAGTCATTCAGTGAAGTGAGTCAGTAAGTCAGTCATTTAGTGAAGTGAGTCAGTCAGTCAGTCAGTGAGTCAGTCAGTCAACCAACCAACCAATCAACCAACCAATCAGTCAGTCAGTCAGTGAAGTGAGTCAGTGAGTCAGTCAGTCAGTCAGTCAGTCAGTCAACCAACCAGTCATTCAGTCAGTCAACCAACCAATCATTCAGTCAGTCCGTCATTGAAGTGAGTCAATGAAGTGAGTCAGTGAGTCAGTCAGTCAGTCAGTCAGTCAGTCAGTCAGTCAGTCAGTCAGTCAGTCAGTCAGTCAGTCAGTCAGTCAGTCAGTCAGTCAGTCAACCAACCAATCAGTCAGTGAGTCAGTGAAGTGAGTCTGTGAGTCAGTCAGTCAGTCAGTCAGTCAGTCAATCCTACCTTTATATTTTGACATGTAGCACCAAAAAGCTAAAAAGCTAATGTTCATAATATTTAATGTACATGTATGTGTTACAGTAAATTACAATAAAGATCAATTAAGCCTGATAAATAGATAAAAATAAATCTGTGAACTAATTACAAATAAAACAGTTTTTAAATGCTAATAAACAAGTACTAACAAACAAAGATAGCCAGAATAATAACACAATTATTATAACAAAACTAGAATGCGTGATTAATTAGTTTTTTTTTTTTTGCATTTCTCTAATTTGATTGACAAATTATTCCAAAGCTCACAGAATTGATAAGTAAAGGAATTTTTCATCCATGTAGGATTAAAACTAGGCTGCCGCAACATGGTCCTTTTTCTTGTTGAGTTATATATAGATCTAGCCTCTCTGTAAGTGAAACAAATCTTTAAATGTATGGAGTGCCCTTGGCATAGAGGCATTTATGTAGAAGACTGTAGAGTCCCCAGGGGTGGCACAGTGATGAGAGCACTTGTCTCCCACCAATGTGGCTGGGGTTTGATTCCGGGACTTGATATCATGTGGGTTGAGTTTGTTGTTGGTTCTCGTCTTTGCTCCAAGAGGTTTTTCTCTTGGTAATCCGATTTCCCCCTCTCCTCAAAAACCAACATTTCTGAATTCCAATTCGACCTGGAAAGTACCCCCAATTATTAGTGATCTGCACTAAATACATTTGACACTTAAAAGTAAAATGATTTATTTATTTAATTTAGTGTGAGAGACTCACAGTAGACTCAGTATTATTGTAAGGAACTCATTTAACATGGGTACTCAGAGTTCGTAATATAAAATAAAATTTAAGTATTGTTAAGTTTGTTGTTATTAATTTTACCTATAGGCTCAATTAGTACAGGGCAATAATACCCAAGGTATCCAGCAAAAAAAGATGGGAAAAAAAGTGTTGCACAACCAGAGCATAATCATCTTTAGTTATCATGATGTGTTGTTAGTTGTGACAGTCAAAGCTATAAATAATTGTGTGCTTTTCTTATATTAATATTTTATATTCATATAAAATTATTATTAACTATATTTTAGACTTCCCTATTTATAGCGTAGTAATTCCTGGTTGTTATATCTATTGCATTACTTTCTCTGTCGTTGTATTTTTTTTAATGTGTGAATGTGCTATCTTGCTGACGTGTTATTTATTTTCATTTAATACTGAATACATGTCAACTGGCTGCCTGGCTCCGCTAGCCCCAATGGTTATTCCAGGCAGCCAGTACTCTAATTTTATTTCTAATATTTTTGCAATGAACTGCGCATAAGTCAAGAGTACAAATAAAGATTGTTGTGTTGTGTTGCAGCAACTTTGACATATGCTGTATGCCTTCTGAAGTTGCTCAGATTTGTGTGTTTTAAACATTAACATGCTATTTGACTCCTAAAATCTTCGTAGATTCAGAACAGTTATATTCTAATCCCCAGTGTCTGCTTTTGCAAAGCACATTGCAAATATTTAAAGCAAAACTTATGCTGGATTAATTAAAAGTGCCAGCTAAATTGAATCCAGTTTTTTTCCTATTTAGTTTGTTTTGATGTTGCAAAATGTGTGGAAAATTGGCAGTACTATTCTATGGGTCAAAACGATAAAGAAAAATGATAAAAGTTTAGATCTTCTTGTACACTGGAAAACATTTTTTTCAAAAAGTGTAAACTGAGCATATATGGTATAAATTAATAGTATATTATTTTTTAAACGAGGGACTGGCTTTCCATAAACTTGGTACAAAGATATAAGGCTGTTGTCTAAGAAAAATTTCAAGGAGCCCAAAAAGCCAAAAGCCACGAAGCAAGTCCTGAGCCCCACATGTGAAGGCTTAGGTGCTGCTGCAAAAAATTTAGATGCCCAGAGCATTTTCTTGGGCACCCCAGGCTACAAGGCTCAGCTGTTAGACATCAGATTTAAAAATTAAACACACAGAGGCAGATTTATGTGTAGTGTTCTGAAGGAGGTCAATAAGATATTTTCTATATTCACTGCCTTTTAAAAATATTTAAAATTGTATAGCTAGGATAGTGAACAGCAGAAATGGGAATTATGTGATTAAAATGGCCAGTTCAAGACACAATGCATGCAAAGAATTCTTTGCCTACTTCAGTTTTTGGAGCTGGTACTTAGGGTGACCAAATGAAGCCAAGTTACATTAGCCAAGTGTAGACATCACAAAAGTGTAGAGTATTGTAGGGCATTCTTGTATTTGTATTGATGAAGACGTCCCTAATCAAGTCGTTGTGTATGTTCCTAAGTGTGAGAAATCGAGAAAAGAGGTTGTATGTTGGTTCCATCTTGAAACGTCACAATAGCATCTTGACGTCCCGATACTGTCCATCATTCTCAGTGTGTGCGTTTCGTACAGTTCCTTGTGTTTTCGCCTCAAAAACTGCAAGGTAAGATTCATTGCAAAACGGCTGGAAAACCTGTTGGAATTGGATTTGGTAAAACTCTCATATGACACTCCGAACAATAAGCTAATCAATATTGACGTTATTCACATTTAATTTACCTTTTGTTCTCTTTTGTTCTCGTCCGTCATTGTTGTTACTCAAGATCCAGTATGTAAATTAATATTCAACCTGTTTGTTACAGTTCATTTTTTTGGAAATTCCAGAATAAATACATTGTACTTTGATCACTTGGAACCATCCGAACAAATATTGTAATCTTATGGTGTTATGAAAAAAACAGACTAAAGTCTTTTTTTAAAATCAATGTTATTCAGAGAAAGACACAATAATTTGTATTGAACATGGAATCAGGGAGATTTTGTGATAAATATAAAAAAAGGAGAACATTTTGTTGGCATGTAGACCTTTTTTTAACCAAATTTAAAACAGATTTTCAAAGTATGATAATTGTACACATCTGCATAACCCATTTTGTATTTTGAAAAAAAAATTAGTAATAAACTAAAAAACCCTCTCACTTAGTTTTATCAGACTTCATAACAATACAATCATTTCATGACTGTTGAGGGTAGTTTACATTCTTTCAAGATAAGGTTAGCATAATATTATTGTCGCTGTGGCACCAACTGCCTCTATTTTCAATTGAGGTAATTGAGGCTTCAGTTCTATCAGAAATGTGGTAATGTCATCTAATGACATGAGATATTCTGTGGTCAATATAACTTGAAGTTCCCAGCTTATTAGTGCCAAAAGCGACGAGACTTCTAGGAGTCTTGCAAAGCAAACATCCATTAGTTTGTCTGGTGTGGTTTTCTCAGCCAAGAGGGTAGCCCTTGTAAAGTCTCATAACCTAAGATGCTATGTCAATTTATATTTTGCAAATCTCAGTGGATACAGCTGAGTTCAATGCATTCACTGTCAACATCAAATGCTAAACCACTGTCATCTGGCTATGATAACTGCTAATTACATTATTATCTGTGAAATTAAAAATTCATTTTTGTCAGCATAGAAATGTTTCCTTTAAAATTAATGTGTAATGATTTTTGGGAATATTTTTCATTACAAAAACCATGCCATATTGATTTTAGTTACACAGTAATAACAAAGCATAGTAGCATGCTTCCTTTTACAGAGAATTCAAGTTGATATTATAATAAGACTGTCAGGAACATTAAATAAATTGTAATCTTGTGTTATGACTCTTCTCAGCTTATTATCAAAATACACGTATGCCTGTTTGTTATAGCTGGGCACATCATAATGATTATAATTTATTGCATCAAGCGCTATAATATAACTAATAGTTGTGGTGATGTGTTGTTCGTAAACCTTTACATACTAAGTTTGCCAAGTCTTGAACAGCATTTCCAAAGACTAAGAAGTCAGAGCTGTAAATTTATGTATCCTTGAGCTCTGTAATGTTGGACTAATAATGTGATTTGCAGTCATGTTTTTGACTCGTCGAAAAAAGCCTTTTATGGTAAGTTGTCACATGATGGTTGATTGTACTCTTTGCCAAGGTAGTCTTTCTGTAAGGTTTTTTTTTTCTTCAACTAAGACCTACAGTGTATTTGCCACCAGATAAGGCAAATGTCATGCCATATGTTTCTTTAAATTTAAACCTCCTCTCATATTTTTTTCCAATTCGACCTACTGTGAATACTGCCAGTTATAGATCACCATTGGCTTGTAGTGCGACTGTTACTGTACCTTACAGTTGATCCCTCCACATAAGCGAAGTATGGCTTTTGCAGCAGATCTCTTTCTGTGGTCTTGAACCCCAGCTTTCTCAAACTGGAACTTTGCTCTCTTGGATTTGAGTCATTTACTTTGGAGCTCAATATCTTGAATCCAACACTGCTATCCAATAGTGTGACTTTTATTTCTGTGGCCTGAATTAAAGGCTCACACACGGTGCAACATTATACACAACAGTCTGTACAACTTTTCAGTTTCACTCCTATTCATCTTGTGTCAACACCCAAAATGTTTGGAAAAATATTGTATGCAGCAACTCCATAATTTGTAGATTAATAAAGATTTGTTGTGGATGGACATGTGCATGTAATTTTGTTGCATGCAGTACCGTATGGCATCATGCGTAATAATAATGATAATAATAATAATAATAATAATAATAATAATGATAATGATAAAGGATAGTCAAGCTGGAAAAACTAAATGAATGAAATACATGTACCTACATGCAACAAATACAATACATGTAAGTTTCCCATTTAGAATACAAAATGCCAGCACTTACTGTACAATTAATTGCCCCCACCCCCCTCCTTCACATTTCTAATGGTGCATCCCTAACCTACTGCTAATTGCAGCGTCTGACTCCCAGTGTCTGTGTGGATGAAATCACACAGAGTGGGTGTGGTCAACCCCCTTGCATAAGGGTGGGGTTATTCAAAGGGGAACACTCCTGGGGGCATACTATCCTCTCAATCACTATCATAAAGAACGAGAATTCATACTTTCTAGCTGCCCTAGCCGATTCCTTCACTCCAAATCAACTGTCCACCCAGCCCCAGCTTCACGAGGTTTTGCGGTTCACATATTTCTAGGACTATAACTGCAGTAATGATGATGGTATTGACTGACTTACATTGACCATTAAATAATTTGGCACGGCACTAATTCATTTTGTCTTAAATGTGAAAAATCAGTAGTTTTTATTGATAGGTACGCAATCACTTAAAACCTGTAACAGTGCATCACGCATAGGCTGGATCACTCTGCAGCAACTACTTACTAGGAAGTTTCCTATCCCTTAAAACATTACAATGCTAATGATTTATGATTGATAATGTTACTATTAGCCAGGATGTTGGAATTAGTAATTATATTCCAGCCAGCGCTGAGGTCATCACTATCCTGGTGCTGAAGTCTCACAGGTAATAGAATGCAGGACAGAATTGTTACGTTTAAATTTCTTTTACAGCCCCTTTCACCTCCATTTGGTTGCCTTGATGCTTACCAGAAGCTTGAACAACTTGGAGAGGGATCATATGCAACAGTGTTCAAAGGGGTTTGCAGGTACTTAATCTAACTAATAATTGTGTTTGTTGCAGGATAATTTGTTCCTTGACCAGTCAGTTTGTTCTAAAGCAGGTTAATATTAGAATAATGATATTAAGGTCAATTTGTTATCATCCTACAGTAGATTAATATGTTTTAAACTGCAAACTGTTTACTTTATTGTATGCCCCCTTAAAGGGCTTTTCAACATATAATACATGGTTAAAATTATATATTTGTAACAATATTGCACAAACAGTAATCACCATTGTCATGAATCATCATCTTCTTCTTTTTGCTAAGATCTAAATTGATACTCTATTATTTTAAGATTGATCCTTAGGGATGCCTGAAACATAAAGTGATACTCTTTTAACATCTTCTGAAGGTATAAGTGATGGTGCCTGTTTTAATTTCTTTTTTGTGGGGGGAGGGGGGGGGGTAGGGAAGGAATTAATAATTATTTCCTTCCCTGCTCTCCCCCCCCCCCCCAAAAAAAAAAAAAAATTAAAAAAAAACTACCCTAGGCTTGCAACTGATTGTAACTAAGTGCTAAGATCTGTTATTGGCTTTTTATAAATGTTCTTGTTGTTTATAACTTGTTAACCAGTTTAATTTTTTGGCCCTGTGTTTGTGAATCGTATGTGTAGAGTGATCCAAAACTGAATGATGTAACAACTTCCTTGTAGCAAAAAAAGTTTTATTTTTTTTATTCTAGTGCAAACAATAAAATTGTGGCTCTAAAAGAAATCAGATTGCAAGAAGAGGAGGGAGCACCATTTACTGCTATCAGAGAAGGTACAGAGTTGCTTGGCATAGTTTTAGCTTCAGGAATCATTATTGTCAGAAGTGTTTTCTCCCTTGGGTTATAATCAGCTGATATACTTGACACAGTACAACTCGACTGCCATTGATCTTTCAGCATGCATGTAGTGCCTTCTCACTTTGATTAATCTTTTTGCAAGCAATTTTTCTTTCCTGGATGAAAATGTTTTGGAGAAAAATTTTTGAATAATTGAATGTCAAATATGTCATTTTGTGAAGGTAAAAATTTCTCTAAGAATCGTTTGTTTTTCAGCATCTCTGTTAAAGCAACTGAAGCATGCCAATATAGTGACACTACATGACATAATTCACACCAAGGATACTCTGATGTTTGTCTTTGAGTTTGTGGTAAGTCTGGATTATTTGTTTTCATTATGCTGCTCATATGGATGAAGATTACATGTAGTATTGAGCAAGGAGGCCTCCCAACTAGCCTTCAAGCATTCAACCAGTATCTGGAAGATCATGGGCTCAGAATTTCTCAAGTAATTCAACTTGGTAGCACTTCAGTCTGTTAACCCTTTAATCCCCTAATACTAGTAAATAATCAAAGATTAGGGAGTGCATTCGATGATCTTGATCCCAGGCCCTCTCTCCTTTGCCAAATTGATGGTGATGTCATCCGCCCCTGCAAAGTCTGCAGGGGATACCAGATATGCGTCCCAAGATCCATTCATTTGTTGATTCGATGGACTGTCCCTTACAATCTCAACTCCAAACGCAATAAGGAGTGCATTCTTTCTACATCGAATGCAATCAAAGCACAAATTCTTCTATCTTGTCCCCATACTATTCTTATAAAGGTGTACTGGGGAAAAATTATTAAAATATCAAGAAAATTTACCTTTGGTGATCATATCCTTAATTCTCATGACCTCAGGGGTTGAATAAGCATTGATATTACAAGGAGAAATTTGAAGCTGATCAATGTTAGGGTTCATTTAGTATGCAATCTGTACTTGTTAAGTTCTATACCACACTTTTGTGACAAGTGTTGATGAGCAAAAGAGTAATATCTATTTGATTTAAAATAAAATGGAATTTTTTCCTATTTGCTATATTCAGACAAGTCTTTTCTGAGGTGAACATTCATATTGATGAGCATTATGTTCATACCTTCTTGTGATGCAGTCCAAATGTTTTTAAGAACAAATATTGACATTAAAAGCTTACAGCAGATGTGTTTTTTTATTGCAGGACACAGATCTAAATCTCTACCTGGAGAAGTATCCAAGAGGAATTCCTCCTTACAATGTCAAGGTTTGTTAAATGGCCAGCCCAAACAGAGATGCAAGGCAAAGTCCAGACTTTGTAAACATTCTCTCTTGAAAGTATTAATTTCCCCCTGGTGAAAGGGGGAAATTAGTACAATGAAAGTCAATAAATTTCAACTCCTATCTAGAGAGTCATCACAGACTGAGGTAATAATGTGAACTTAATTAATAGCCAGGCCCTCTGTGATCAGTGTTATCTTCATTTAACACGTCACATATTCAGAACTGTGGCACTGCAACTTACATGTATCACATTGGATCATTGGATGCAAAATTGGATGGCAGTACCTGAACTGACTGAATCCGCCATCATCAAGCTCTTCATTCATGTAGCATGTGGCACCAGATGAACCCAGAAAACTTCATGTTCAGTCTGTTTGCCCTTCATTTTCAATGACTATTACACTGCTTCTTGTTTTACACCTGTTCCTGTTTTTAAAGTACAAGGAAACAGACCTCCTTTATCTCCCCCTCCTAGCAAGGCAAAACTGTATCAATCAAATCTTTTCTATTCTATGAGTCCCCATTTAAAGGTCTACTTGCCCAGGGTCTGCGCTCAGGGGAAAGCTGATGGTAGGTGCACTAAAACTTGACGAAACATGTTAATCACTAGCCACCTGAGAACATCTCACATTACCTTCCTCTTTGTTGTCTACAGCTTTTTTTGTTCCAGCTATTAAGAGGCTTGGCTTACATCCATGAAAGAAAAATTCTTCACAGGTAAGAAACCTTAAATAAACTGGCTAGAGTGCTAGTTAACATAAATGTGAATTAATCATGATGTGTTGTCACACCTGGGCCGCAGTTGTCTCACATACATGTAGCTACACATGCGATGAGCTGCTTTTCTGTGGCTGGGTTACCCTCAACATTTTTTCTAGATTTCCATACACTGTAACTCTGTAACTCATACACTGTTTACAACTCATTTGTACACTTGGGTAGAGAGAGACAACAAGGGAACTGGTCAGAACAAGTTTGTTTTAAGAGGACTTGCCTTGTCAGGGGTGGGGAGGGTTATTGTAGACACCACCTATCTCATGAATATTACCGTCAAAATCTTATTGGCTTTAAAATTTGAGTAAATGCAGAAATATTCAGCTAGCAAGAGTCAGCATTGCTAGATAAACATAAAAAGTGAGGTTTGAATCTCACTGTCATTTTTTACTATGTGGATAGAGGGATGGCTATGCAAAAAAGACACCATCTTTTGAGATTGTGGAAGAGACCACCATCTATTTTGTGGTTTGGTGGGTCCTGTTCAAGTATAGTAGTTTTGACCACTTCCTTAATGTGGAAATTTCTTGTAATTTACAGAAATAACACAATGATGCAGGGGACCAATATATTGTGTTTTTTTCATGGATAGCTTGTCACACTTTAAATCTTGATATCAACTTGCATATTCTCCTTACTGGTTAATTCGAAATTTCTTATGGTTTTAGTTGGAAGAATTTTATTTTAACATCCAGGCATCTTATTTTTGGCAATCATTGTCTTTATTGTCATAAACTGTGTGTTTGATCAAGCTGAGATATTGTACGTGTAGGTGAGGAGAAATTACATCCTGGTCACATTTGAGACTTGAAAGTTTAGCTGGTGCAGATTTAAGCCTTTAGGTAGTCTTTTTATATTAATTTAATGGCAATGCCACCAAATAAACATTAAGGAGTTTTTTTCAGAACATCAATAAAAAGTATGAGTTACAATAATTATTTAGTTTATTGATCATGTAATGTTTCTCCTTTGTAGGGACTTAAAGCCTCAGAACTTGTTAATTAATGAAATTGGAGAATTAAAACTGGCTGATTTTGGTGAGTTTTGTGACTTTGTACTTTGTAGAGGACCCTTCTGTAAACCACTTTTGTGATGTTGGCATTGTCATTAAAGATTACCCTCAATTAAGTTTACTTCAGAATTCTCTTGTTCCTTAAAGGCTACTGATTATAGTATAGTGGGGTCAAATTAGGCCCCGTTCAGACTAGGTGCCCGTTCCCAGTTCTCGGGCACGGGCACTAGTCTGAACAGAGCTTTTTGTCGGTGCCCGAGCAAAAATCTGGGCACCGTGCCCGGGCACGGGCACTACCTCCCGCAAGGGTAGTACTCGGGCACCGTTCCTGGGCACGGGCACTGGTGTGAACAAGATTTTGTCAGTTCCCACGTTTTTTTCTCATGCCTCCTTACGATACAGCAAACAAAATGACGGGCGCTAAATTGACGAAGGAGAACACAATTGCTCCTTGGGCACCAAGGAGTCTGAACAATGTCCTTTTTAGTGCCCTGGCACAGAGCTCTGGCACGGGCACCCAGTCTGAAAAGGGCCTTAGTTGCTTTTTTGGCTTACTCCAACCCTTTGAACATGTCCTTCTGCAAAACAAAATTCATTTTTCAGTGTTGCCACAGTCAGGGAAAAGTGCGGGAAAAACAGATTTTTTTCAGCATTAGGGAAAAGTCCTGACGGGAATTCTGTATCAAGTCAGGGAAATACTAAATTCTACCTCAAAGTCAGTGAAAAGTCAGGAAATTTTATTTTAAGGTAACTACAAGGTTTGGGAAAGGGTTTCCAAGATGGCAAAAGAGAAGTACACAAAGGGATTGATTTATGTGTCTTCAATGCTGGCTTTTTTGGGGAAGAATTTGTTTTTTGTGGTCAGTTAAAACTAGTTTTGGTCATGCAGTGAAAAGTCAGGGAATTTTTATTATTTTTTGATAAGTGGGAACCATGTTGTTGACAGCTGTCTTTTATTAAATTGTTTGCCATGACTACTCCTTGAAATACCAGCCAGGGCAATGGCAATGGTAGTAGCACTTGAGTGGAGCAATTAAACCTGGAAACATTCCAGCATGCAAATCAATTTTTGTTCCTGAAATACATTCAATAGTACATTATGTTGTATGTACAATGTCAAGTAGTCTACTTGTCGTTGCATTCACTTGAGAAGTTATTTAGCTATGTGTTTTTAGAGTACTGCTTATTGTTTTGTGATTACCAAACCTTCATGATGCGTTTCAGGTCTAGCACGTGCCAAATCTGTTCCCAGCCACACATATTCACATGAAGTTGTCACACTGTGGTAAGGAATTCTTTCTTGTATATTTTTACATCTTCCTTTAAGCAATCTCACATGCTGATCACCAGCAATGGTCTTTGTTGCATTCAGATTATTAGTTATCTGGTCTGTCTGATTTATTGACAGGTATCGACCTCCAGATGTGTTGTTAGGGTCAAAAGATTACACAACATCTCTAGATATCTGGTAAGTATATCAGTGAGAGCAAATCAGAAAAACAACTGGATATTATAATATAATATTATAATTAATTACAATTATTATTCCCATTGTTTACTTTGTTTGAGAAAGAGCCAATCAGAACTGAGTGCAGTGAATAAACCACAGACCTATTTTGCAATTCATGTCAACAGAAATTGTTGATCTGTGAAAATCAGAGTGAAGTGATCACATTTCTCTCAAAATTGTGATTAGTGAATGGAGAATGGAAAATGATCAGTCTAGGAAAGTTAATACAGATCTGTAAATAGAGATCTTGATTTCACTGGAATGTCTGAAGTACTTCAGTTATTGAATTTGCAGTTCCAGAAAATATCCAGTAGACCTGAACCCTTCAAAGTTCTATTTTTGAACTGGACCCTTATAGCCTGCAGCTGCATTGATTTTTGCACTTGGCAGCATTGTTCTGTTGTTCATTGTTTTGTTCTCTCAGCCAACCATGTAAGATGTTGCAAATGGTGCAGGTCACTCCAAAATATCTGTACCAACCCCTTGGGGGGTCTTTAGAAATTCTTAGGGGTGTTTGTGTGTGTGTGTGTTGGGGGGGGGGGGGGGGGGAGGTTAAATACCAAAATGTTTGTTTTGAATTTCTAGGGAGGTGAGACCTGTCTCAATTAAAATAACCTGTGGTAGGGTGTAGGAGGGGATTGGAAGTTTGCTGGAACAGCTCAGTATAGTACTATTACAATTCAATACACAGACAGAAACTGATGCCTCACTATACTCACTAGTTAAGGACGGTGCCTACTATTGTTACTGCGCATACGTTCTGCGCATCTCGAGGTACTCGGGTTTCCTATGGGTGGTGCCTAATAGTACAGGAATATTTTTGCGCAGTTTAAAACTATACGAAGAAAGCAGAACTTAGCAAATACTTTTGGTATCTCAAAAGACAATTGGGGGTAACCATGCATTTTTCAGAGATAATTAAGCTTCAATTTAGGATAAAAATCCCATACATTGCTTTATATTTTGGCGCTTTTTAGAGATATTATTGCTTAGTTATCTCGGAAAAATGCATGGTTACCCCCAATTTTCTTCTTGGATTCCAATAGTCTTTGGTAAGATCTGCTTTTCCCGCATAGTCATAAACCGCACAAAAATACTTCGGTATTAGTAGGCACCGTCCTTAAATCTTGTCCCGTGTTTTGATTGACAAGGATGAGAGACCTATTGTCCTGATAACTGGTATTGATAATTTGTACTCTTGTTCAGGGGTGCTGGCTGTATCTTTGTGGAGATGATAACAGGAATTGCTCTGTTTCCTGGAATGAGAGATTCCATTGATCAACTCAATAAAATATGGCAGGTAAGAATTGGACTGCTGGACTGGACTGCTGTACATGAAATGGAATGGGACATCCAATAGAATTTCCATCTGCACATTGTACATGTAACTCCCGAGTACAATCTTGGGTGCAAATGTTTAAATTGTCTGGGCAAATAAAATTGCTCCCAATGATTCTAGATTAGAATTGACAGAAAATGAACAGCTCAAAGGCCCTTTACATGGCTGTGATTTTTGTGCAATTTTTTTTGCACTTTTTCAACTTGAACTTTTGCCACGCTGAAGTTGTAGTTTTGAATTGCATATGTGAACTAGTGGTGATTTCAGCATGAGTTGTTGTTGTGATACCACAAGGGTTTCAAACATGTATGAAACTTGATACAAATTTGCAGGATTTCTCAGAGAATGTACAAGTACAGTGGTATCACGCTGAAATTGTATTAAAATCACTGGTGGTTTACATGTGTGATTTGCAGTTGCAGCTTTGTGCAATAAAAACGCAGTAAGGTGCAACAAAAGTTGTGCCAGTATAGTTGCATGAGTGAATGGGCCTTAATGCTTCAGTCACTCGACCACTTTTTAGATCAAGGTAGTGAACTCTCACTGTACCGTCAAATTGTAGATATCAGGAACTGCAACTGAAGAGACATGGCCTGGTGTGACCAGACTGCCTGAGTATGATACAGGTTGGTAAATAATATCACTCACAAAAAAACTGTTTACTAAGACCTAAACTTAGAGTGCTTTCCATTTGTCAGAACTGCCCAGCCAGTCTGGTTCCAATTTAAAGGATACGTCTTATGCTAGTCCTTTGAATTTCTTTAAAGTACAGTAAAAACCCACGTATAAGAACCTAGTGATTTAAGAACCTACAGGCTGAAATTGGGCATTTTAATACCCAAATATATAAGAACCTATTTAGCCTGGCAAAGAAAAATAGGTTCTTATACAAAAAAAAAAAAAAACCACTCTTATTGTAAGGCCAAAATACCGGATTTTGTTAGAAATTGTGAAATTTCTGAGAAATATACCATGAAAATTAGTTGTTTAATACAGTATGTAGTACAATGAAGAAACTTCACAATTGAAAATCTTTTAAATACAGAGTATAGAATATGTAGTACTGTATAAAATTATACTGGTGTAGTCTTGGGACTTGAATCTGTAGAGTGCCCTGACTTTTTGTATCACTATGACAAATCCTACAAATAAGAACCTACTAAGAACCTAATCAGCCTGACTTCGGAAAAACTACCCCAAAATATAAGAACCCATTCAGCCTGAACCCAAAAATTCTAGGTTCTTATACGTGGATTTTTACTCTAGTGCATACCACTAATAGTCTAAGTCAGAATAAGTAATTATGTGACTTAAAATCTTAATATAAAATGCACTAGCTTTTCTTACAGTCACCAGCATGAGTCGAGTATCATTGATTACACAATCAAATCAATGAATTCCAATCAGTCACTCAAGCAATCTTTTCTTGTCAATCACTTAACCCTTTGCCTACCGTGACCCTGACTATAGTGGGTCCTGAACTCACAACTTTGTCGGTATTTGCTCAATTACAGTGACATTTTGTCAGCAAATTGGTCTTGGAAAGATCTTTGCATTTCAAAGGAAAAAATGGTACCCTCTGGTATCTATGATGTGGTTTACCACCCTTATGATTTGTGGAATACTTTCATTTAATGCATTTACACTCTCATATCTCAGAGTGGTCTATGCATTAAAAGCTGCAAAATAAGCTACAGTTTTGAGGTAAACCTATCACACGAGTCGATCAGTGAAATTTTGTAGTTTTGAATTATGTCGTTTGAAAACCATTTCTGCCAAAGACCCGACTTCCTTCAGTTATCTTGATTTCAGAAATTAAACAGTATATTACATTAGCAAGGAAAAATGGGCCAAAAAACTTGGTAGGGAAAGGGTTAAGAAGAGGTTGCTTAGCCTCCTGTATCCTGCATAGCAGTTGTTTCCTTTTCCAAGCTTGTACGAGAAGTTAAACGTGAATGGAAGCTTTCTCCATTTCTCATTTTGTAACTTCGCGAGCCTCCTGCGCGAGCCTCCTGCGCTATCGGAAAGGAAACAAGTGCTACACAGACTAAAGGGCTGTTTACACGACAGGCAGAAAAGGGTATCGAGCCGTTAAAAAGTGCAACGGTACCCACAATTTTTGTAAAGAAATACCCGTGCTGTTCTGCCTATGGACCCAAAACAGCACGAGTATTTATCTACAAAAATTGTGGGTACCGTAGCACTTTTTAACGGCTCCGCACCACCTTTTTCCTGTCGTGTAAACAGCCCTTTAAATCTCTTGATGAGATTCTTAGGGTTAAGTTGTTGATAGACAAGGTTGTGACTAAAAATTTTAAAAAGAATGTAATTTCAGTGTAGAAGTGTAATTGTGACGTTTTGGTTTCCTTTTCAGATGTGTTTGTTGACTTTCCACCTCAGCGATTAGGTGTTGTTGCTCCAAAGTAAGTGATGATCCACTCAAACCTGCTGTTGTTTTCTATTATTATGAAATTCGTTGAATGTTCATTTTTAGATAAAAAGACTTTGTAGTGCGGGTAAAAATAACAGTGTTTATTTGTTCTGTCTGCAGGTTGTTGCTCATCACCGGAGCAGAATCTCTTGCTACAGAAATGGTTCAGGTAAATGGTTACTGAGATATTGCATAGTCTTTTGCAACACTGAATGATTGATACAGATATCCTGAGGAGAAAACTTTTTGAACATCACAAGAGCAGGCTTTATAAGTGCTTGTGCTAAAATACAGTCAAGATATGACTTGAATCCTGATTCCTGTCAGCTGGTGTGTGAAGTGAGCTTGGCTGCCAACTCCTTACCTTTCTGTGCCTTTTCCTCCTCCCCCCTCCTCTCGCCTCTGTACCACGTTCAGGGGTAACTCCAGAGGGGAGGGTTGACGGAGTTTTCTGGCGGGTTACCTGATTAGGGACTCGCATCGTTCTTAAACCCCTCTTTTCTACATCAGTTCCTCTGTAAAACACTTAATCTACCCCTTCAAATTTCTTGTATTTTAAAATAACACTATATCACAATTTAGCATCACCACACTAATTGGCCAGCTCGCGTTCTAATTTTCGACTGCCCTGGAACTAGCCTCCGTAGCTGGCGTGATGTTGGGCGAAGGCGATGGCGAAAGTTAGGCGAACGAGCAGCAAAGCTGCAAGGAGAAAGGGGAAAAGACGATTTGAAATCCTTTCTCGCGGCTTACCCCGCTTATGACGGCTCCCGGCCGCCAAACCTTTATATTCGCGCGCGGACAGAACCGTCAGCTACGTGGGCTACACTGGAACACGTGTACAAGGAAAATTGCTGTCTGATTGTTCTACTGAATGGACGGTCGCTTCTGGGGTAATAAGACGGCTCGCCCTCAGGTTCAAAACGACTTTGATGTTTCGCCCCTCGCCAGCTTGCCTGCTTAGTAGTCGTTTCTTTTTCAAGCGAGCACGAGAAGCGAACGATAGGTTCCGGGGAGAAGGAGCAATAATAACAGCAATAATAGTAATGATGATAAACATGGAGAGAAAAATGGAGAAGGGGGAAGCCCCCTGCCCTCTCCACCAATTTGTTTTGCTTTTGCTTTTGGTTTTTGCTCCTTCTCCTCGAAAGCTATCGCTCGCTTGTAAAGGAACGACTGCTGCGTAGGCTTATTATCAGCAAATAGAAACCGCAAGCTTTCATAGCATAACATATATAGCATAGTATGAGTATCATAGCGTAGCTTAGATTCATAGGGCGTAGGGTAACATTTTTATAAATTTAAAGTTAAAGAGTCTGCAAAAAGAAATCTATTGTTTTTTTCAGTGTGTTCCAAAGAACAGAATATCAGCTACAGATGCTATGAGACATGTGTACTTTAGTGACTTACCAAAGGAAATCTTTACTTTACCTAATGGTATGATACACTTCTCATTGTCGTTTCCTCTTTTTTTGTTTTGTTCTTTTTTTGCCTTTTGGTTGCCTTTCGCTCAATTCTCATCCAAATAAATGTGCACAGTTCCGTTGATATTTCATACGTAAATGGAAGTCAGTTATTGTCGTTTGAGAAATGAGCAAGAGCTAAAAGCATACATTATTACTATTATATTGTCTTCTAATCTGTTTTTTTTTTTTGCCGATTGCATGACGCTTACTTCAACTGCAAACCGTTAATCTGGTGACGTAAAACAAGGCGAAAAATGGTGCTTTATTTCAATTGTCTTGAGACGGTTTAACGACATACTAATGTTACTTTGTTGGTTGTTTTAGTGGCGTCATTATTCACATTAGCTGGTATTCAGCTGTGCAAAGAAGACGAATGAACTAAGGTGTGTACTATTGCAATTATGTAGACTGCGAGTGATCTATGTTTTTCTCCTTAGTTAGTGCAGCTCGCGTTGCGAGAATCGAGCGATCTTCCTGGCAAAGCGGGCGAAGATCGCGCCTATCTCGATTCTCTCATCACTCGCTCCACAATCTTTGAAATAAAAAAAAATACTGTTGGTAGTTTACGAATTATATTGTTTTTGATTTGCTCTAACCTGCAGACCCGATTTTAGTAGCGAGCCTGGGGCCCGTTTCTCGAAAGATTCGGTAACTTACCGGGCCCGATAAGTATATTTTTAAATGTTTTTTCGCCGATTACACAATGATTACAGACATGGTACTTGGCCGGTGTTTTCAAGGAATTATAAGATTTTAAAATTTAGTATTCAAAGCTAACAAAAGTTGACTTCTGTTAAGAAACATTTATCACCAAAGACACTTATCGGGCCTGGGGCCCGCCGTTTCTCGAAAGTTCCGGTAACTTACCTGGCCCGATAAGTGTCTTTCGTGATAAATGTTTCTTAACAGAAGTCAATTTTTGTTAGCTTTGAATACTAAATTTTGAAATCTTATAATTCTATGGAAGCATTGGTCCAGTACCATGCCTGTAATCACTGTGTAATCGGCGAAAAAACATTTAAAAATATACTTATCGGGCCCGGTAAGTTACCGGGACTTTCGAGAAATGGGCCCCTGGTCGCAGGTTACATCTGTTCATCCTGACGAGAATGGCGGAGAAATTTTAAAATTCTTCTGTTTACCCCACCTTAAGGTCAACCCATAATATGGCGTTCTCATCACGTAGCTTTAATGTGGCCGAACAATTCTTGGTCGTTCAGTTTCTAAAGCCCCGTCCATACTAATTCTCAGTTTTTTGTTCGAAAACCCGTCAGTACATTTTGATGCCCTTTTGCCTGTCGTCTACATTAGAGCAACCGTAAACGCTGATGAGAACGGCCGGAGACGGTTTTAAAAGTGTAGACTTTTGAAAACACGTTGTTTTGAAAACGCTTCGTTTCTAGTGTGGACAGGTGAAAACGAAGACTCGAACACGGTGACGTAAAAAGCGCGCCACGACATCAACTCCAGCCCAAATCTAGTCGTTTTCATATTTTTCGAGCGTTTTAGTGTGGACAAAAATATTTGCTACGTTTTAGCGAGATGAAAACGGAGACTTTTGAAAACGTCTTAGTGTGAACGAGGTCTTATATAAACCCCCGTTAATCCGTCCACCAATTAGACCCCGCGTGGCCATTTAATTAACCCTACTATACGGCCGTCAAAAATGAACATGCAGAGGAGACGCACGCATTCCCCAAAATGTCCTGTACATTGCTGTGTAAAAGGTAGATATTAAACCAACTAGGCCATGTATTTAACAATTATTCACCGATACTGAGGTGAATAATTGTTTTAGTATATACCACACAAGCTGAATAACTAGCAAACCAAAAAATTATTTTATTTCTGACAATATACCGACAAATGGCAGACTCGTACCCAGTCGCTATTTACGTGTTTAGTGGGGTGAGAAGATCGCGAAAAGTACTATTCACTTGTGTGGCATATGCTAATCGTATTTAGTATATACCACACAAGTGAATAGTGCTTTTCCGCACGCTGATTGGCTAGCCCGGAGGTGTTTAGCCAAGTACTATTCACCTCCGTTTCGGTGAATAATTGTTAATTTTTTTCCTATATTGCAGGCATGTCAATGCTCAACTGTTCTCCGCCAAGGAGTACAACATCAAGAAGTCTGGCATTACTTTGCCATCTTACATCATCTATCTATTGTAGCGGCTCAGTGATGACAAGGTTTAGCCCAATGACTGGTGATCTCAGTGCAAAGATTCCACTTCGCACCAGATTTGCAAAGGGCCACATATAGAACCAAGGCAGTGAATTACTACTCTCAAAACAGCTGTATCTTAACGAACAAAGATATCTAAAAGTCAAATGTAGAGGACATTAATTTCACGAGCTCTTAACAGAAGTTAATGAGCGTATGTACTCGTCTTAGTAGTTCTAGTCCCATTAGAGCGGTTTTCAGTCGAGTGTCGAAAGATATTTTGCGTTTGCTTGGTTTTGCTTTCCTACGATCTCTGATTGGCTAGCAAAACTTCGCGCCATCTTCTCAACCAATCAGGAGCAAAACCCAAACCAATCGTGCTTTGCTCGCACGCGTTTTCCCGCGCTTGGCGCCGGTCACTTGTATTTGCTTCGAGTTCTGATTGGTTCATTGCGTTGCTTACGTCTCTTCTGATTGGCCAGGTAATAACTTTGGTTTTGGTTTTACAACACTCAAATGAGAACCGCTCTAAATTTAATGAGTAGGTTGCTATACAGAGAGAGAAGGTACCACTTACTCACCTTGGTCCGTGTGATTAAGGACGGTGCCTACTTTTGTTACTGCGCATACGTTCTGCGCATCTCGAGATACTCGGATTTCTTATGGGTGGTGCCTTCTAATACAGGGATATTTTTGCGTGGTTTAAAACTATGAGAGAGCAGAACCTAGTAAGTGCTCTTTGGTATCCAGAAATAAGATGGGAAGTAACCATGCATTTTTCAGAGATAATACAGCTTCAATTTGGAAAAAAAAAAGCCATTCCTTTGCTTTGTATTTTACGGCATTTTAGAATAATTGCTGCTAAATTATCGCCAAAAAATTCCCCGTTACCCCCCATTTTCTTTCTGGATTCCAGTAGCCCATACTAAGATCTGCTTTTCCCGCATAGTCATAAACTGTGCACAAATCCTTCTGTATTAGTAGGCATCGTCCCTAATCTGAGCATTTCGAATATTGGAACTCACCAAATAGGGCCCGAATGGCCGAATTTCTTCCATTTGCTCATTCGGCCTACGTTATAAGAAAGTCTTAATCGATCACTGGTTTAAATATTTACAAATTATTTATATTTGGTTTAACTTAAATTTGTCCTCCAAGCTTATTGTCATCACCATTCCAATTCCAAACCAGGGGCAGTTTTAATTATCAATTAATTTAATTTAATTATTATGGGCTTTCTTAAGGATTATAAAGGCTTCTTTTATTTATAATGAGGGCGTCACTGTTGTGCGACCTTCGAACTCAATGCAATTTGTTCTAATTGCAATATGTATTATCTTTGTATATAGCAATGCGGTTAATGCATTTTTTTTAGAAATTTTCTCATAAATTATGGTTCTTAATTTATTAATATATTGAAAGTAAGTAAATTATGCATTTGCAAGTGGCAATTTCGGGATGTGTTCGGATGTAGAGTTTATCAAATTTTAATCGCTGTTTCTGTTTGTTGTGAATTTTGAGTAAGTTATAAAGTTCTTTTTTTATTTGTTTTACATATACACTGGTTTAGTTTTGAAACATGTTTGGTTATCTGCTGGTAAACAACGGGAAGGGGCGATAGTTCTGGGGATGAAATTTGAAAGTCGTACTTGTACTCAATCTCGTACTTGTATATTTGAAGCTCCCTATTATCCCAGCGCGGATTGGTAATGACGGTCATTCTACAGATTTTATCATTATAGGAAACTTGATATACCAAGGAATTCTCCCAACTAGTGTTATAAATCTGTATCTGAGAACCCGTAAGGAGAATGTATATGTTGACATTTGTTCTTGAAGGATTGAATTCCACTGCTTGTCTGTCGCAATTAATTCTTTGTTCTTTGGTTTTAGTTTGTTATTTCTGTTTTGAAGTTATTAGGATGAGTTATTATTGCCATGTATTACCAAATTGTACGAGGTTGACGGAATATTTAATCAATTTTACAAATTTGTAATGGAGGGCCCATAGATTAACGTGGCAAGCGTTCTGCAGCTATATTAAAAAAGTTGTGTATTTTTTAGTAGAACAATGCGTGGAAGCTATTTATATAATTATTAAAACAAAACCATTAAATGTCAAAGACACTACCTTGTGTGTTTCTAGCTTTAGTTTCTCATATCAATACTGGTTTGTTTTGCGTTGGATAAGATATCTTTAAACAATGATTCTACAAAGAAAAATCGTACATGCCAACAAGGCTCTGCGCTCATCTACGACTAGGCTCGATTTCTGCCGCTTCCTCGGGTCCGAACAGAGGCTGATTATCGAACCTGTTCTACAACGAGATTAAAAAAAAGAAAAAAATGGTATCAAGAGAGGATGACTCTCTTGATGGTATATATGTTAAACAGTTTTTCCACGAGTGCCACTGAATGTGAAATGATCGATAACGCGCTGAGTTCGCTTCAATTTTCCCACATCCAACAATTGCAAGCGCGAGTGGAATAATTGTTTAAAAAAAACAACAACAACAACCCAGAAATATTGCTAGATCTTCCTGATTTCATTTTGAAGGATCAAAACTCTGTAATTCCATTATCCAATGATAATTTTTTTAATTAACCCAATACACTCCTATTACCTAATTTCAGAGCCCGCGTTTTAAAAAGAAGTGGGAAATTGCTCTTTTATTGTCATTGTTTCGCTTTCTTTCCGAGAGGTTGAGTAAACATAAACGGCAAGTACTATTCCAATTGATATCCCTCGCCAAGTTGGTTAGGACTCTCGGTCAAATGCTGCTCAATTTCATGGTTTAAAGTGTTACGCTAGTGGTCTGCTTACAGAGAAAAGCCTGCGTTGTCAGTAATTGGTTCTCATCACGCCTCTAAAACAGGGGGGGGGGGGAGGGGAGTCTGGTTCGCTTCATACTAAACTGCGAGCAATCTCTTTCTTCTCCTAAGTTCTGTCACGCTCCCGCGATTTCTAGCCGAGTGGAGAAGCCAATTCATCCTCGCTCACTTTTCTAATTTGCATAATTTTACCGTCCTTTTGCGCTCGTGATCTGAGTAGGGCTACTCGCAGTCTAATTCATACGGAGGACCTTTTGCACGCGCGAGACTGATTTCGTCGAATTCTACCATACTCTGCAGACTGCAATCATGATACGACTGAGAGCGTGAACACAGGACGCCGGTGACAGACACAAAACAGGGAAGCTAAAAATAAAGGATTGGCAAGGCTCTATTCCTTCAGAAAAACGTTATGAATCTACTAGACTTTCAAAAAAGTCTAAAAAAGCTGATTAAAAAGTTCGCTCCCCTCGCCAAACGCGCGAGGTTGTTTTTGTCAGATTAATAGAGAAGGAATAAGTCCTACTCTGTAGCATTGCAGCTTAATATTAAAACATGAAGAATGCTCTTCTAATGTTTTAATATGACTTTTATATTTAGGGTTTACCAAGAGAGCCCATGATAGAACTAGTTTGGGTATACCGTGCCACCAGTAGAACTGATGGAGAGGGCTGAGCCCAAACGTAAGCACGGACGAGACAGACAACGGGAAGGATGAATCCCGGGGGGGGGGGGGTACTCCCCGGAATTGTTGGTGGGGGTGTGCCGCCCGGGTCTTCAAATCCCGACCCTATTTCAGACCTAAACATGCCATTTTCCACACCCGTTTTCAGACCTGGCCCCAGTTGTTGAAAGGCTGGATAACTTTATCCGCTGGATAAGGCACTCTTCAGCGTCAAAAATATACTCCACGTTAAATGTTGTCCAAGGTTTTCGTACACTCCCCAATTAAGCTGTGGTCAGAGTGTGCATTTTCGCTTTTGCACGAGGAGATACTGAAATCTTTGCACAGATTAAAACTGTCGGATTGTGACTTATCCGCTGGATAAAGTTATCCGGCCTTTGAACAACTGGGGCCTGACCTCTAAAATTCATACCCGTTTTCAGACCTGATAATTATGCATCAGTGCCGAACGGAAGTTGACGCAAGGAGTAAAAGTTAGCTGGAATGACATAGTTTATCTATTTCTTTTTCTCGCTATCAGTTAGTCGTTCCAGTTACGTACTGAGAAGAAAAATATGTTTGTAAGCTTTCGTTATAAATGTTCCCCGCCCCAAAAACCCGATCCGATTTCAGACTGTAATTGTCAAAATCTATACCCTATTTCAGACTAAAACGGCCCAAAAACCATACCCTTTGGGGCGGCACATACCTATTTACCTTATATAGGGGAGTACCCCCCCCCCCGGGGGGATGAATGAACACAAAGCTGAAAACCACATAGGACACTGAATGGCTAACTTAATAACCAGACAGGATGCCCTGAGGAAACCAGGCAAAGTGAACAGACAAAACCGAAAGCCTGAATGACCATATGAACGAAGAAACATGCCAAATGCCAATTACACGGATGTTACCGAATTATGGGCTTCTGATAATTCTTAAATACTTTAAATGATAATCTGGATCTAGATTATATTCATAGTTAACCCTTTTTCAGAAACTCTAAGATAGCTTTTAATTAAATATTAAGCCAATGTAAAAGGCTAATTTGTTGAACCGTGTCAGTAATAGCATTACTGAGAATAACTGAACCATGCAGATATAAGGCCAGAGATAGACACACGGAACGAGGAATGAACAGAAGGCCAAAACCGCTAAGGTTACTGAATGATCAACTAAATGCTCAAACAACTACCACACGGATGTCAGCCCAAATGAACAAACCACAGGACCGAAAGTCAACCCAGCCCCATAATCGAAAGTCCAGCCCAAGACAACATTTACATGGTTGAAAATTTTTCCGAAATGAGTTATTTACGTATATATTTAATTTATAATTACAGTTTCCTTATTTTGTTTTCAAGATCTATAATTGTTTTTATGCAATTTTTAAATTTTAACAATTGTTTTTTTGTGATGGATGGTGAATTACATAGTAATACCCGTTGGCACTGCTGATTTGCTTTTAAGGGAACTTTTTTTTGTTTTTCTGATTTTTTAACTTTTAATTTTTTAGTAGCAGCCCATGCAGAAAGTGGAAATATTTTTATACTATGTTAGTAAAACTGGTGTAGATAACTAAGCCCCATGGAAAAAGTTATTTCTGTATAATACAACACTGGCTCTGGTCCTTTCAAAAGTTTGGATTTATTTTTTGAATTCTAATTTTAGAATTGACATTGAGGAAAATTATGGCTTTGCAGGCAATCTGTCAATTTCTCTTAGCGTCTTGTTTAGTGCTGAGCAGATAACTGCTTTGCCTTGATAAGCTTCTCCTGTAATCATGATCTTGCACTTTTGCTCCTGTTTTCTTTCTTTTTCTGTTTTTGTCTTTTCTTTTTTATCTGCACTGGACAATCCTTCCTTTTGTTTCTTTTTCTCTCCAATTTTCTTTGCTTTCTTTTTAAGTTTTCCATTTTTTTCAATCTAAAATGCGTGGGGAAATTACAAAAGTATTGGTTGATTTTGAATTATAGCCTGTAGATATAAGCATCACTTAATAGTGGCAGACAATATATCTCTGTATTAGACTTTATATAAGAAATTAAATTACATAAAAAGCTGTTTGTGAGCTCACAGTAAATTAATACTTAAATATTCAAAGGGTTGGAGGATCTTGGAGATGCAAACCTCTTCTCTTCAGGAGTCAAGGAGGCTTGCATGGTTAATTGGCCGCTAGGGAGGGGTGGGTGAAAATTCTGAACCAAAAGGAATGGTCATTATAGTCAACTCCCTTTTTTGCGGACACCCCGGCTCAAAATCGCGAGTTAATGTCGGCTTTTTCGGCGAGAGTCCGTAATCCAGTTAACTCTCGTCTTGTGCATGTGGACACCTCGCTGTTACGGATACCCCGATAATACGGACAACAACTAGATCCCCGGCGAAAATAAATTACAGACGTTTGACTGAAATAAATTCCCGCTACAGTCGTCTGTAATTTATTTTTACCGGGGATTTTGTTGCTGTCCGTGTTAACGGAGTGTCCGTAATAGCTGGTGATAGGGAAGTACAGTCAACCCTCGCCTTGCAGACACCTTCTCTTGTAAATCTGTATTGACAGGGAGGCCAGGAAATTCAGTTTTTGAGGATTAATTTGTGGTGAGAAGGGTATAAAAAATGTATTACATTTAAAAATGCAGAGGGCCACATAGCGCTATAGCCTCTGCGCTTTGTCCCCGCACCCCGAGGAGGTTTTTGTCTGTATGTATATTATAATGACCGTAATCAAGTCTAACTGTTGATTGGTGGAACGTGGTTGAAATGAACAATAGCTGTCTGGTTGAATAAATTAATAAGTTAATTAATAGGAGCAACATTCTATGGCAACCGCTTGCTCAACACAATAAGGAAAAGGGGCAATTCATTCCTTTCCGTGCTTCTGGTTTGTGAGTTGTTCTCGATAATGTGTCGTGTAAGAAAATTGCCAGCATGATGTTTTCACTACTTAGTCAAGGATATGGAACATATGATGGAACGGCAAAGAAAGATGTACAGCAAGAAATCGCGGAGCAAAAGGTAAGACGTAAATAATTTATCAACAACAGAACGTGTAGATGATGTGTTTGTGAACTCATGTTACAGTTTATCGGGGTTTGGTTTTAATTCAATCGCAAATCGCTAGTTCTTTGTTAATTTCTCGCTTTCACCGAGAAACTCTAACCTTTGCTGTAGCCAGAAGCGTGAAGAATGCCAAGACTCTGATCTAATGCAGCATTTCATCCACAACTAATCCTTCCAATTATCATGTTTCGACCGGTAGATATATTCCGTCTCAAACGTTTGTTCGAGTGCGGATAGAATGCGCTTCAATGGTAGTTTCTAATATTCAGTACAAAAGGCCGGTTTCTCATCACATGCTAGTTAATAAACCAGATCTTCCGCTTATAAAATGCACATAAAAGCGGCGAGTGAAAGATCAATAAGGTGTTATGACTTTTGCACGTATTCAAAATCCATTCTGCGATTCCATACGCGTCTGACATACTAACGAGAATTAAGGCTAATAATATTTCAAGAGTAATATTCGGTCGAATACCACTGCGAAAAAAGGTTTTAAAGCGAATTTTTAAGTCAGAAATTAGGAGTCGAGGCATAATGTAAGCGTTGTGGTTATTTTACAATGTAAACAAACAAACCCCGTGAAAAGTTTCATAAAACCGGAGACAATGGTATAATTACTGCGAAATAAAAACATCTAAGTCTTTAATACCAGCGCTAAAACCTTCGCTTCAGTGTTCTTATTCCTATTGTTATCACATTTTATAGAAATTTTCTCTTAAAAGCACTTTAAAATTGAGAATATTGCATTAGTCCAATATTAATTTCTGCATGGCCGGTTTTCAATCAAGTCTAAAGCCTACCATTGCTAACTTGTACTTGATGTCATGGAAATTTCTGTTAATTATACTCAAACTTTAATGTTCTGATGGCCATATCATGAGTACATAGGATTGAGGAGTTTGAGGTAGATGACAATTAAATTTGACAAGTTTTGAATATTTAAAATTCAAAGCAAGGTGTTTGCTCAATATCCAGTTACCACGTTTAAATGTAGATTCAATGAATCAAATGCATGACACATATTTAGAATTGTAATTCCATCAAATATTTCCCAACTTTCTTAGCCTGTGTCAGACCATTTTCAGGGAGGAGAGAGACTGGGCACTTTCTCTCCCCCACCCCACCCTCCAGAAACTGATACTCAGGCTAGAAGTAGTAGGCTGGTAGCAGTAGTAACTTTATTTGACAAGAGTTAAACTCATCACCAATAGATGAAGGTGCCTGAAAGTTCTGGGGGGAGCTACAAGCAAGTGAGGAAGGCAACTATGACAACCCTGTGAGTGGCAATCCCCAGGCATGGTCACACTGAATTCTCAATGGATAAATTGAATTCTTACCAATGCTCACCTAAAGGGAGGGGAGGGATGGGAGAAAAGGCTTTTTCACAATATTTGTACAGGCACTAGAATGGTGTGAGCAAAATGGTTTGACATCAACAGGGGAGCTGTAAATTTACTGAGGCCCTGGGAAGACCCTCAGACCACCTCGCATAATGTAATGAAGAGACCGCTGGCCAGCATTGTCTCTTTAACCTTGCCTTAATTACATTTAACCCCATTAAAAGTACATTACAGTTATAAACACTGATAAACTTGTGGCCCTTCAACAAGTTATTAACCTTAAGGAATAAAAAGAAGATACTGTAATTATTATAGGTAGTTGATTAACATTCATGATATTCTAAAATGGTCTTAACCAAACCAGTTGCTTACCAAAAAAGAATATCAAACCAGAACATTAGGTTCAAGCCATATTTTCGGAGAAGGGGCACAGTACATGTAGTTTGCATAGCAAGGATACAGCAGTACCTGGCATTTCTGTCCCAGCAAGTTTTATTGATTGAAGCAGCTAAAAGAGTGAACATCATCCTTGGTACCATGACACTGTTAATAAATGGAAAACAGAAGTAATTTTATTTTTTTGTATAGGATTACTTCTCCTTGGAGGATCTTCACTTGCCACCGATCGGATCAAAGTACAGGGCACCAGCACCAGTGGATATTGTATCTGATTACCACCCTGGACCAAGATATGAAAACAAGCCATTTACACTACCAAAAGTGGAAACCACAAAGCAAAATCCAATACATGTACCAAAAACTTACACCACAAGGAAAGGAGCACTGCTGCTCTATGCAGAAGACTTTTTCCTACCTGGCTCTCCAAAGCCAAGGAAAAGACGGCGCAAAACTAAAAAGCAAACTTCATTGAAGCTCAGGACAATGAACGATTTGAGGAATTATATTTTGGACTACAAGAATGGGGTATGTAATCTATATGATGTTCGTTTATCCTTTGTAAGTCATTAAATTTGCTGACTTGGACAAAATTATTTTTGTTACAATTACTGCATCAGTCAATGCTCATTGTGGAGGTTGGGTACCTTGGGCTCTGTGAGTTAGAATCCTAATCGTAATCCCAGGATGATAGACTGCTCTTGTGGTCTGTTCTACCTGTAGCCTAGCCATGAGCCTGTCCTCCCCTCCCCTCCCTGCTCCCTTCCCCCTTCTCCCCCCCCCCCCCACCCTCCAGGCTTAACCCATGTCTGCAGAAATTCTGCAAAACTTGTAGGTCAAAGATGACATGACATCAGTAGCAACTGATTGCTACTAAACCCTTTTTTCCCTAATATCAAAGAACAAATTCTCCTGTCTTGTCCCCATACTTTTTCTTATAAAATTACTGGGGAGAAGTTATTAAAATACCAGGAAAATTCACCTTGGGTGATGATATCCTTAATTCTCATGACACCAGGGGTTGAATAAGCATTGATATTTCAAGGAGAAATTTGTTGCTGACCACGATTACTGGCTTTAGGTTTAAGCCGGGTTCCCTTAAACCACTGCAGTACCTGTAACATAATCATTGCCAGCCAATATCCACTTTCAGTCCCAGTGAAGCCCCAGGTATCGTTGTGACACAATAACAAATTTGAATTGATTGCTTCTCACTTGATGCTCTCATTTTAGAAATTAAAATTTTAATGAAGTTTTGGGTATCCTTGAATACTGTCTAATTGTATAATTTCAGAACCAGCATGCCAAAAAAAAAAAACCTGACATGCCCGTAAATTTGATCCTAACAATCCATTAATTTGGCAAACCCTCAGACAACCTGAGGCCAAACTACAGTACAATGTTTCTTTTCATGATGTAGTGAGTCTGATCAGAGAGATTAATACATGCAGATACGGCAAGATTGTTCCTTTTGATTAAAATAGCTTATAACCCTTTATATTGTTCTAATTTTTATAATTTTCTCAGTTTTGTTAATCATACACTGTAGAGTGATTTTTTTGTTCTTATTCATCATCATTAATTTTTATCACTTTTTTATCCACTGTAGGGTGATCCTCTTTTCCTTGCATTACTTCAGAAGCGACTCAGTGGTCACAAGGAGTCTGTCAGACCAGGCTTTTCACCAAAGCGTTACATTGCTACTCTTGGAAATTCACTGCAAGAGGAGACATGGAATCGACTCGCGGCAGCAGGATCTATCAAAGATCCAAGTTTACTGACCTATGACCCCAAACTAGCTCCATTGCATGGTGATACTGAAATGAGTACTCTCTTCCCCAATAAACCACAGCCATACAGTACAATGTCTCTTCCCCCTATCTCCCCATCAAGCTCAATGTTTGACAGCTCATTTCACTTTTACAAGAATGGCATGTCAACTGGAGCTGCGTCCATGATTTCTTTGAACAGTGAAGCTGATGAGTATGCTCCATCATCAAGAGCTCTTAGTCCTGCAGAATCATTGAGCAGTCGGCTCTCGGAAGTTGAGTTCCTGCCACATAGAAAAGACCCATATGCTCAGTTGAATGCAAAGCAGAAAGAGGACTTGTTATCACAACTTCTGCTACAAAAAACTTTAGCCTCAGACCTTTCAGACCTTCAGGGATGGGTGACAAACTACCCAGACCACGGGGGAGGGGTTGAGCAGGATCCCTCTTCTATGATGACTTTGCCAAAGACTAAAGCCAAGCATAGAGGCAGTCTGAAGTCAGGCTCTTTAACGTCGATACCACGGCTGCCCCCAATACAATCAGCAGGGGCTAGGCCAACGACACCTGTAGAGTTAACAGAAGAAAGGACATTGCCACTGGTACCAGCTGACATAACAGTTAATGAACAGGATATTTCTTCTGACAAAGAAGGAGAAAGAGATGATATTCTTGACCCTGGATCTATACATGTAGACTTAAGTTCTTTGGATGAAAGCTCTCTGTTAGCTGATCAGCGTGAACCACAAGGTTAGTAATACTCCTGTAGTAGTTGAGCTCTTAACTAGCTCATAGGCCATGTCCAAGTTACTTTGAACCTTATTAAAAAAGTGAGACTAAATGCATTTAGCTTTCAATCAGCTGAAAACTAGTTTTGTTTGCATGTGAATTTAAACTATTTATGAAGCCTTGTTTTCACAATGAGATTCAAAGAAACTCCGAAATGGCCTATTTAAAACTCTGGTAAATTTCTCAAGCTATTGAGGAAATGCGAGCAGTTACCTGTTATGTCCTTCATGTCTGAAACGCCTCAAATGCGAGTAGTGTAGCCCATTAATTTGCCCACAAACAGGCCACACAAATGTGGCTTATTTGTGGGCCATGTCAGAAAAATGGATAAGCTCTTTGATTGCGCCAAAATAGTAGCTGTGATCATGGAGTAGTCATGACAGCATAGTGGTCATAAACTGAAGGGTTTCAATAATGATGATGATAATTATACTGATGATGATGAGGACAATGACAATGACGATGATGATGAAAGAAATTGAAGGGTTTTCTGACTTTCTTGACAAGCGCGTCTGCAAATTATTATGTAAGATAGGTTTGACTGATTTAATGTAATTTTTTAGATAGGTTTTGCTGAGCTTGTCAATACTGTAATTATTATTTTCATTTAATTTTTCCTTTATTGACTGTTTCAACAGTTGAAAAAATTGGCTCATGTTTGTTCAAAGTCATATTTTTAGCCTAGACATACCTCTTACTACATGTAACCAAGTTCGAGGTCAATACTTAAAGTTACTGGGACAGGGGATGTTGATTTATGGCTCAAGCGCGAAGTGTGCTGGCCAAAAATCAATGAGGAAAAAATGAGGATCTGTAACTTACAGTATGGATCAAGAAAATGTGGTTATTAAGATACAGTACTTTATTATAAATCTGAGGTTAATCGGACACATGGGAAAGGAAACTACTTGAAGTTTAGCAGGCCGTACAGTGAAATACGGCCTGCAAAATTGACCAATTACACCCCGTGTGTTGACTGAGAGATAAATAATAAACTTATTTACAGTTTCAGCAATCTGGTTGAGTAATTTTAAACATTTAGCTTACCCATTATTTTTTGAACTTCCTTATTCCAGTATGTAAATTGTTTTGTCTTATTGCAGAAATCTGGTTGTCTTTGAGTTATTTTGAACAAAGCTGACTCATTTAATAGTTTTGAGTTTGTCCTCATTCCAGTATGTCTTTTAACAGGTAATCCCCTGTAATGAAGTGTTAATTCAATTCTCCAGTAATTTCATAATTTGCAATATCTTGCTTAAGGTCCTGAAAGTACTGCAGCAGTTACATCTGAAGAAACTACCAATAAGACTAAGGAAGATGAGAGTGAAGCAGGAGATTCAGCTCAAGAGATGAGCAAACTAACACTTAGCAGACACACAAGTGAAGAAGGTACCTACACTTCCTTGGTTTGTTGAAATTATGCCTAGTCATATTTGAGTTTCATGCATAAAATATTGATTTTCCTAACTGTGTGCTCTGTTAGTTATGAGAATTTAGTACGTACAGCTGTACACCCACAAAGCATCCCCCTGTTAATGTCCAAGGGTAGGGTTGGGTCAGGCTTGGCACTGATGGCAAAATTGTGACCAGTTTGCAAACACAACAAACTGGTCAAACTCCTCCATGTGTTCAAGTTTGCTCAAAAACCGTACATTTTGGGTTGGAATGTACAAGTGTAAGTTAAGCAAGGAAGTGTTCAGTGATTTCATTTAGTAGGCAGCGGTGCTGTACCAGCATATTTTGAACTCGGTGCTAGCTGCAGCTTACAAAAGTCATAATAGTCATAGAGTATGCCACCCCATGGCTTGTCTTGAGTATTACTTAAGGTGGCCGAATACAGTTTTTTAGTGTGCAGGTGTTAGAAGACGTTATTTGGAAACTATGTACTTCTGGACGCCCAAAATTGGTATGGTGTAAGACTAACTAAAAAGGAATGTATTTTTGTACGTCTTGTTGAGCTAAGTACCGTTTCCATGGCAATGCAGCGAACTATTAAACGTCTATAAATAGAAGGTTTCCTTTATTTTTAGAAAATGTACTCATTAAATTTTTTCCATTTTTTGTATCCAGAAAAACTCACAAAACACTGACACAGTTGCACTACTTTCATGTAATTTTAACAGAGAGATCTCCTGTAAATATTGATTTTGCATTTTAATGTTTTGTGAAGATACCCTCTGATAGATTTAGGTTTCTCTTTGTAGGTGAGCTACGCTTTTAGGCTACTATTTTCATGCCAAATGTCACAAAATTCTAATGAGCGGTTCCTTAGAAGACAGCTCATTTCCACGAAAACAACCAGTCACAATTTTTTGGTCCAATGCGCATGCGTGGCTTTAATTGGGTTTCGTTGCAAAGATGACAAGCATGCAAAAGGTTTTGGTGAATGACTTTTTTGCTCGGAAAGAAAAGAAAAAGAGTTCAGAAATGGGAAACAGTTATTTAGGATCAAAACTTAACTGTATTATCCATTTCATGTGAAATTTAGGGATCACCTTATCGACCGCCGTTTTTGCGTACCACAACCCTAGCGCGAGCTTAATAGCATCACTAACAGAATCTGTAAAGCAAGCGCAAACTGTGTTCGGCCACCTTAATAGATGCTTATGAAAATTGCCAAAGACCACACACTGCTTTGACTACACCTCCATGGTTGGGAGTCAAATTAAGTGAATTACAAAATTATAATTAACTGTAAAACTAGAGTAACAGCTCTTATTACATGTATGTACAAGCCTAACAATCTGGCATTTTGTGTTGCCATAACAGTAAGCTGACAGTACATTGATAACTGAGTGGGCCATAAAAAGGTTTCCTGGCACTTGTTTAAAGGTTCATAATGTATTCTACTTATAATATTATTGTGTTGTATTGTAACTTCAGCAATGGGACCCTTGGATGTTGTCCAGGGTGATGAAACAGTACCTGAAGTGCGTTCTGCCAGTGAAAATTCCATAGAAGGTCAAGAAGTAACACAGAGTAATGGGGTCATAGCTCTTGATGACATTGTTCTTAGTGACAATACTGTCCAAGGTATTGAGCAGCCCACAAGTGAGGGTGACAAGATGGGAGGCTTTGATGCAGAGCACCTAGCGACAGAAAGGAAAGAAACTTCATCAAGGGCAGAAGGGGGCGAAGGAGATGCTGAAATGGGTAGCGCAGAAGGTGTGACGCAAGCTGACAAAGAACCAGTGATAATGGAAGAAGCTGAGTTAGAGCCTGGAGAGGGAAGATCAGATGATGAAGATGAAGGAATTGGTCTTGACGGAGAAGAACTTGATGATATTGGAAGACAGGAGACAGAAGAGGAATTAAATCAAGGCGGTGGGACAGCTGCCACAGAGCAAGGTAGCCATCTACATTATATTAATTCTGTTAAGAAACTGCATCGTTTTTTCCTTTCTCTTTCCAACAGATCATTGCCACCTCTCATCATTGTCGAGAGGCAGCGTGGGTGAGAGGTTAGGGCACCAGACCACTAGCTGGAGTTGTTTCTTGTTACACCCAAGTTCAACTCCTCTGCCACGCTTGTAAATAGACAATGGTCTGTATCCTCTCAGTTGTGACTTTTGACTACACGTATGTTATGTTCAATTTTAAGTGAAGTGAAGTTTAGCTCGGCCCCACTAGCACTTGTGCTATAAAACTACTGAGGGTAAATAAAGGTTATAAATTATTATTTTTAAACAATAACTATATACCTCTTACTAACCGAGTTCGAGGTCTGTACCGTAAGTTATTTAAGTTAGTGTATGTTTTCCCATGGAAGGTCACATTTATTGAACCAGCCAGGAAAGTGTTTTTTTCACGTGCTGTTATTGGCTACTTGAGTTCTGCATGGTATTTGCTATTCATCTCAGCTCTCAGTGTTTCTCTGGATTTTGCGTGCCATATTTTTTGCCAATTTGTCAGAAATAGAGTGCATAATTGGCTCTGGGTATCCACTGTTTTGATAAACAAAAATTGTTCACCTACGGCTACTGTATGTTTCAGTGAACAGAGGTAGATTTTTACCTCTGTCAACTTCATAAATATGTACCACTATTTACCTCCATGTCAGTGAAGAATTGTTAATTATTATATTTGGAGGATTGGTGCAACTTGCAGTAATTATTTTGAAAGTAAATACAACAAGAAACAAGTCTAGTACACAGAACAAACAAGGCAGTGTCAGTGTTTTGATAAATTTTGATAAAGAATGCACTCCCAATACAGATTGGAGTCAAGATTGTATGGGACAGTCGATTGATCAATGGATGAATGATCTTGGGACATGTATCTGGCATCCCCAGCAGATTTTGCAGGGGCGGATGACATCATCACCAACTTAGCAAAGGAGAGAGCGCCTTTGAATAGAGATCATTGAATGCACTCCCTAATCTTTGATTATTACTAATTATTGTAATGCAAAATCAGAAAAACCCTTGTTAGCCAACTTGCAAATTTCTCAACATATCAGGAATCAAACAGTAGTTTTTAGCTGTATTGGTGGTATAAAACTCGTTCAGTTGAATGTATTGTTTACTTTAGGTTCTCAGTCACCTGAACCAGTTGTGCCACCTCCTGCTATCAGCTTAGAAGAGTTGCATGGGGAGGCCCGCACTGTGGCCAACAGAGTCCTCAACCGCCCCCAGTCGGGAATGGTGTTTATGGAAGATGTGAAGACTGCAATTGCAATGTGGGCAGATCGCTTGACGAACCTTCTGGGACCCCCCACATCAGGTATACATAGTCTGAGCACATTTGTTTCCCTCAACCTCAATGATTAGGGAATCAGACTGTTTTCTTCTGTCAGAGTTTCTCTTCTTTCATGACATGGTGTATAGCACATGTTACATGTATTATCACTAGCCTTTATGGTTAACCCTTTAAGCCCTAACAGTGATCAGCATCAAATTTCTCCTTGTGATATCAATGCTTATTCAACCCTAGAGATCACGAGAATTAAGGATATGATTACCCAAGGTGAATTTTCTTGATGTTTTAATTACCTCTCTCCAGTACTTTTATAAGAAAAGCATGGGGAAGACAGGAGAATTTATTCTTTGATATTGGGGTTTAAAGGGTTAACATGGCTCAATGCTTTGTTTGGAGGAATGTAAAGATGACACCCAGTTGATCTGCAGGACTTGAGTCTTACCTCAGAAAATGCATGTAGAAGAAAATGATGGAAACTCACGATTACAATTTCAGGAGTTACTGACTTGTCTACGCAGCCTAAGCTAATGTATCTGTGAAACTGAATGTAATAAAAGAGACTACAGGTTTATGAATGTCAGACTCACCCATTGATTTTCCGTGCCATATCAAGAAACAATACATTGATGAAACTTATGTCAAGAATATTATGTTATAGCTCTCCAAAATATCAATTATGCTGCTGATGAAAGGTTTAACAAGTTTTAGAAACTAAATGTCTTGGAACAGTAAGTCTTGGAACATGGGAAGTGTTTCAAGGATTTGATGCCACATAAAATATCCCAAAACATTTTTCTGTTAACAGAAACCTACCGATAATGGCTCACTTTTGTTATTAATAACCACTCCAGTGCACCAAAACTGTCATGATTGTCTCTGGCCATAGAAAAATTAATCTGAGTCAGAATGGATTTCAATGTAAAAAAAAGTAAAGCTAACTTTCTTCAAGTTCTCACAGATTATGTTCTATTCCTCATTCGAGAATTCTGTTGATTTGTTTCTTTCGGCGTTCTAAAATCATTTTGTAACTATAAAGTGAACATATTGTTTCACCATTTTCATTTTGTGCTCAAAGTACGAAAAATAGCAATTAGCTTAGTCCTTACACATCGATTTTACACATCACCTGTAAGTAAATTAGAATTGTTTTTAGAATTAAAAATCGATAAAAAGCACTGAACGTTTTCGCTTCTTACCTGACGAAGCTCCGTTCTACAAACAGTGGTTTATCTTTGTGTTGAAGGAAAGAAATTTGATTAATCTTCAAAGCTGTTTTTCATGTTTTCGCTGCAGATGCACGTGTAAGCTCAGCAAAACAGAGACCAGGCCAGGCTGCTCAGGGAGCAATAAGACATCCCACAAGGCACCGGAAGGTCAGCCGCTCGGCAGGTCCATCTGCAGCGGCGCTGAGAAAAGCTTTGCTGATCTCTGGAGGTTAGTGTTTATAAACTGAGCCGTTTTTAATTCGAGACAATAATATAATTTATTTATTGTTATTGGAGGGGATAGCACACGCACATTCAAACCTAATTGGTATGAGATTTTAAAGTAATTGTTAGATGTAAGCTTGGAGCAGTTTTCAATTGAGCGTCGAAGGTAATTTCGTGTTTGCGTTCGTTTGCCTTAATTCACGTTTTGATTGGTTGGGAAACGTCGCACCACTTTGTCAGCCAATGAGAAGCAAAATCAATCGTGCCTGGCGCGCACGCGTTTTCCCGCGCTTGACGCGGGTTACATGTATTTGCTTCGTATTCTGATTGGTTCATTGCGCGGTTTACGTCTGCTACGATTGGCTAACTATAACTAGGGAGAAATTTCATGCAACAGCTCGTAAACTTGAGGAATAACATTCCGTTTCCTGAAACTGCAATTTAAATTTTCAGCTAAAACTTACACAAAAATGCCTTTGAAAGGCCGCAAAAGCGGGAGTTTTGTTGGATGCACTTTTGCTCCTTTGCAGAAGTTAGATCTTACTCTATACTACTTTAGAATTGATTTATGGGGTGGAGACCCTTGAATTTTGTTTTAAAAAAGTGTTTTTAACCTATTTTCGTGCCAAAACGTTCTCAGGGGAAATACCGGAAGTTGAAACCTTGCGGAACTTGCCACCACTTCCGGAGAGATTCACCAAACCAGTCAAACCACACCCTCCCAGCGGAGTGTCAAATGGGCATGCGCGCAAAGGATCACGTGAGTAGAATGCATTGGTTTTACATCAGCTTGGTGATATAATTTATTCATCGTATGCGTCAAATTATGCGGTCACTCTTAGGCCCTGATCACACTAAACTTTAATTATATTCGACTGTAGGATGGTCGAGGGTATCATACTCCAATTAATTTTGTTGAAGTATGTTTCGGTTCATATCTAAAAGGCCAATCGCGGCCTGGCGGCCTTGATTTTTACTACCATCATAAGTGATCTCAGACGAGAATTAAGCCTCGGAAGGCTCCAGATATATTGTTGCCGTCGCGAATTTTGCGATATTTCTGCTTTAGGATGTTAATTTAACACGACACTGTTGCGTACTTCTTGTGTACCCTCCTTCGACCATTCCTTGGCTTACTTGATCTCACACGATTTTCTTATTATGCATAGTATTTTTATCGTTTTGCATCGCCTGAATATGGAGTTTCTTCTCTTCGTGCCACCACGTGTCCGCCATTTTGGTCATTCACACTCCAAACAACCCCCTTGAGGTTGTTTGAAGGCTGTAATTAGTTGATGTGAACGCCCTCCAAATATAATTAGATCATAATCCGATTATAACTGGGGCCTAGTGTGAACACGGCTTTAGACGGCAAACGACTAGAAATTCAACGAACATTTCAAGCAAACTGTAGGAGCAGTGGTCGCAGTTAGGTTAAATATTTCGAACATTACCTAAATTTGGTTCCGATTAGGAGACATAAATATGATTTATTTGTCCATGGAACACATAAACAATCGATTCTAATATTTCCAATCTAAAGTTGTCCTCGAAATCTTCGTTACAACAGCTACTGAGTTGCGCTACATAGTTTTGAACTTCGTGTGAACTCAATTCATAAGTTATAACTGCATTAAGTTTATTGGAGGTTCACCCTTCAACTGACGAAAAGAGTTTTGTTTTAGAGCAATAAAGTAAATATAACGTGTAAAACCACTTGTACTAAAGTCGTCTTACAGCCCAACCAGCTCGACCTGGCAGTTTCCTGACTATTGAAACAAGTGTTTCACAGTTATTCTCCCACGGGGTAGAATAGATACAAAATTTACCGGTGCTATTTTAAAGTATCAGTAGGAGAACTACTGACAGGTGCTCGATCTAATGTAACTATTTCTTTTCAGTCAAGGATGGATCAGTATCAACGAAAGGATCTGCTTCTTCTGGTGCTGCTCGCTCCATTCCGTGGGAGAGAATCTCCAACGCCGATGTGCAGGTTGACATTTTTAGTTACGCGACGGCGGAGCCGAGTTTGCAGCGAGTGCAAGCCGATGAAATCGCCGACGAAGATTCGGACGAAGATGATGAAAAATTCAGAACAGCTGTGGATGCTGTTGTCACCGAGGTCAAACCGGACTATACGCTTGTTGAAGCGACATCCAGAATGGCGGTCTCGTCTCCGAAGAAGGTACAACAGCCTTTTAAGATTCCTCGCCCAGTGGCCTCCAAACCACCTGCTGGTCTCCAAAACAAACAAGCACTTGGACAAACAAAGGGAAAGGCTAAGCTTGCTCCGGCAAAGAAAGCGCCCCAGGCGAAAAAGAAAGCTGGAAAGAAACCGGCGAAACAGGCTAAACCTAGCAAGGCTGCCAAAGCTGCAAAGGGGAAAACAGAGGCGCCGAAAAAGGAGGTAAAAGAGGAGAAAGTGGAGGAAGTTGAAAAGGTTGTGGAGGAAGTAGTAGAGGAAAAAACTGAACTTGTTAGGGTTGATTCGGAAACAGGCGAGCATGAGCCAGAAATGTCGGAGAGAACGGGTTTGTCTTCTGTTATTTCACGAGATACGTCAGCTAGAGTGTCATCGAAAGCTTCTGACGAGTTAAACGAAAGCAAGAACGATGGAACTCTTGAAACTACCCAGACGCCAGTTCCCGAGGTCCCGCGTATGGTCCCGAAACTACCCGAGTCACAGGCTACGACACAATCTGAACCTGAAATAGAGCAGCCTTCTCCAGCGGAGGAACAGAAACAAGCTCAGGAGTCCAGAGCTGCCAGGAGGGCGGCAGAGCGAGCAGCTGCTGCTGAACGAAGACGTCAAGAGGTGGAACGTAAGAGGAGGGAGAGGGAAGAAGCAAAGAAGAGAGCCATTGAAGAGGAAGCTAGATTGGAACAGCTGAGGCTTGAAGCAGAAGAGGAAATGAAGAAGAGGGAAGAGGAACGAAGGTAAGACTACTGCCTGGATTTAAGGGGGCTCGTTGAAACTGTGGTGCTGTGTCGGTGGGGGGTAGAAACGAATGTTTGGTTTTATCAACAGAGTTGGATCATCTGCTAGTGAGGCCTTGAATAAACTGAAATGGAAAACTCTCGCAAGACGTAGGGCCGAGCATAGGGCAACTTTTATTTATAAATGTTTGAATAACTTATTTTCTCATCGTTTTAATATTGAATTCAATAAGGATAAACACGATTATAATACTAGATGTAACAATAATATCCGTAAGAGTGCAGCTAGTAGGAACTGGGGGCATTGGACCTCGACAAATTTTGCCTCAAACGATTGGAATAAATTAGACCTTTCAATCAGACAAAGCGCATCATTAGCTAGTTTTAAAAGAGTGTTAAGAAATGTAAATAGTCTTTAGTCTAATTTTTATATATTCATATATTAGTCTTTATTTTTCTTTTTTTGTTCTTTTTAATTTTCGGACTCTTTTGTAAATCACTTATCAGTGAAATTGATTTCCTCAATAGGGATTATTATTATTATTATTATTATTATTATTATTATTATTATTATTATTATTATTATTATTATTATTATTATTATTATTATTATTATTATTATTATTACCTTAAAGAGATTCGAGTTCTGACGTTTCTAGCGTTGGCCCGTTGTCAGAGAGAATGATTCGTTCTGACGAAGACTAAGGCTCGAAACGTCGGTACTCGAATCTCTTTACGGTGGCCGAATTACCTCTTCCGCACTTGAGTTTGACCTAGCGTGGGAAAATTACCTTTAACCATTCCACTGAAGAAAAACCAAAAGTAGTCAAAAAACAAAACGAGGAAAAAATTGATATTTGCAAATACTCAAGAAACGAACAGCACCCAATGAAATTGTTGTTCAGAAACGTTCATTTGAAGGGTCATACCTAGGAGAAGGCTTAAAAGGTAGAACGATATTCCCAATCGACGTTTGAATAAAAATAAAAGAGTGGTAGAGATAAGCTCTATCTAAATTGTTTTTCTTATGTGTGTGTTTCGTTCTCCAGGCTTAGAAGGCTAGCAAAAGAGGAAGCAAAACAACGAGAACACGATGAAGAGCTGGAACGCGAGCGGCAAGCCAACGCGAAAGCTGAAAGGGAGCGGCGTGCGCGCGATGAGTGGAAAAAACGGCAACATCAAGTGATGGCGCAGAGAAAACTTGAAGAGGAAATGAGAAAAGAACAGGAAAAGATTGAGGCTGAGCTAGAGGCTGCGAGATTGAGAGAGGAGGAAGAACGAATCAAAGCCATGGAGGAATCCGAGAGGATAGCATTCTTGGAGAAAATGAGGCGGGAAGAGGAAGAGCTGAGGCGGAGAATAGAGGAACAGAAACGAAAGGAGGAAGAGGAGAGGCGAGTACGAGAAGAAGACAGAAGACAAAGAGAAGAGGCGATGGCATTACTGCGCCAAAAACAACTACAGAGACATTTATTTATTGCAGGAATGTTAAAAGAGAGTCATTATCTTTCGTTATCTCAGAGACTTACCAGAGCATTTACGTTTTCATATTTTGATCTTCTTCCGTGGAATGATTTACAGCATTTGATACCGCCTCCATCCCCTGCGCGTGATCTGCTTGCTTCAGTTAAAGACAATATTCCTGATACTATTATGGAGGAAGATGAAGACATAGATGAAGATTAATTAAGTATAAGGGTGTGGTCGATTGGTCTCATTGCGGAATTAGAGTCTCTTGTACACTACAGCAATTGGACAAAACGATGTTTGCTCACGATTTTGGTATACGACTTCTGTAGTGAGCGCTGCTTGTATCATGCGCTAAAGGTCTATTTTCGATTTGTCGCCATTGGGGAGTTTTAGCAACGACGACGGCGACAGCAGCGAATACGTCACTATTCAAATGAATTTCGGTTTTTTTTTTTCAGACATGAACGCGATCATTCAAATTCGCTTTAAATGTCAAATATAGGCAAAATCTCCTGAAGCTGAATTCTTGGAGACCGCGCCCAAGTTTAAAAAGAGAAAGAAAGACTCGTCGTCGTATGTTTACGTCCTCCATAAGACGTCACATCAGGAAATTTCACGTCCTAGTCGTACAGTGACGGGAAAGAAATGTAGAAAAAGTGTAATGCACGTGCAGAGTTGTTGTTTTGGTTATCAAGCCTAGAGCTTTTTTGACGTTCTCGCCGTCGTCGTTGTTAAAGCTCCCTTTTGTCGGCCCGACAGTAACGGAGTGCAAATCGTTCGATTTGAAATTTTGATTACCTTTGACGGTCCGACTTGACAGAAATCTTTTGCAGTGCAACAAATTTTCTGAATCGGGCCGATTTTTATTTTCACGGCCGAAGCGTCCGTAAATTCGGTGTCAAAATACTCGTACGATTCGCGCTCCGATCCTAGCCGGCCGACATATCGTAGCGTGTAAACTGGCCTGCATACAACTCTAAACATTTAACATTGCCTATTCCTGTGATTGTCGTAGGGTTTTAAAGCGTATTTCAAAATCCTACGGCATTTTATGGGTCGTGCGCGACGCAATATATGCACGAGGAAGATTGTTTTATCCGATTTCCAAACACCGAAAAGTGGATTGACTAAACGAAGCGGAGCCGAGTTTTTTTAAACAGCCTCGAGGTGTTTGGAATCGGAATGAAACACTCTTTCGTGTGCTTGATATAGCTTCTCAAACCATGCATAATTCTTGGAGGAATTCAAAGCAAAAGTTCACCGAAATTTTATAATAATTGAGATCACATTTCCAAACCCCTTCCCGGTAGTGATTTCCTTTGTCGGTTTTCTTTTCGTGAATAAGTTTGAGAAAGTTTTAAGGAAGTTGGTTTGTTTGATTTACACGAAACAATTCGTATCGGAGGTTTTTGAGTGTATTGAATGCCACAAAGTCGTAACTTCTAAATCGACCTTTACATTGTATATGTCAGGAAAATATAGTTTAAAAGTGATGACGTCACAAATACTAAATTTGTGAAATTATGGGATAAGATGAGATAGTCGAAAAGAGTGGTGACAAATGTCCCCTTGCCAAAAATCCTCGTATTAGTACAGTTTGGAGATGAGGTATTGGCACTTTTATGCCCTAATAACTCAATACAAACCCGTCTAATTTTTTCCCAGATCTTAACGGTTAGAGTTTGCATGGGGTAATTGAGCATAAACCAGCCGATATTTCATCCCCAGATTGTACTGAGAAGTTGATTTTGGTAAGTTGGGCATTTTTCAACATGCTCTCTCCGAACATCTCATCAAATCCCACATTTTCACAAATTTAAATTTCATTGCGTTTCATTTTATAACTTGTTTTTGCAAAGACTATAGACATACACTATCTATTCGTGTTTCGGAATTTTGCCAATCGAATGCGCACTATATAAGTTATTTATTTTGAAACCCCTTATTTGAGAGATTTAATATGTCACAGAATAAAGAAATTGTTTTTAGATACAGATGGTTCATAGTTTGGTGGATTACCTGTTTTTTCTCTCGGATATAAAGTGGAGGTTTTTTTTTTGGAGGGAAACCGAGGCTGATTTAGGAATGCTGTTTACTTTAATGAACAAGCAATGCTTACTACAGACAGAATTATAATGAACGTTTTTTTTTTTTTTTTTGCAACGATATACACCAGCTGAAGTGGCTATACTTTTCCGTTCGTGAACACAAATTAGTTGCCCGAATGGCCCTTGTTCAATTCCCGGACTCGCCGTCACATGTGGGTTGAGTTTGTTGTTGGTTCTTGTCCTTGCTCTGAGAGGTTTTTCTCCCGTTCTCTCTCTTCTTCTCTTCACCTCAAGAATGAGCATTTCCAAATTCCAATTCGATCGGGAGAGTTTCCCCCAATTAGTTATCTGCGCTAAATTAAAGGGCATTTGAATAACGTGATTTTCCAATTTACAATTTCTCTCGCAACCGGTACCATCTTCGTCCCATGAGCTTCGCGTAACACGTCAGCGAAATAAGCTTTGAATAATTTGACGATAAACGTGCTCATAAAAATCCATTTAGCGATATCTAAGATTTCATAAAAGAATCTCTAGTCTCAAAATTTTGTTCGTAAACGTGTAAAAGCAAGATACAGTCAACTCTCGCCTTGCGGACACCTCGCTATTACGGACACCCCGATAATACAGACAGCAGCTAAATCCCCGGTAAAAATAGAGTACAGACGTTTGACTGAAATAAATTCCCGCTATTACGGACTCTCGCTCTCGAGCCTCGCCAGTGAACCATATTTTCAGAGAGTAAGTTATGTTTTGCTTTTACACGTTCAGTTACTTTGTTCCTTTCGTGTAATATATAACTCTCGAATGTCCACTGTTTAAACTTTAGAAGTCATTCAAAAAGGTTTGTTTTCTTTCTGAAAACGGCATATTGGAGTTTTAAAATTTTACTCGCAAACAAACACGGCCGACATTTTTTATTTTAGAAGTGGTAAAAGGATCCGAGACAAAAGCGTTCTTTTCTAGGTCCCACCAAGACCTACAGACAATGGATTGTGATTGGTCAGTCTTTGCTGAAGACAACTGCACAAAAATATCCTTTCTAGGGGAGAGGAGGGTTTAATCCAGAACTCGACCTAAACCTCAACGCGGTCTGTCCCAGGGTATCCCGCGTAATAAATGCAGAGATGTATAAACTGGCTCTTTATGGACTTGATTATCAATATAGTGCTTTGTGTCAGTGAGTAATTTGTTAGGCCTGGGATCGGGGATCTGTCGAAAAACGAAGACCTAAGAACCCAAAATTGGAAAATGAAACTTTCGATAATCGTAAACAAAGTACCTTGAAATTCGAAAACGAAGCATCCAAAATATGAAAACGAAATCAGAGCTCGTTTGTTCAGCTTGTTGTAAGTTGTTTTGCAGTGTACATATCTTTGCTACTGTTTCTTGCACGTTAAGCAATGGAAACATTCATTCAATGAAATTTTAACTATTTCAATGCAGCCGAAGAATTAAAACGGTCAAAGTTTAGGATCGGTTACTCATTTGACATTTTCATTATTGTTTGGGGATCGCGTGACAATCATCGAACTGAAAATAACAACAGCTTCCGGTGTCAAAATATTTAAACACCCTTCCTCAGCACAACCTCTCAATTTGCTTTGGTCTTTAGTGGCCACAGTTTTGGTTCAAAGAAATCTTTGATACAAGTGGTTTGCAGCAAGCTGGCATTCAACGCTCGGTCTGAGATTTAAGCCACTCCTTGCATATAGCAATTTAAGGTAAATATTGTACTGAAGTGACCACATTTATTACATACTAGGCATAAACAAAGATACAAATATCACTAAACTATCGATCTGTATTTACCTGACGCTTACAGTTAGTTTGTACTATGCATTGGTCGTAATAATTTGCTTATCTACACGTTATAAGATAATTATATTGAAATCAGATAACTTGATAATCGTCTGTCTCGAAATTTCTTAGCTCCAGAATGATCATTTCTGTAAAGCTTGAGTGACCTGAAGAGAAATCCCCAAGAAGGCTCAATTTGGAACACCAGTGGTAAGTCATTACCTGTGTTTCATATGATACTCAGAGCTTCACCGGTTTTTTTGTACTTTAAAAAGATATATCGCTACAAACTTTTTACTTGTTCTTTGTGTAATTTATTGCGATCTGTTGTTTTTCCATTTACCCAAAACAGAAACTCGCATTATTCCTCAAAATCATAGCATGTCAAAGCTATTTCAGTTTTACCTCGTTGTCTTCTTTCCGTGATACTCAATCACTAACCACCCTGACTTTGACAAACCCTAACCGTAACCTTAACCCTAACACTAACCGGCACCCAGTGATTCCTTTCAGTGTAATATCTGTTCGGAATAACATAGCTTGCGAGAAGAGACGCCTTTTTCAGCTTTTGTTTCGTAAATTCTGATCAATTCAGATTAAATTGTGAAGAACTAATGTTTTCTTTAGTAAAAGGTTACTTCAAACTCTCGCATTGCTGAAAAACTAATCGCATTTGTTTTCGAAGGGGCAAATACGCCGTTAAAAGTATGCACAAATGCCTGCTAGCATTTTCGGAATGTAAACACGAAAAATTCCACATGGCTAATTTTCATATGGATTCTACTTCATAAACTGTATTCTGCTGTACTTAGTTCGCAACAGCAGAATACAGTTTATGAAGTAGAATCCATATGAAAATTAGCCATGTGGAATTTTTCGTGTTGAGCCAATGACGTCACTTCCTGTAATTTTGAGCCTTTACTTCCGGAACAAGGCCAAGTAATGGCGGCCGTGAAATCTCGAATAAAAAGCTAACAAAAAAAAAAATACTTCCAATCGCCGTAAAGGATTGAAATTTGGTAACATGAGTAAGAAGGTCATATTCTACACGAAAATCCAAAAAGATGGAAAATGAAATTTTCGTCCCAGGGGCACTTTAAGTGATTATGGATGAAAATCATAATACAGGGAGAGATCGAAAAATTTGCTTTCAGAATATTGCATTTTTTTTTTCATACTGCTAAGCTAAAATTGCTTCATTGATTTCTTACTTAAGGGAAGTCAGTTTTTGATTTCTTACTATAGGAAAGTAAGTTTTTGAAAACACTAATTAAATAAACGCTCCATCAGATTAGAATATAACGGTAAACTTACAAGCTGACAACCAAGCTATGCTAGACCTGAGTTAGTAGTAGTTATCAGTTCTTTGAAAATGTCAGTATCATTTTCTAAAAATACGGTCTTGGCAGCATCAATGTACAGTTTAAGTAATCTCTTGTATCGCAACTCAGATCTAAGAGCAAAATGACATCTGCTGCTTTTCTGGAGATGGAATTTTCCTTTAAATAACGAAAACTAAAGGACTAACATTTGCACATGTATACATTGTGAACGAAACCTTTTGTGGTGATATTCCATTGCTGGTATGTCAGTTATTTCAGTGAAAGTCATTATGAATAAAAAACATCGTACAGGGAGAGAGGAGACCATGACACATTTTTCTTCAGAATATCGACCCTATCAAATTTTCTTTCCTTCTAGGTACGTCTTTTGTGTAACTCCTGCAGTCATAACCAGAAGAAAATGGTGGATAGAAAGTTAGCAGTTCTATTGTTTCACGTGCAAGAGCTTAGCATTGCCAAAGAACGGGGGAACAGACCGGGGGAGGGAAGAGCCTATAACAATCTGGGCCTTGCTTATTTCCATCTGGGAGATTTTCAACAGGCCATAGAGTGTTTCACGCAATTATTAAATATTGCCAAAGAGGTTGGGTACAAGGAATGGGAGAGAGTTGCCTCTTGCAATCTGGCCAATGCTTATCACTTAGTGAGTGATTTCCAAAAAGCGACAGAATATTACTTGCAATCATTAAGTCTTTCTAAAGAGCTGGGGGACAGACATTTGCAGGGAAGAATCTATGGAAATCTGGGCCTTACCTATTACAGTGTCGGTGATTTTAAACAAGCCATAGAATGCCACAAAAAACATCTCAGTATTGTTACAGCGCTAGGGCCCAGGGCTGAAGAAGGAATAGCTTATGGCAATCTGGGCGTTGTACATAGCGGACTGGGTAATTTTAAACAAGCCGTAGAATGCCACAAACAGCAACTTAGTATTGCTAAAGAAGTAGGTGACAGGGTTGGAGAGGGAAAGGCCTATGGGAATTTGGGCAACGCTTATTACGGAATGGGTAGTTTTAAACAAGCCATAGAGTACCTCGAACAAGATCTTAGTATTGCTAAAGAAGTAGGGGACAGGGCAGGAGAGGGACAAACCTATGGTAATCTGGGTAATGCTTTTTTTTGTCTGGGTAATTTGAAAAAAGCCATAGAGTACCACAAACAACAACTTAGTATTTCTAAAGAGGTGGGGGACCGTTCTGGTCAGGGAATAGCCTATGGTAACCTGGGCATTGATTATCATGGTTTGGGTAATTTTAGACAAGCCATAGCGTACCACAAGCATCATCTTACTATTGCTAGAGAAATAGGGGACAAAGCCGGGGAGGGAACAGCCTTTGGCAACCTAGGCAGTGCTTATCACGGTTTGTGTCATTTCAAAGAAGCCATAGAGTACCAGAAACAACATCTTAGCATAGTAAAAGACGTTGGGAGCAAGGTTGGGGAGGGAAAAGCCTATGCCAGGCTTGGCCGTGCTTATCAAGAGCTGGGGGATTTTGAAAAAGCCGTAGAGTATCACAAACAATATCTCAGTATTACCAAAGAGATAGGCGACAGGGCGGGAGAGGGCAAAGCCCACGGATGTCTGGGCAAAGCTTATCACAGCCTTGGTAATTCTAAACTTGCCATAGAGTACCACAAAAAATCTCTTAGTATAGCAAAAGAAGTAGGGGGCATCGTTGGGGAGGGAGAGGCATACTGTTCGCTAGGTCTTGATTATGAATCGTCTGCTTCTTTTTCTGAGGCGATTGATTGTTATCAATCGGGTATAAGAGTCTTAGAGAAAACGAGAACTCTTCTTCAGTCGGAAGATGCATGGAAAATAAGCTTCCGGGATTTCCATCAGTATGCGTATACCGCTATATGGAGAACTCTTTTGAAGAATGGGAAGCCTTATGAGGCTCTGTGTGCAGCTGAGCAGGGACGAGCACAGGCTTTGATGGATATGTTGAAGAGACAATATGTTGTTGACTCAAAACAATCCGCGTCTGATGATCCTAACGAAATGATTTCGATTATGCTAAACGATTTAACAACACAAACAGTTTTTTTAGCACTTGATAAAAGTGTTCATAAAGACATGATCCTTTTTTGGGTGCTGAGAAAAGGCAGAGAGATTATGACTGTGCAAAAGGAGATTGAACATGGAGATGCCTCCATGTTAATGGAAGCGACCTTGATAGAGATTGGCGCAGGAGTTCGTGTCAAATGCGAGAATCGTTCAATGGACGAGCTTAGTGATGAGCTCTCATCGACCAGAGAAGTTGTTGAGGAAAAAGACCAGTCACATACTTCCTCTGTCAATCCTTTACGCCCACTGTATGATGTTATTATTGGCCCCATTGCAGACTTGCTCCAAGAAGACCAGTTAATCGTTATACCGGATGGTCCACTTTGCTTGGCTCCGTATTCTGCATTGAGTGAATCAATCAGGATTCGCACTGTTCCCTCGCTGACCGCCTTACAACTAATCGTAGGCGCACCTGACAACTTCCACAGTAAGAGTGGCGCCCTACTTGTGGGAGATCCATGTTTAGATGAAGTTCCCATGAATTTATCACAGTTGCCTTACGCCAAAAAAGAAGTCGAGATGATTGGAAAACTTCTGAAGACGGCTCCTCTCACAGGAAGAGATGCAACTAAAGACGAAGTGGTGAAAAGACTTAAGTCAGTTGCTTTGGTGCACATTGCCGCACATGGATGTGCGCAATCTGGAGAAATTGTTTTGGCCTTAGACCCTAGTCGCAAATCCCAGTCTCTCAGAAGACAAGACTACATTTTAACAATGTCAGATGTGCAAGCAGTTTGTCTGAGAGCAAGGCTCGTTGTTCTGAGCTGCTGTCACAGTGGCCGGGGAGAGGTTAAGTCTGAGGGTGTGGTCGGGATAGCACGTTCTTTCCTGTGTACTGGTGCTCGGTCTGTTCTTGTGTCACTCTGGGCGATTGATGACGAGGCAACCATGGTGTTCATGAAAAGTTTCTATCAACACCTTGCAGAGGGGAAAAGGGCCAGTGTGGCTCTTCACCAGGCTATGAAATCTCTTCGTGAGTCGGAGGAATTCAGTGCCGTGAAGTACTGGGCTCCATTTGTGCTGATTGGTGATGACGTTACGCTGGAATTTGGACCAAAAAATAAAAGTTGATGGTAAGTGTTGTTTGCAAAAAAAATGTTTCTTCCTTTGGTAAATATTTGACGTAACTAAAGAAACTGCTTAATACTTGTCTATGAAAGGATTTTGAAACCCAAGCTGTTTGGTAATATTTTTTAACGGGGCCTTACGTTCCATACTTGTTAAAAGGAAGGCAAAAAATATTCATTGACAGAGTTAGTGTTCTTGCTTTCAAAGTTTTCAACAGTATATATATACTTCCTTCAGTCAAGAGCAGATGTTAAAGAGATTGTACATACTTACCGCTGTAATGTCCAAATTCGCGGTTTTTTAATTGTATTACCTCCTTAGTTACCGTGCGTGACAGGCGCTAGAAAAGAGAGTAGTGGAATCGAACGCGCGCGCGAAGTGCGTGTGAGAAGCACGGAGCGCGAAGGGAGGGAGAAGGAATACACGTCCTTTTCCCTCTCCTATACTCGCTCTCCTTGCATCTTGTGCGCGTTGGATTGTCATATTCTCTAATTTTTTCTAGTGCATGCCACTAAGACTATTATCCAAGTTCTGTGTAGATAAAAAATCAACCAAGAGTTGCCTTGTTACACTGCTGCCATGCAACTATTTTGCAGTAGCAGTCGCAAGAAAAACCCTTTCAAATTTTGTGGGTTGCGTTAATTCAAAGTTCCTTTTAGGTGTTAAGATTAATGGGAACGATCATAAAAAACTAAACAAACCGCCCAAGGAAAAGATTTTTAAGAGGAAAAGGAAGGTGGTCTCACAATATTGTTTCACTCGTTCATCATCTTTCCCTGACGCCCCATAAGCTAAGCGAATGAAAAGGCTAAGGTTTATTTGGTTGCCGTGGTAACCATGTTTGGAGGAAGTGCAAGATTCAAATGTTGGCTATGTTTTGAACTTTACGGTTCGCTTGTCGTTTTCTATTTCATTTTTATAGTTTTGTTCTTGTGTTTTTTATCTGTCAATCAAAATTCAGGTATGCAAACTTAACTCAGGAAACTTGTCAATTGAAAGTCTTCAAGCAAGTTATTGAAATTAAGTATTTACTATAAACATTAAAATCATAATATTCCTGGTTCTTTTATTCGGCAGATGCTGCGACGTCAAGACAAGAGAGGATACTGGACGTGAATATGACGCATACATGATCAGTATTTTGGTTTACTTCAATTATCACGACTATAAGTTTAGATCGTTAGATCCAGCAGATGCGAAAAACTGAATGTCGATGCACGCTTTGGTCAAGAAACAAAAAATTGAACAATGTTATCCATTGGACCATGCATCAAGTGCCGTTTCAGTTTCCTACTTATGTGTGGAGAAAAAGACAGTAATGTGATTGTTTTTATGCATGTTTCTTATTTTTAATTTTATGAATTTATTTGCTGTAACTTTGCTATTTTAGTACCAGGATGAGCAAATCTCTGAATGGTATTCTAACTGAAGCACCAGCATCGTAGATATCTTTGCACACATTTTGAGGCCGTTGCGTTCCTTAATATTCAAAAGAATAGTAAGAACTTTAGTTTTACAGAAATGTTAATATAGAAATGACAAGTTGTGTTTATTAAGGCAAATAAGACGTCTTATTTACCCATTTTGGAAAAAAATTATTCTTGAAATACATATTTTAAAGAAGCTCACAAGTGACATTTGTACAGTTTTCAAAGCAAAGTAAGGTGGGAAATCTATTTTCCTTCAGTCTTCTTTGGAATGCGTCGTTCTTTTTACTGAAGATAACTTAGTCGCAGAGGTGCTTGTGATTTTAAGTTAGTTAAGTTTCATGGCTGTGAAAACTCAAAACAATCTATGAACACTAAGAACTTGAAAAAAAAAATTGAAATTCAGATGTAAACTTGTAATAGAAATTTGCCATGCCGATCTTAACTAAGCAGAAGTGACATCCCTTTTGAGGAGTTGTCTTAGACTAACAGGAAAACAAAGCGACCGGCTGACAGCAATGTGATTGGCCAAGCGACTGCGTTCAAATTTTGGTAGATTTCTCAGGGTGCTTGTGCAAGGAAAATTGATGAAGTCGCCAACTAAGTAGTAAGGAAAAATCCATTGTACAGAATTTGTTATTGTTGAATAGATCGGTCACCTGGTTGTGCTTACAATCAGACAACTCGCTCTTGGCTTCTATCTGCTTAGTGCGGTACAACTGAATAAGCTAATAGATAACTGAATAGTCCAGGGGCAAGAATTATGTAATCTTTAGTTTACAACGGACCGGGATCCGTTTCTCAAAACTCCAGAAGACTGAGTCGGGCCTGAGGAGCACTTCTCAAATGCGATTTCTGCATGGCTATCGTTAGTAGGTTTTAGTGCAAATTAACCCAATGTGTTTCTTGATAATGTAAAGTTGTCAACGTTTTATCTTATAAAATCATTTAAAATAGATTTCCTGATAAACGAGAATTGTACTCGTAAATAAGCTTTTCGGGCCCGAAATGTCTTCAGGAAGTTTTGAGAAAAGCACGCCAAGGCCCAGTTGTTTGAAGTCGATTAACTCAAATCTGGGTTTAGTGTTGAGGTAGGATTTTGCTTCTTTTGTGCAAAAGCATTTTGTTTGTTTGTCTGTTTGTTTATTAAATCGCAAAGTTGAAGTTTCAGTAGGAACAAGCAAGCAACTCAGCAGACAAGCAAACAAACAAGTAAGGGGGTGTTTACATGGAACCATCACGACTTCAAGTTCACAAGTGTACGAGTTCATACCGGTTCCCTAGCCTGAAGTACTTATGCATTCGTTTACATGAAACTGGCTGAAATCTCTTATCGCGAATCTTGATTCTCCTTCGGAACGGAAATTTATTCCGGTGTCATGTAAAATGTCATGGCTGTTCCTTTCAAACTTGGTTTTGCGTCTCTATTATTTCGATACAGGACTCGTAAAACCGATTTAACGCAGTCTCGGTATGAAGCCAGTTCTTTTCTACTGAACCAAATGAAGGCGTGCCGGCACCATGACAACAGCCCCCTTAACGGAGCAATAATTGTAGCGTATACAATAAGTGTAATTTATGAAAACATTTGAAATAAAGTATTTAAATTTATTGAACAATATTGGCGTTAGAAAATGAAATATTGCTGGCTGTTGATTTTTAAGTGTTCTCACATGACTTATTGTCATGTTTCGGGGAGAAGAATAAATGAACAAACGCGTCCTTGTAAAAAAGCCTTCTTAAGTAGCGCAGAGCTCAGCGCTGAAGACCTCGTGTTGATAGAACCTAAAACGGACTATGGCACACTAAACTGGCATTTTAAGACCAAGTGATAGTTTTAAGGTCGGCAAAACACATTTGTCTCGTAAGTAGGAGTGACGCACCAATTTAATTAAAAGTATTTTTAATTTGGAACTAAATTAAGGGCTAAAAAGAATGATGTTTCACCCTCTCCGAGTCATTTTTCAAATTTTAAACAATGTATAAAAGGTAACATTTGCATGCGCGATCTTAAAAAGATGGAAATGTTTATATACATAAGTGATATGATACTTAAATTGATAAGTATCTCATCATTTCATGCTTATATTTTTAAATAGCATATACTTGTGCCATTTTACTACTACTACTAATAAGAATCTTAGAGAAAGCGAGAACATTTTTTTCTAGATCTCTTAATTCAAGATGGCCAGCAAACGTAGGATCTTTTTAATCGATGACCATAAGAACTGATAGATTCTTGTTGGCATGCAATTAGAACGGGAAGGTGATTGCAACCGAGCAACACCTGGAACTACAACAGCTATGAGGTCAGCGTGACACACGCGTGATTTCATCTCAGAGGCACTGGGAACAGGCATTGTCCAAAACGGTCGCCATCTTGATCCCTCCGTTGAGAAGCGAGTACTACAGTTCGTTAGCGACATTTAGCAGTAGCATTGAGTAGCATCAATTCATAATTCACCGATAGGCTAGCATAATTTATTGCGTGATGATTATAAAGAATGTTGTCCCTTTTACAAGGATCAAAAGTCGATCACAGCACTAATGAATACCGTATTCCGCTTGCAATTCCAAGCGCACAACTTCAAATTACAACTGTTTACATGTTGTGAGCATTAAATTCAAATCAGCAAGGAACCCGTTACAACAGTTCATGTGGATTTACGTTTTCAGGTAAGATATACTAAACTAAATTCATAATTATTGAGTTAAAAGTTGAGCATATTGAACTTCAACATTCCCCCATCCCGGCATACCCCTGGCATTTGACCGGGTACTGTGCCCGGGGAGCCAGGGAGTGAGGAATGATCGGGGTAGATCTGGGTGAGGAATTTGAACCGCATTTTTCGCGCGTGAGTTTTTCTGAATAATGGGGGTCGGAAGTTTTTTCAAGTTTTGTTAAGTCAAGTTTTCAGTATGACACCCGCCTAAGTTACTTACTTACTTACTTACTTATCCTCTTTGGGCCCACGTGGACTCTTAAGGCCGCCTAAGTTAAAGGATTGTATTTCCTAGAAGGATTATCATCACCCCTTTTGTGATCTCAGGGCGAGGTTGTTTGCAATTTCAAGACTCGTTGAAAGTTCATGTTAGCTTCTAAAGTTAAAAATAGCCTTTAAATCTTCTTTTTAAGTTTGTTTTTCCAATTCCCTTCCGTCATATCACAATACAGTATTAAACAAAGTTAATCTCCCTCATGCAATGATTTCGAAGCTTGAACACAAAACTGCAGTTTTTCTCGTCTCCCAAAATCCTACGAGTCGATAATGTATTACTAGACAACGCGCATCAGTTAATGTTGTGAAAGAATCTATAATTATGACAATTCGCGGGAAGCCAGTTCCCGAGCACTTGATGTATTACATACAGTCCAGGTCCCAGTTCTAGATCTTGGAAAGCTGCTTAAGCTATCTTTCGATTAGGTATGAATCCACGATTATATTCCTTATTCCGTGTAAACCTAATCATGGCTGGCATTGGAGGAAAAGAGGATTGTGGCTACCACAAAGCTCTTAAAACGGCTCACAGGATTAGCTGAAAAATACAAAAGCGGAGTAACGGACAAGCAACAGAAAGAATGGAGCCTAGCTCAGAAACAATAGAGGTGCAATATATGTAGGTCCAACAAAATTAAAGGGTTGAAAGAACTGAGTGCTATCTGGATTTGTTCCTATCCCTTGATTAAATTTAAAAGAAACCAGTCACACTGGCATTCGCCTGCAATCGTGCGGGAAACGACCAAAAAAGAAGAAGAAGAAGAAGAAGAAGAAGAAGAAGAAGAAGAAGAAGAAGAAGAAGAAGAAGAAGAAGAAGAAGAAGAAGAAGAAGAAGAAGAAGAAGAAGAAGAAGAAGAAGAAGAAGAAGAAGAAAAAATAAAATAAAAAGCACAGCAAAAAAATGCGGCTTGTATCAACGCTACGACACGATATATACTTTTTTCATTCTGACGGGAAGAAATGCGTCACAACGATATTTGTGTTTTTCGTTTAAAATAAACGTACATCCAGAATAAGATTAGAATGCTCCCGAGACCCTTTCTATTATCAGGGGCCTGAATGTAATGAAGGTTTTTGTCGTCGTATACACTGTCATACGTTTAATATCAGTTAATTCTTACTTTAATTGATTATGTATGTTATCATTAGTTTGTATTAGTTGTTTTCGCTTTAGTTTTGGATATTTTTCTTGGAAAATGTAGCACATATGTGATACTCAGAAATTCGAAGTAAATGAAGTTTGTCGTATGTATGGTCAATGGAGAAGGGAATAAAAATAATCATTCAGTTCAAATGATGTTGACTCGGTGAGGGAAAATATAAGCAAAAGCTGAGAATTAAATTGGTGAGTTGATTAAATAAATAAAACATGATGACTTCCAGGAGAGAAAGGAGAACTTTGATATTTTTAGTACCGTCATCGAAGGTTTTATGTTGTGTCACACAAAATCAACACAAAATGAAAATTTTCTTTTACTTTCATCAAATAAATTCATGTACTCTTGTCAATCAATGTTTCAAATATATCAGGCGATCTTTCCTTCATCTATCTGAATTTTCTACGAAAACTGAATTCAGAAATCCTAATTCAATAACAATATCTCAAGTTTAGTTTTGTCTGTTCCGGATTCTGTAACTAGCGCTTTCTGGCGCTTTCTGAAACAGGTGATTACTTTGTAAGTTACCTGTCTTCTAGCAACAGGAGCTTTGCGAATAAATGGCGATAAAAGGTGGAAAATGCCATTAGGATTTACATAGCGGCGGCATGGATACAGAGATGTATATACCAGCGCTTTGTGGGCTTGATTTTGCAAAGTGCTTTGTGCCAGTGAATAATTTGTTCCGGCATAGGATCGGGGATCTGTCGAAAACCGAAACACTTGAAAATGAAGACTTTAGAACTTAAAACTGGAAAATGATACTTTCGATAATCGTAATTATAAACGAAGTACCTTGAAATTCGAAAACGAAGCATCTCAAATACTAGAGCTTGAAAATGAAATCAGAGCTCGTTTGTTCAGCTTGTTGTAAGTTGTTTAGCAGTGGATATCTCTTTGCTACTGTTTCTTGCACATTTAGCTATGGAAACATTCATGAAATAAAATTTTAACTATTTTAATGCAGCTGAGAATTAAAAGGTCAAAGTTTAGGATCGGTTACTCATTTGACATTTTCATTATTGTTTGGTGATCGCGTGACGATCATCGAGCTGAAAGTAACGGTGTCAAAATTACTAAACACGCTTCTTCAGCACAATCTTTCAATATGTCTTGGTCTTTTGTGGCCACAATTTTGGTTTAAAGAAATCTTTGATGCAAGTGGTTTGCAAAAAGCTGGCAATCAACTCTCGGTCTGAGATTTAAGCCACTCCTTGATAGCACCGAATTTAAGGTAAATACTGTACTGAAGTAATCACATTTGTTACATATGGCATACATACCGATACAAATCACTGTACTATCGATCTGTCTTTACCCGACACTTACGACACTTACAGTTTGTAATGTGCATCAGCTGTAATAATTTGCTTTTGTAAAACACGTTATAAGATAATTATATTAAAATCGGATAAATTAATAATTGTTTGTCTCGAAATTTCTTATCTCCAGAATCATCATTTCTACATCAAGCCTGATTCAACTGAAGGGAAAACCTCAAGAAGGATCAATTTGGAACAGCAGTGGTAAGTCATTACCTGTGCTAGAAAAACTTAAACGGGTTTTGTTTTACATATAAAAAGACTGATATAGCGTTACAACCTTTTACTTATTCTTTGTGTAATTTATTTGCGCTCTGTTTTTTTACTGTTTGCGCAAATCAGAAACTCGCATTATACCTCAAAATTCAGATTAAATTGTGAAGAAACAACGTTTTCTTTAGTTAAGGGTCACCGCAAACTCTCACAACGCCGAAAAACTACTCCTTTTCATTTTCGGGGCGGCTCACATACGCCGTTAAAAGTGCGCAAAAAGGACAGCTAGCATTGCAGCTCGTAAATTTGGGGAATTAAGTTTCCGATTACTAAAATTTCCGGGAATTCAAATTTTCGGCTAAAGTATCGGAACAGATTACCGTATACCTTTAGAGGTGTCTAGCGTCCAAGAGATGTAGCGCGTCCGGTTTTAATTCATTTTATTTGAAAATTCTTGGTCTAGTTGAAAAGCCAGCTCTATAAGCTTTAATTTGATGTAGGGGTTTAGGTAGCTACAGTTTAAACCGGACGCGCTACATCGCTTGGACGCGAGACACCTCTAACTAACCTTAAACTGTGTTAGTTTACACAAATTTGCGTTTTATAAGGCCATAAGATGATGTGGCAATGCAGAAACCAGCCATTTCAGTTTTTGGGTCTCATAATCTCGTTGAGTAACATCTCTTTCTTCGTTACTGGAAATTTATAACCAGTGACCTTACTAACAACTCGGTTTTTAATTTACGAGGCAGCCTACGGTTTGAAAAACCAGTTAAACCTAATGACTTTACAAGACATGCATTAAAAACTTAATTGTAAAGGATAATTATGAAATCGAATCGATGAAAATGGTCGATGGAAATAGTTAACGCCGTTCGTTCACTGTGCAAATCAGTTTCTGAAATTACAATTGTTTATTGCGTTTCCAACTTTAGACCTTTCGTAATCATTAACTTAACTCCCCCAAAATATTTTGATCAATTCGGCTAAACTGTATTTTGTGATACTAAGTATGCGTCAGCTGTGATAATATGCTCTTTGTTTTGCGCGCCGGCAAAACACGTTTATAAGACAATTTTTTTGGCGTATAAACTTGAAAGCAGAAAATTGTTTGTCTTTTGAGGATGTTTCTATTTGTGGGGGTTTACACAATCAAATTGTGTAACCGTTTTAAGTTTTGAAATATAAGGAGACGGAATGGCAATACGGAAAGATTGGGTTTTTTTGGATGTCGTGCACAGGGAACCCAACTATTTATCTCGTTGTCAAAGGCATCACCCGCCTGAGAAATTCAGATTAGCGAAATGTCACCGCAGATTTTTGAAGCACTGAAATCTAAAAATATCTGAAAACATGTGGTTTTTCAACTTAGAATAAGAACAGCTAGCATTTTAAAAAAGCCAACAACAGCTCGGAAAATTCTTGAAATTAGTTTCCGTTCTTTAGGATTTTTAGCCATTTAAATTTTTAGTAAAATTATTTATCAGAACAAATTAAACTCTGTTGGCTGATAAACATTTGCTTGTAAAGGCCATAAAACCATCTGAGAAAACAAGTTTCCTTGTAAGATTCCCTTGAATAGTGCGAGGAATGCTTTCATAATTTAAGAATACCTAAGCTATGGTGTTTTATTGTCCTTGTGGCTCAAATCGTAATGGGAAATTTTATTGACGGATGTGAGAGGTTTACGCGGTCCTTTACTCAACGTGATAAAAGAAGACTATAGAGTAACGTACGTCCTTAAAGTGCAACACAAAACCATTCATATCACTAAAATTTACTCTTTTGAGCCGTAAGGATGACGATCTACAAAAAATAAGGTAATCTGACATTGATTTGGAGTCTGGATATATTTTTTTATGATTTTCGTAGCCGGTTTATTGAGTGAGTGAGTGAGTGAGTGAGTGAGTGAGTGAGTGAGTGAGTGAGTGAGTGAGTGAGTGAGTGAGTGAGTGAGTGAGTGAGTAACTGAGTCATTCAATGACTGAGTTGTTAACTTTTCTAATTCTCCAGGAATGCAGTCATTTAGTTAATAGTTTACGACTTAAAGTTTTTTCCAGCTGCTAAGGTAAAATTGTTTCATTGATTTCTTGGGAAAGTAATTAGAACAAATACTCAAGGATGAGAACATATCCGGGGCAAACTTATAAGCTGACCACCAAACTATTCTAGATTAGTGTTAGTTGTACTAATAATATAAAGTGCCAGGATTCAGGCTATATATAGAAGTGCCCCTCAGAGGGACACAAATATGGCATCGATCTCCATTCTGTGTACTAATGTTTTGTAGACTAACATTCAAGGACTAGAACATAACGGCAAACTTACAAGCTAACTACCAAACTATTCTAGACCCGAGTTAGTGGAAGTTATCTTAGAAAAGTTCAGTGTTTAGGAGTCTAGTTACACTCTTGACAACATCCATGTACTGTTTAAGTAATCTCTTGTATCCCAACTTAGGTCTAAGAACAAAATAACATCAGCTGCTTTTCTGGAGTTGAACATTTTCCTTTAAATAACGAAAAATAAAAGAGTGAAATATTTATTGTGAACGAAACCATTTGTGGTGACATCGCATTAATAGTAGTGTACTGAGTTGTTTTATGAAAGTCATTTTGGATAAAAATCATAATATGGGGAAAAAGAATCATAAACAATTTTCCTTCAGAATATGATTCTCTCAAATTTTCTTTCCTTCTAGGTACGTCTTTTGTGTAACAGAAGAACATTTGAGAGATCCTGCAATCATCATCTACACGAAAATGGTGGATAGAAAGTTAGCAGTTCTAGTGTTTCACGTGCAAGAGCTTGGCATTGCCAAAGAAAAGGGGAACAGAGTGGGGGAGGGAAGAGCCTATGCTAATCTGGGCGATGCTTATATCCAACTGGGAGATTTTCAACGAGCCATAGACTGTTACAAGCAATCCCTAAATATTGCCAAAGAACAGGGGAACAGAGCGGGGGAGGGAAGAGCCTATAACAAACTAGGCGTTGCTTATTACAATCTGGGTAATTTTCAACAGGCCATAGGGTATTACATGCAATCACTAAATTTCTTCAAAGAGGTTGGGTATAGGGAATGGGAAGGAACTGTCTGTTACATTCTGGCCAATGCATATTACTTTCTGGATGATTACCAAAAAGCAATACAGTATTACACGAAATCCCTTAGTCTTGCCAAAGAGGTGGGCAACAGTATTTTGCGGGGAGCAATCTGTCGAAATCTGGGCCTTACTTATTACAGTCTGGGTGATTTTAAACAAGCCATTGAGTGCCACGAGAAAGATCTTAGTATTGCTAAAGCACTGGGGGACAGGGCTAACGAGGGAATAGCTTATGGCGATCTGGGCATTGCGCATAGCAAACTGGGTAATTTTAAACAAGCCAAAGAATGCCACAGACAGCAACTTAGCATTGCTAGAGAAGTAGGTGACAGGGCTCAGGAGGGAATGGCCTATGGCAATTTGGGCATCGCTGATCGCGGAATGGGCAATTTCAAACAAGCGGTAGAGTACCTCGAACAAGATCTTAGCATTGCTAAAGAAGTAGGGGACAGGAAAGGAGAGGGAGTGACCTATGGCAATCTGGGCAATGCTTATAATTGTCTGGGTAATTTCCAACAAGCCATAGAGTGCCACAAACGACAACTTAGTATTGCTAAAGAAGTAGGGGACCGTGCTGGTGAGGGTAGAGCCTATTGTAACCTGGGCAGTGATTATCACGATTTGGGTAATTTTAGACAAGCCATAGAATATCACAAGCGGTATCTTGCTATAGTTAAAGAAATAGGGGACAAAGCTGGAGAGGGAACAGCCTATAGCAATCTGGGCAGTGCTTATAACAATCTGCGTAATTTCAAACAAGCTATAGAGTACCAGAAAAAACATCTAAGCATTGCAAAAGACGTTGGGAGCAAGATTTGGGAGGGAAAAGGCTATGCCAGGCTGGGCTGTGCTTATGACGCTCTGGGGGATTTTGAAAAAGCCATGGAGTATTACAAACAATATCTCAGTATTACCAAAGAGATAGGCGACAGGGCGGGAGAGGGAAAAGCCCAAAGATTTCTAGGCAATGCCTATTACAGCCTGGGTAATTCTAAGCATGCCATAGAGTACCACGAAAAATCCCTTAGTATTGCAAAAGAAGTAGGGGACATGGTTGAGGAGGGAGTTGCATACTGTTCGCTAGGTCTTGATCATGAATCGTCTACTTCCTTTTGTGAGGCGATTGATTGTTATCAATCCAGTATTAGAGTCTTAGAGAAAACAAGAACTCTTCTTCAGTCCGAAGATGCATGGAAAATAAGCTTCCGGCATGTCCATAAGACTGCGTATACCGCTCTATGGAGAACTCTTTTGAAGAATGGGAAGCCTTATGAGGCTTTGTGTGCAGCTGAGCAGGGACGAGCACAGGCTTTGATGGATATGTTGAAGAGAAAATATGTTGTTGACTCAAAACCATCCGCGTCTGATGAAACTAACGAAACGATTTCGAAAATGTTGAACGATTTAACTACACAAACAGTTTTTTTAGCACTCGAGGAAAGAGTTCATCAAGACACGATCCATTTTTGGGTGCTGTGGAAAAACAGAGAGGTTCTGTCTAAGCAAAAGGAGATCGAACATGGAGATGCCTCCATGTTAATGGAAGCTACCCTGAAAAAGATCGGGGCAGGTGTTCGTGTCAAATGCGAAAATCGCTCAATGGAAGAGCTAGCTGATGACCACCTGTCGACTAGAGAAAGTATTGGGGAAAAAGACCAGTCATGTATTTTCTCTATCGACTCTTTGCGTCCACTATATGATGCTATTATTGGCCCCGTTGCAGATTTGCTCCATGGTAACCAGTTAGTCATTGTCCCTGATGGTCCATTTTGCTTGGTTCCTTATTCTGCGTTGAGTGAATCAATCAAGATTCGCGTCGTTCCCTCGCTGAACTCCTTACAACTAATCGCAGGCGCACCTGACGACTTCCACAGTAAGAGTGGCGCCCTACTCGTGGGAGATCCATGTTTAGATGAAGTTCCTATGAATTTATCACAGTTGCCTTACGCCAAAAAAGAGGTCGAGATGATTGGAAAACTTCTGAAGACGACACCTCTGACAGGCAAAGATGCAACTAAAGATGAAGTGGTGAAGAGACTCAAGTCAGTTGCTTTGGTGCACATTGCCGCACATGGATGTGCGCAGACTGGAGAAATTGTTTTGGCCTTAGATCTTGGTCGCAAATCCCAGCCTCTTAGAAGACAAGACTTTATTTTAACAATGTCAGATGTGCAGGCAGTTTGTTTAAGAGCGAGGCTCGTTGTCCTGAGCTGTTGTCACAGTGGCCGGGGAGAAATTAAGTCTGAGGGTGTGGTCGGGATAGCGCGTTCTTTCCTGTGTGCTGGTGCTCGGTCTGTTCTTGTGTCACTCTGGGCGATTGATGACGAGGCAACCATGGTGTTCATGGAAAGTTTCTATCAGCACCTTGTAGATGGAAAAAGCGCCAGTGTGGCTCTCCACCAGGCTATGAAATCTCTTCGTGAATCGGAAGAATTCAGTGCCGTGAAGTACTGGGCTCCATTTGTGCTGATTGGTGATGACATTACGCTGGAATTTGGAGCAAAAAATAAGAGTCGATGGTAAGTGTTGTTTGCGAAAAAAATGTTTTTTCTTTCGTAAATATTTGACGTAACTAAAGAAACTGCTCAATACTTGTCCATGAAGGGATTTTGAAACCCAAGCTGTTTGGTAATATTTTTTAAAGGGGCCTTACGTTCCATACTTGTTAAAAGGAAGGCAAAAATATTCATTGACAGAGTTAGTTCTCTTGCTTTCAAAGTTTTCCACAGTATACATATACTCCCTTCAGTCAAGAGCAGATGTTAAAGGGATTGTACATACTTACAGGTGTAATATTGAACTTCGCGGTTTCTTAATTGTACTACCTCCTAAGTTACCGTGCGTGACATGCGCCAGAAAAGAGAGTAGTGGAATCGAACGCGCGCGCGAAGTGCGTGTGAGAAGCTCGGAGCGCGAAGGGAGGGAGAAGGAATACACGTCCTTTTCCCTCTCCTATACTCGCTCTCCTTGCATCTTGTGCGCGTTGGATTGTCATATTCTCTAATTTTTTCTAGTGCATGCCACTAAGACTATTATCCAAGTTCTGTGTAGATAAAAAATCAACCAAGAGTTGCCTTGTTACACTGCTGCCATACAACTATTTTGCAGTAGCAGTCGCAAGAAAAACCCTATCAAATTTTGTGGGTTGCGTTAATTCAAAGTTCCTTTTAGGTGTTAAGATTAATGGGAACGATCATAAAAAACTAAACAAACCGCCCAAGGAAAAGATTTTTAAGAGGAAAAGGAAGGTAGTCTCACAATATTGTTTCACTCGTTCATCATCTTTCCCTGACGCTCCATAAGCTAAGCGAATGAAAAGGCTAAGGTTTATTTGGTTGTCGTGGTAACCATGTTTGGAGGAAGTGCAAGATTCAAATGTTGGCTATGTTTTGAACTTTAAGGTTCGCTTGTCGTTTTCTATTTCATTTTTATAGTTTTGTTCTTGTGTTCTTTATCTGTCAATCAAAATTCAGGTATGCAAACTTAACTCAGGAAACTTGTTAATTTAAAGTCTTCAAGCAAGTTATTGAAATTAAGTATTTACTGTAAACATTAAAATCATAATATTCCTGGTTCTTTTATTCGGCAGATGCTGCGACGTGAAGACAAGAGAGGATGTTGGACGTGAATATGACGCATACATGATGAGTATTTTTGGTTTACTTCAATTATCACGACTATTAATTTACATCGTTAGATCCAGCAGATGCGAAAAACTGAATGTCGATGCCCGCTTTGGTCAAGAAACGAAAAATTGAACAATGTAAACCATTGGACCATGCATCAAGTACCGTTTCAGTTTCCTACTTATGTGTGGAGAAAAAGGACGATAATGTGCTTGTTTTTATGCATGTTTCTTATCTTTAATTTTATGAATTTATTTGCTGTAACTTTGCTTTTTAAGTACCAGGATGAGAAGACTAGAAATGGTCCATCTTCTCTCAATAGTATTCTAACTGAAGTGCCAGCATCGTAGATATATTTACACACATTTTGAGGCCGTTGCGTTCCTTATTATTCGAAAGAATAGTGAGCACTTTAGTTTTACAGAAATGTTAATGTAGAAATGACAAGTTGTGTTAATTAACACAAATAAGACAGCGTATTTACCCATTTTGGAAAAAAAAATTATTCTTGAAATACATATGTTAAAGAAGCTCACAAGCGACATTTGTAGAATTGTAAAAGCAAAGGAAGGTAGAAAACCTGTTTTCCTTTAGTCTTCTTTGGAATGTGCCATTCTTAACTTTTCACTGAAGATAACTTAGTCTCAAAGAGGTGCTTGTGATTTTAAGTAAACTTGTAATGAAAATCTGCGATGCTGATCTTAACTGAGCAGAAGTGATATCCCTTTTGAGGAGTTGTCTTAGATTAACAGGAAAACAAAGCGACCGGATGAAAAACTGGCAATGTGATTGGCCAAGCGACTGCGTTTTAAATTTTGGTAGATTTCTCTGGGTGCTCGTGTCAGGAAAATTGATGAAGTCGCCAAGTAACTGGTAAGGAATAATCCATTGTACAGAATTTGCTGTTGATGAATAGATCGGTCACCTGGTTATGCTTACAATAAGACAACTCGCCCTTGGCTTCTATCTGCTTAGTGTGGTGCAACTGAATAAGCTAATAGATAACTGAATAGTCCAGGGGAAAGAATTATGTAATCCTTAGCTTACAACGGACCGGGATCCGTTTCTCAAAACTCCCGAAGACTGAGTCGGGCCTGAGTAGCATTTTCAAATGCGCTTTCTGCATTGCCATCGTTGGTAGTTTTTAGTGCAGATTAACCCAATGTGTTTCTTGATAATGCAAAGTTGTCAACGTTTTATCTTACAAAATCATTTAACATAGTTTTCCTGATAAACGAGAATTGTACTCCTAACTTAGCTTTTCGGGCCCGAAATGTCTTCAGGAAGTTTTGAGAAAAGCACGCCAAAGTCGATTAACTCAAATCTGGGTTTTGTGGTAGGCTTTTGCTTCTTTTGTGCAAAAGCATTTTGCTTGTTTGTCTGTTTGTTTATTAAATCAAATCACAAAGTTGAAGTTTCAGTAGGAACAAGCAAGCAACTCAGCAGACAAGCAAACAAACAGGTTAGGAGGTGTTTACATGGAACCATCACGACTTCAAGTTCACACCTGTACGAGTTCATGGCGGTTCCCTAGCCTGAAGCACTCATGCATTCGTTTACATGAACCTGGCTTAAATCTCATATCGCGAGTCTTGATTCTCCTTCGGAACGGAAACTTATTCCGGTGTCATGTAAAATGTCATGGCTGTTCCTTTCAAACTTGGTTTTGCTTCCCTATTATTTCGGTACAGGACTCGTAAAACTGATTTAACGCAGTCGCGGTATGAAGCCAGTTCTTTTCTACTGAACCAAATGAAGGCGTGCCGGCACCATGACAACAGCCCCCTTAACGGAGCAATAATTGTAGCGTATACAATAAGTGTAATTTATGGAAACATTTGAAATAGAGTATTTGAATTTATTGAACAATATTAGCGTTAGAAAATGAAATATTGCTGGCTGTTGATTTTTAAGTGTTCTCTAAGACTTACACTTATGTTTCGGGGAGAAGAATAAATAAACAAACGCGTCGTTAAAAAAAGCTCAGTGTGCGCTATGGCACACTATACTGGCATTTTAAGACCAAGTGATAGTTTAAGTGTCGGCAAAACACATTTGTTTGGTAAGTAGAAGCGACGCACCAATTTAATTAAAAGTATGATTAATTTGGAACTAAATTAAGAGCAATTCTCCAACAAAGTGAAGCAAAGTTGGAAATGAAAAATTTTAACCCCTCTTCAATTTTTGTGTTAAGGTAGGTTACCTTGGGGGATAGACAAAAACAACCATATTTGGATCGGTAGATGTATCGTTGCCATGGTAACCGCACTATATGACGTCGGCCTTGGGACCATGTTTTGAGCAAAAGTTCCACTCTCAAAAAGTAAAAGTAAACGAGTCTGGTTCTCAGGTGCATGTGAACCAATTCAAATGAAATTCATACAGATGGTAGAACCACTCTCCCAGTTTATAAAATTTGCCGTTACAATAATTTGGGTTTTATAAACAAGACAAAAATGCTTGTCCTACTATGTTCCCTGTCAGCCATTTAGACAAGCAGGAAAAACAAGCACAACGATATTCGTTATTTCTCCGAAAGTACTCTTTCCACATAAACCAAATTAGCAGCAGAGATTACATAGATATTGACGTTTCTAAATATTATAGAATCAATTTGGGGAAAACTATTCTCTGGCCATGGGTGCTGAAGACACCTGGGACAAATTTCAAAAAATTGCAAAATTGGTAATTTTGAGAGCTCTAGTATTTAGCTCAAACAGGCTTTAGAGAGAGAAAATCAGCTTCAAAAGTATGTTTTATCATCTTGTCTGCTACCTACATTTAGTAAATAAGGTTTTGGCCAACAAATTTGATGAAATATAAATTGATACAAAACCTACCTTGAGGGTTTTGGGAATTTCTTCAGGATGCTTTCGTCGCGTGGTTCTCTCCAGTATCTCTCCTTCGCACGTTCCGTCTTTTTGACCAAATCTAGCGCAGACTAACAGTTACTTCCATCGCATATCCAGTTTGCTGTGTTTCAGACCAGGGATGATGATACAAGTAGCCCGCATACACTTGACAAAGAATAGTTGACAAAGTCCAAGACATGGTCGTAATGCTTGCGATTTCTGCCGTCGAGCACCTAAATTCATCAATATTATTCAGCCAGGAAGTAAAATAAATGTGTCGAGATCGATGTACAAAGCAAATGCATGCCTTTGAACAATCCAAAGTAACGTCTTTGGCTAAAATCGGGTCAGATATTGCGATAGTCGACAAGCCAAGAATGGTAAATAAACTGAACGCGTAGGCCGGAAGTCCGAGAAGCACGACTGCTGACCGGATGTAACACAATGTAATGGGATGCAACACCAGATGTTTGTGTAATGATATCCTCTTGTAATGGGGTTGTTTCACAATGGCAATGGTGAAGAAAGCCAAAAAAAAAAACCAACACAAAACAGAATAACCGAATAAAACAAAAACAAAGGAAATGAAGCTGAACTGAAGCTTGGGTGAAAATTGAACGCATGATCATAATAGCCCCAACCCCCCCCCCCCCCCCAAAAAAAGATTGCTCTTTAGACTGTGAAAATGCAATTACAAATTCAGTTATGATAAACTATTCGTGACAAGAGAATGAAAAATTCGCGCGTGAAATCTTATAATTATTTAACTGCACGGCAAAGAATAAGATCCATTTCGTCGCTGATTTCATCACGGTTTATACTAAGTCCCTAGGCTTACACGTGCCTGGAAATATCCCTTTGACATTGACTGAGTTTTATATTATTATATAATAATTTACAAACCGAAACGTCCCTATTGGGATTTGAAAGAGACCAACTTTCCATTGTCCCGACCAGGATATTTTCCTTCGCACGACGATATGCAAATTTCCCTTACAGTGTTTTGATCGACGGCACAAATTTACGTCCGGTCACCCCTCCCCCCACCAAAAAAAACAACAGCAAAAAAATAATAATAATAATAAATAAATAAATAAATAAATAAATAAATAAATAAATAAATAAATAAATAAATAAATAAATAGAAAGAATGCCAAAATTTGGGCAGGTATTAGGTACTGAATGTGAAAATTTATCGGTTTGAAGAGGACTTATTTATTTCTGGAGGAGAGGTGGGTCAAAAATTCCAACTTCGTAACTTCTAATGTGTACGCTAATGCCCCAGATCAGCGACGTATCTTACATGCAGGCCATCCTTAACATCCAATAAGCAATGAATTAAAAACAAACAAACAAACAAACAAACAAACCCAGGAAACATGGGCGGCTTATGTGGTTGCGTAAAACGACTAGTGAAGCTCTTTTATTTTGTCCTCTTTATTCACCACTGTAAAACAGTCATAAAAGCGGATCAAAAGTCATCCTTTTATCCCCCTATCAATGATATATTGTACCAAAAATATCTAAAGAAGAGATAATGCCATTGCGGCAATTAGCCGAAGCTACAAAAACAAACAAACAAAAAGCGGGTATATCGCATTTAAAACTACATCCGGTCAGCAGTTTTGCCACTCGCATTTCCGGTCTACATACGTTTGGTCGTAGACAGGTCGTAAACAACGATTTCTTCGCTTCTCAACCATGCACCACGGAATGTACGGCTCGATTTAGCCAAAGACGTTATTCAGAATCGTGGCAGACATGCATTTGCTCAGCTGTGATCTTGATGCATCTATTTAACTTCCTGGATGGATTGTATTGATGAATTATTTCGATACTCGACACACGACTGTGTTTGACCTGTTCGACTGTTCTTTATTCGGGTTAATGCATCATCATCTTTGGTCTAAAAGTAGATGTTCGGCGAGGCTAGGCAGTTAGATTTGTCCTTTCCGCTAGAGTCTGTGCAAGAGTTGGTCAAGAAAATGGAGCGAACGAACTGAGGAGAGACCAATACTATACGACAAAAGCATCCTGAAGAAATTCCCAAAAGTTGCAAGGTAGGCTTTGTTTTAATTTATATTTCATCAAATTCAGTGGCCAAAACCTAATCAATCAAATGTAGATAACAGATAAGATGAATGAAAAAACCTCTGAAGCTGATATTCTCTATCTAAAGCCTGTTTGAACCAAATACTGGAGACCTCAACATTTCCAATTTTGCAATTTTTTGCAACTTGCCTCGGATGTCTTCAACACCCATAGCCAGAATATAATTTTCCCCAAATAGATTTTATAATATTTATAAACTTCAATATCTATGTAAGCCCTGCTGCTAATTTGGTTTATGTGCAAAGAGTACTTTCGGAGAAATAACGAATATGGTTGTGCTTGTTTTTCCTTCTTGTCAAAATGGCTGACAGGTAACATAGTAGTACGACCAAGGTCTTCTTGATTATAGAACCCAAAATACTCTAACAGCAAATTTTATAAACTGGGAGAGTGGTTCTACCATCTGTATGAATTTCATTTGAATTGGTTCACATGTACTCGAGAACCAGACTCGTTTATTTTTACTATTTGAGAGTGAATTTTTCGGTTAAAACATAGACCTCAGGCCGACGTGATCAAGTGCGGTTTCCATGGCAACGACGCACCTGCCGATCCAAATATGGTTGTTTTTGCTCATCCCTCCAGGTAACCTACCTCCACACAAAAAATGAAGGGGGGTTAAAAATTTTCATTTCCAACTTTGCTTCACTTTCCTGGAGAATTGCTCTTAAGTGCTAAAAAGAATGATGTTTAAACCACTCCGAGTCATTTTTCAATTTAAACAATGTATAAAAGGTAACATTTGCATGTGCAATCTTCAAAAGATGGGAATGTTTATATACATAAGTGATATGATACTTAAAGGGGAAGCATCATGGGGTTTTTTATATCTTTTGTTAAAAATGATGAAATAAGCCCTTCAATCACCTGCCAAATAATTCTAGAATGACGAGAGGAACGAAATCAACTCAATTCTTGAAAGAAACAACTTATGATCTGTTCTGGCGCATTTTGGAAACAAAAATGCGAGAACTTGAAAAACATTAGCCTAATATTTTTCAAGTTTCAATCCAAACCGGCCTACTCTGTCTCTGGCCAGAGGCACTAATCGACTGTTTTATTGCACTGGGGTGATAATTTTCAACAAACTTGACAATTATTTCGTTGTTTCTGCTGACAGTCAAACATTTTTGGGTTTTGAAATGACAGCAAATTTTCGTGGTGATACTTCCCCTTTAAATTGATAACCATCTCATCATTTCATGCCTATATTTTTAGATAGCATATACTTGTACCATTTTACTACTACATACTAATAATAAGAATGTCAGAGAAATGGAGAACATTTTTCCAAGATCTCTGTCAGGTCTCATGCTGATTTAAAAAGAATACGTCAACAGGATTAATCGATGAAATTTTGAGGCCTCTTCTAAGGTTGCTATCAGGACTTTGTTGACCTTATCCTACCCCGACCTCACCCCCAACCCAATTAATGAAGTAATTAGTAAATAAACCCCTTCAGGCGGCTGGTATGTCGGCTGATAATGTCCGCGGCTGAGAGATTGTCCGAAAAATGAATATTTGGCCGAGAAGCGAAGCTTCGCAAAAAAGCCAGCGCTGATCTGATGGCGGATGCGCGCGACTGACGTAAACAAGGACCAAAATTTAACAAACCTACTCAGTTTGCGTAGTACTCAGTAAATCTGAAAGTCTACTCGTAACTTTAATTTCTTCACCTTCAAAGACGTTGACAGCATGTTTCGTTGACATTTTTGTACTTTCCGGAACAGCATTTGCGACCAGCTTTTTGCTGTAAACATGACTGGAAATCTACAAAACGAGTTTGTTTTTCTTCCATGTAAAATAATAAAGATGAAAAGGTGAAACTTTTGAGCTGGCTTTTTCCCGCTGGCTTTGTTTCTTTTCAATGGAAATAATAGGAGGGCAAATATCGACACAGGCGGGGCTTATTGCGTGATAACCGTCCTGTGAATTTGCATCACGTGACGGAAAGTAGCCAATAAAATCGCGCGAAAATTAATGGATGGGTTATAATGCACGATAAGAGAAACTCATCACAGCCAAGGTTTGTCATACCTTCAGGCTAGTTGTTCTTTTATGATTGCAATTTGGAGACAGGACCACATATTCTACTGGACCATACAGTCCACTCAAAGGTTTAAGACTGGGCCAAGAAACGTAGGGTCTTTATTAATAGATGGCCATAAGAACTGATCGATTGTCGTTGGCATGGAAGGTGATTGCAACCGAGCTAGCTATGAGGACAGCGTGACACGCGCTTGATGTCATCCCAAAGGCACTGGGAACGATCATTGTCCTAAACGGTCGCCATCTTGATCCCTCCTTTGGGAAGTGAGTTCGTATTACTACAGTTTGTTAGCGACAGTAAGCAGTAGCATTGAGTAGCATCAATTCATAATTCACCGATAGGCTAGCATAATTTATTGCTTGATGATTACGAAGAAGGTTGTCCCTATTGCCAATACGAAAAGTCGATCACAGCACCAATGAATACCGTATTCCGCTTGCAATTCCAAGCGCATAACTTCACATTACAACTGTTTACATGTTGTGAGCAAACTAAATTCATAATTATTGAGTCATAAGTTGAGCTTTTTGAACTTCAACATTACCCTATCCCGCCATACCCCTGGCATTTGGCCGGGTACTGTAACCGGGGAGTGAGGAATTTGATCGGGATGAGGAATTCGAACCGCATTTTTCGCGCGTGGGTTTTTTCTGAATAATGGGAGTCGGAAGTTTTTTCAAGTTTTGTTCAGTCAAGTTTTCAGTATGAGAAGCACCTAAGTTAAACGATTGTATTTGCTAGGAGGATTATCATCACTGCTTTTGTGATCACAGGGCGAGGTTGTTTTCAATTTCAAGATTCGCTGAAAGTTCATGTGAGCTTCTAAAGTTAAAAATAGCCCAATCATGGTATTGTAGGAAAATAGGATTGTGGCCACCACAAAGCTCTTAAAACGGCTCACAGTATTGGTTAAAAAATACAAAAGCGGAGCAACGGAAAAGCAACAGAAAGAATGTAGCCTAGCCCTGAAACAACAGAGCTGCAAAATATATAGGTCCAACAAAATTAAATGGTTGAAAGAACTGAGTGCTATCTGGATTTGTTCCTATTCGTTGATTAAATTAGTATTTTTTATTGCAAAGCGCTATTGATCTGTGTTTGTAAATAGCGCTCTATAAGTAATAAATTATTATTATTAATATTATTATTATTATTATTATTATTATTGTTCAATTTAAAAGCAACCAGTGACACTGGTATTCGCCTGAAATCGCACGGGAAACGACCAAAAAAAAAAAAAAAAAAAAAAAAATTAATAAATAAATATAAAACGCGCGGGAAAAACGGGGCTTGCATTTACGCTTGACACGATTTATAGTTTTTCATTCTGACGGGAAGAAATGCGTCACAAATTTTATCAATTAAACGTCGATGTTTGTGATTTTTGTTTAAAATAAACGTACATCCAGAATAAGACTAGAATGCTCGAGACCCTTTCTATTATCAGGCGCCCGACCTTTAACATCAGTTAGTTTCTTACTATAATTGATTACGTATTTAATCGTTTGTATTACTTCTTCCTTTTCGTTTCGGTTATTTTTCTTGGAAAATGTAACACATACCTTATGTGATACTCAGAAATTTGAAGTAAAATGAAGTTTTTCATATGTATATATAATCAATGGAATGAAAATAATCATTCACTTCAAATTGATGTTGACTCGGTGAAGGAAAATATAAACAAAAGCTGAGCATTGAATTGGTGAGTTGACTAAAAATAAATATGGATAAAAAACGGTGACTTCCAGGAGAGAAAGGAGAACTGTGATATTTTTAGTGCCGTCATCGAAGGTTTTATGTTGTGTCACACAAAATCAACACAAAATGAAATGAAAATATCCTTTTACTTTCATCAAATAAAATCATCTACACTTGTCAATCAATGTTTCAAATATATTAGTCGATCTTCCTTTCGTCTATCTGAATTTTCTACGAAAAACTGATTTCAGAAATCCTAATTCAATAACAATATCTCAAGTTTAGTTTTGTCTGTTCCGGGTTCTGTAACGCTAGCGCTATCTGAAACACGTGATTACTTTGTAAGTTACCTGTCTTCTAGCAACAGGAGCTTTGCGAATAAATGGCGATAGATTAAAAGGTGGAAAATTTCGTTGGGATTGACATAGCGGCTGCATGGATACAGAGATGTATAAACAAGCGCTTTGTGGACTTGATTATGAGCAAAATGCTTTGTGCTAGAGGATAAGTTGTTCCGGTCTCGGTCGTAAAACGAAACAATCGAAAACGAAGACCTTAGAACCCAAAACTGGAAAATGATACTTCCGATAATCGTGATTATAAATGAAGTACCTGGAAATTCGAAAACGAAGCATCCCAAATACAAGAGCTTGAAAATGAAATCAGAGCTCGTTTGTTCAGCTTGTTGTAAGTTTTTTTTAGCAGCGGATATGTCTTTGCTACTGTTTCTTGCACATTTAGCTATGGAAACATTCATTAAATAAAATTTTAACTTTGGTACTTTGGTACTTTGGTAAATTTACCTAACTAAAGGAACACCTCAGTACCTGCCCATGAAGAGATTTTGAAATTAATTGTTTCCGAGCCGTTTAGTTATAATTTTTAAAGGGGCTTTAACTTCTTATAGTTGATGTCCGTAGAAGAAAAACCATGGTTGTTATGTAAACGTTCGCTAGTTGGGAAAAGGAAGACTAAAAAAAGCAATGACAGGTCTTATTCTCTCGCTTTCAAAGTACCTCTACGAACTATTTTTATTATTGCCGGTATTTTCCAGATCATTTATTTACTCCTCTATATCAAGAGTAGCTGTTAAAACGTATTTTACATACTAACCATGTAATCTCGAAATTAGCGTCTTTTATTTGCACTGCCTCTTACGTTATCGCTCGTGGCGGGTGCTAGAACGAAAAGAGAACAGTGGAACTTGACGCGAAGTGCGTGTGGTAAGCTCGGAACGCGAAAGGCGGGAGAGGGAAAGGGGGAGGGAAAACAAATCCTTTTCTCTCTCCTCCGCGCTCTCTTTCAATCGTGTGGGCGCCCTAATCTCTTCTTCTTTCACTATTTCTAGCCTCTGCCACTGAGGGAATTCCGAACGCTGTAGGTCAAAAATTAACGACATGCTGCATTGTTACACTGCTTCTAAGCAATTATTTTGCACCGGCAGTTTCAAGAAAAACCCTTTCAATTTCTGGCGGCTGCGTTAATTTAGTAACACGCCAATGGAGTGTTTCAAGTACTTCAGGTGTTAAGATTGATGGGAATGATCATAAAGAAAACTGAACAAATCGCCCAAGGAAAAGAGTTTTAAGAGGAAAAGGAAGGTGGTCTCACAATATTGTTTTCACTCGTTCATCATCTTTCCTTGATGCCCCACAAGCGAAGCGAATGAAAAGTATAAGGATTATTTGGTTGTCATAGTAACTATGATTGGAGGAAGTGCAAGATTCAAACCTTAGCTATGTTTTGAACTTTACAGTTCGCTTGTTAATTTTGAGTCTCCAAGTTGAAAAATGACTGTTAACTTTGAAATCATAATATTCCTGGTTCTTGTTTTCGGTAGATGCTACGTTGTCAAGACAAGAGAGGACTACTCCATGAGAATAAGACGCATACATGACACCAAGTTTGGTTTCAATTATCATGACTCAAGATTAAATTCAATAGATGCCAAAAACTGAATGTCGATGCACGCTTTGGTCAAGAAACGAAAAATAGAACAATGTAAACCATTGAACCACGGATCAAGTGCCGTTTCAGTTTCCTACTTATGTATGGAGAAAAAGACCGTAATGTAATTGTTTTTATGCATGTTTCTTATCTTTAATTTTTTAAAATTTATTAGCTGTAACTTTGCTATTTTAGTATCAGGATGAGAAGACTGGAAATGGTTCATTTTCTCACAATAGGCTAGGTGCAACAATTATGTAATGATTATTTCAGAACGGATCGGGATCCCTTTCTCAAAACTCCCAAAGACTGAGTCGGGCCTTAGTAGCACTTTTCAAATTCGTTTTCTGGCGATTTTTAGTGCAAATTAGCTCAATGTGTTTCTCGTCATTGTAAAGTTTTCAACGTTTTATCTTTAAAAATCATTAAACATAGGCTTTCTGGTAAACGAAATTTGTACTCGTAAAATACTTTTCCGGCCCGAAATGTTTTCGTGAAGTTTTGAGAAAGGCAGGCCAAGGCCCAGTTATTTTAATTCGATTAAGTCAAATCTGCAATTGTGGACAAAAGTATTGAGACAATTTACCAAAACTAATGCTTTCGAACAAACAATGGTATTTTGTATTTGAATGAAAACACCTTTTTCATCTGTAGTCACCCCCCTCCTCCCCAAACAAAGTCGCAAAATGCTTCCTAGATGTTTATTTGTTTCCAACATTGAAAAAGGGGAAAGGAAGCTACCTTTCACTAGGGGAGAGAGGAGAATTTAAACCTAGGGAAAAAGGTTGTTAATTTTTATGTGTCTCAACAACTTTTGTCCATGATTGTGGGTTTAGAGGTAAGGTTGGCTCTTGTTTTTATTTTGCAAATGCTTTTGCTTGAATTGTTTGTCAGTTTGTTGTTTGCTTTATAAATTGCAAAGTTGAAGTTTCAGTAGGAATAAGCAAGCAACTCAGCAGACAAGCAAACAAACAAGTAAGGGGGTGTTTACATGGAACCATCACGACTTTACATCTGTACGAGTTCATACCGCCGCGGGTTCCCTAGCCTGAAGCACTTATGTATTCGTTTACATGAAACTGGCTAAAATCTCATATCGCGAATCTCGATTCTCCTTTGGAATGGAAACTAATTCCGTTGTCATGTAAAATGTCATGGCTGTTCCTTTCAAACTTTGTTTTGCATCTCTATTATTTCGATACAGGACTCGTAAAAACGATTTGATACAGACGCGATATGAAGCCAGTTCTTTTCTACTGAACGAAATAAAGGCGTGCCGGCACCATGACAGCAGCCCCCTTAATGGAGCAATAAGTGTAGCGTATACAATAAGTGTAATTTATTTGAAATAAAGTATTTAAATTTATTGAACAATATTGGCTTTAGAAAATGAAATATTGCTGGCTGTTGATTTTTGAGTCGAATAAATCTCGGGCACCGGGTTATGTTCTCTTAAGACGTATAGCTATGTTTCGGGGAGGAGAATAAATAAAGAAACGCGTCCATGAAGCTCTCTGAGAAGTAGCACAGAGCTCAGCGCCTAAGAACTCGTGTTGATCGAACCTATCAGTATGGCACACTAAACTGGCGTTTTAAGACCAAGTGATAGTTTGAAGGGTTGGCAAAACACATTTGTCTCGTGAGTTGGAGTGAAGCATCCAATTTAATTAAGAGTATGATGAATTTGGGACTAAATTAAGTGCTCAAAAGAAGATCTCAGTCAAGTTTCATGCTGATTTAAATAGAATACAACAGGATTAATTGACGAGGTTTTGACGTCCCTCTGGAGGTTGCTATCCGGCAATACTTTGTTGACCTTTTCAAACCCCACCCCCCTAATTAATGAAGTAATACACGATAAGCTGACGATATGAAAACTTATCACAGCCAAGGATTGTCATACTCTCAGTTGTTCGCAATATGGAGACAGGACCACACATTCTACTTGACCATACAGTCCACATGAAGGTTTAAGCATTCAAGATGGCCAACAAACGTAGGGTCTTTATTAATAGATGACCATAAGAACTGATCGATTCTTTTTGGCATGTGAGTAAGAATATGAAGGGTGATGACAAGCAAGCAACACTGGGAACCAGCTATGAGGACAGCGTGACACACGCGTGACGTCATCCCAAAGGAATTGGAAACAGGCATTGTCCAAAACGGTCGCCATCTTGATTCCTCCGTTGAGAAGCGAGTACTACAGTTCGTTAGCGACAGTAAGCAGTAGCATTGAGTAGCATCAGTTCACAATTCACCAGTAGGCTAGCATAATTTATTTCTTATTCCGTGAAAACCTAATCACGGCACTGGAGGAAAAGAGGTTTGTGGCCACAACTAAGCTCTTAAAACGGCTCACAGGATTGGTTGAAAAATACTGACAAAAGCGGAGCAACGGACAAGTAACAGAAAGAATGTAGCCTAGCTAAGAAAAAATAAAGTTGCAAAATATATAGGTCCAACAAAATTTAAGGGTTGAAAGAACTGAGTGCTATCTGAATTTGTTCCTATCCCTTGATTAAATATAAAAGAAACAGGTCACACTGGTAGTCCCCTGCAATCGCGCGGGAAACGACCAAAGAAAAAAAAGAGCGGCAAAAAAAACGCGGCTTGTATGTACGCTACGACACGATATATATTTTTTCATTCTGACACGAAGAAATGCGTCACAACGATATTTGTGGTTTTTGTTTAAAATAAACGTACATCCAGAATAAGACTAGAATGCTCGACACCCTTTCTATTATCAGGCGCCTGAATGTAATTAAGTTTTTGTCGTCGTTCTGTCATACGTTTAATATTAGTTAGTTTCTTACTTTAATTGATTATGTATGTTATCATTCGTTTGTATTAGTTGTTTTCGCTTTAGTTTTGGTTATTTTTCTTGGAAAATGTAGCACATATGTGATACTCAGAAATTCGAAGTAAATGAAGTTTGTCGTATGTATGGTCAATGGAGAAGGGAATAGAAATAATCATTCAGTTCAATGAAGTTGACTCGGTGAGGGAAAATATAAGCAAAAGCTGAGAATTGCATTGGTGAGTTGATTAAATATAAATATGAATAAAACACGGTGACTTCCAGGAGAGAAAGCCGGAGAACTTGATATTTTTAGTACCGTCATCGAAGGTTTTATATTGTGTCACACAAAATCAACACAAAATGAAATGAAAATTTTCTACTTTCATCAAATAAAATCATCTACTCTTGTCAATCAATGTTTCAAATATATTAGACGATCTTTCCTTCATGTATCTAATTGAATTTTCTACAAAACCTGAATTCAGAAATCCTAATTCATTTACAATATCTCAAGTTTAGTTTTGTCTTTGCCCGGTTAGCTATCTGAAACACGTGATTACTTCGTAAGTTACCTGTCTTCTAGCAACAGGAGCTTTGCGAATAACGGCGATAAAAGGTGGAAAATTTCATTAGGATTTACTTAGCGGCGACATGGATACAGAGATGTATAAACAAGCGCTTTGTGGGCTTGATTATGACCGAGGTGCTTTGTGCCAGTGAATAATTTGTTCCGGCATAGGATCAGGGATCTGTCGAAAACCGAAACACTTGAAAACGAAGACCTTAGAACTTAAAACTAGAAAATGATACTTTCAATAATCGTAATTATAAACGAAGTACCTTGAAATTCGAAAACGAAGCATCTCAAATACAAGAGCTTGAAAATGAAATCATAGCTCATTTGTTCAGCTTGTTGTAAGTTGTTTAGTAGTATATGTCTCTTTGCTATTGTTTCTTGCACATTAAGCAATGGAAATATATTCATCAAAAAAATTTTAACTATTTTAATGCAGCTGAAAATTAAAAAGGTTAAACTTTAGGATCGGTTACCCATTTGACATTTTTATTATTGTTTGGAGATCACTTGACGATCATCAAGCTGAAAATAACAGCGGCTTCCGGTGTCAACATATTTAAACACGCTTCCTCAGCACAGTCTTTCAATTTGTCTTGGTCTTTAGTGGCCACAGTTTTGGTTCAAAGAAATCTTTGATAGAAGTGGTTTGCAATAAGCTGACAATTAACGCTTGGTCTGAGATTTAAGCCACTCCTTGATAGTAATGTAAGGTAAATATTGTACTGAAGTAATCACATCAGTGTTACATATGCCATACCATGATACCGATACAAATATCACTGAACTATCGATCTGTGTTTACCCGACACTTATAGTTTGTAATATGCATCAGTTGTGATAATTTGCTTTTGCAAAACACGTTATAAGATTAAACTGGATATTTAGACTGGATAACTTGATAATTGTTTGTCTCTAAATTTCTTAGCTCCAGAATGATCATTTCTACTTTAAGCCTGATTGAACTGAAGGGAAAACCTCACTGAAGAAGGATCAATTTTGAACAGCAGTGGTAAGTCATTACCTGTACTTTAAGAACGCAAACGGGTTTTGTTTTACGTATAAAAAGATATAGCGTTACAAGCGTTTTACTTATTCTTTGTGTAATTTATTGCGCTTTGTTGTTTTACTATGTTACACAAACAGAAACTCGTATTATTCCTCAAAATCACATCATGTCTAACCTTATTTAATTTCACTTCATGGATCGTCTCTCCGTTATACTCAATCACTTGTTAACAACCCTGACCCTAACTCTAACTGGCTCCCAGTGATTCCATTTCGGTCGGTTTGGAATGACATGGCCTGAGAGAGCAGACGCCTTAACCAGCTTTTTGTTTTCGTAAATTCTCATCAGTTCAGGTTAAATTGTGAAGAAATAACGTTTTATTTAGTAAAAGGTCACCTCAAACTCTCACAACGCTGAAAAGCTACTGCTTTTTAATTTCAGAGCGGCTCATATACGCCGTTAAAAGTGCGCCAAAAGGACAGCTAGCATTGCAGCTCGTAAATTCGGCGAATGAAGTTTCCGTTTCCTAAAATTTCCGGGAATTCAAATTTTCGGCTAAAGAACCCGAACAAATTAAACTGTGTTAACTTACACAAATTTGCCTTTTATAAGGCCATAAGATGATATGGCGATGCAGGAACCAGCGATTTCATTTTTTTGGTCTCATGTTCTCGTTGAGTAACATCTCTTTCTTCGTTAATGGAAATTTATAACCAGTGCCCTTACCAACAACTCAGTTCTTAGTTTATGAGGCAGGCTAGTTTGAAAAAAACAGTTAAACCTAATGACTTTAAAAGACATGCATTTAGTATAGAGCTTAATTGTAAAAGATATTTATGAAATCGAATCGATTAAAAAGGTTACTTTCTTGCCAGTGATGGGGCTTTTTTGGATATTCATCTCTTAAAAGAGATAACATTCTTAATTCAGTCAAAAGTCTTTCCCAACTTTACCGAAGCATTTTTAGTTCCAACAACTATATACCCGCCTGGATTCGATCGAGTTGCTATCGACTTGTAATAGCGGCCATACTTGTAGTTTTGTTTCAAACGGCCATTTTAGCAATCTGTGTTACGAAATAGTTAACGCCGTTTGTTCACTGTGCAAATCAGTTTCTGATATTACAATCGCATATTGCGTTTCCGACTTCAAACCTTTCATTTTCATCAACTGAAGTCTCCCAAAATATGTTGATCAGTTCGGCTAAACTGTATTTTGTGATACTAAGCATGCGTCAGCTGTGATAATATGCTCTTTATTTCGCCCGCCGGTAAAAAGCGTTTATAAGATATCTTTTATCGCGGGTAAAGTTGAAAGCATAAAATTGTTTGTCTTTGTCGGATGTTTCTATTTCTAGGTGTCCCCACAATCAAATTGTGGAATCGTTTTTAGTATCGAAATATAAGGAGACGGAATGACAATACCGAAAAAATTTTTTTTGGATGTCGTGAACAGGGTCACCCAACTATTCATCTCGTTGTGAATATCCGACATTCCAAAGGCATCACCCGCCTGAGAAATTCAGATTAGCGAAATGTCACCGCAGATTTTTGAAGCACTGACACCTGAAAATATCCGAAAACATGTGGTCTTTTTAAGTCAGAATAAGAACAGCTAGCATTTTCAAAAAGACAACAGCAGCTCAGGAAATTCCTGAAATTAGTCTCCGCTCTTTAGGATTTTCAGCATATTTAAATTTTCAATAAAATTATTAATCAGAACAAACTCTGTTGGATTACTCTGTTGGGTTACAATCATTTGCTTTTAAAGGCCATAAAAAAATCCGAAAATACAGATTTTCTCGTTAGATTCCCTTGAATAATGCGAGGAATATTTTCGTTCAAGTCCAAATAAATGTAAGAATATTTAAGCTATAGTGTTTTATTGTCCTTGTGGTTCAAATCGTAACGGCAAATTTTATTTCCGGATGGTAAAGGTTTACGCGGCCGTTTACTCAACGTGATAAGAAGAAAAATATAGGATTACTTACGTACAATAAAGTGCAACACAAAACCCTACATATCACTTAAATTCACCCTTTTGAGCCATAAGGATGACGATATACAAAAAATGAGGTAATCGTAATGTTGATTTTGAGTTTGGAAATTTTTTTTTAATGTATTTCATAGCCATTTTATTGAGTGAGTTAGTGAATGAGTGAGTGACAATGACTGAGTTATTAACTTATCTAATCCATCAGTACTGCAGTCATTTAGTTAAAAATTTACGACTAAAAGTTTTTTCTAACTGCTTAGGGGGAAATTGTTTCATTGATTTCTTGGGAAAGTAATTAGAACAAATACTCAAGGATGCGAACATATCCGGAGCAAACTTACAAGCTGACTTCCAAACTATTCTAGATTAGAGTTAGTATTATAATAATACTATAAAGTGCCAGGATGCAGGCAATATATAGAAAAGACACAAACATGGCATCTCCATAGGCAAAAACTGATAGAAATCTTTTCACCCGAACGCGTGAACACGCTGTAACTGATAAAGAGAATGCGATTTACAAACATCTACGCACGTGGGAACATTTAACCTTTATCCATAATTTATTTGATTTACCGGATATTTTAAATAACATCACTACATCAACTATTTGCGACAACAACGAATATGCAATCAATGTAGTTCAGAATAACACCATGGTGTTAGATTAGGACGGCAATTGGAATCTGCTATTATATAAAGAGGCCTTCCACATCAAGCGCCAATCGCCATCACTTAACAAAGGATTAAAATCCAGCAGGAAACTCTGCCTGTTCTCTTGAGTATACCTTGTGTAGCTATGTAAGCTCCTAATTTTGTATGCATTTTTAGTCTGATGATGGTATAGTTTATACCGAAATATAACTGTCACTCGAGATCTTGGTATTGTTCATTTGTTGTCAAAATTTAGAGACACGATGAATCTACTCGGTCTACCGCTAATCTTATATGTGCTGAAATTATCATCAGGTTCTGGCTTTTGGAATAATGTATTGTGAACGAAACCCTTTGTGGTGATATCGCATTAATAGCAGTGTACTGAGTTGTTTTATGAAAGTCATTATGGATAAAAATCATAATATGGGGAGAGAAAAGATCATGAACAATTTTCCTTCAGAATATCGATTCTCTTAAATTTTCTTTCCTTCTAGGTACGTCTTTTGTGTAACAAAAGTACATTTGATAGGTCCTGCGATCATCATCTACACGAAAATGGTGGATAGAAAGTTAGCAGTTCTAGTGTTTCACGTGCAAGAGCTTAGCATCGCCAAAGAACAGGGGGACAGAGCGGGGGAGGGAAGAGCCTATAATAATCTGGGCGATTCTTATTTCGATCTGGGAGACTTTAAACAGGCCATAGATTGTTATATGAAATCACTAAATATTGCCAAAGAACAGGGGAACAGGACGGGGGAGGGAAAAGCCTATAACAATCTGGGCGTTGCATATTTCTGTCTGGAAGATTTTCAACGGGCTATTGAGTGTTTTACGCAATCACTACGTTTTGTCAAAGAGGCGGGGGACAAGGAATGGGAGGGACAAGTCTCTTGGAAGCTGGCCACTGCATATTACTCTCTGGGTGATTTCCAAAAGGCGATAAAGTATTACACGAAATCGCTAAGTTTTGTCAAAGGGGTGAGAAACAGTATTTTGCGGGGAATAATCTGTCAAAATCTGGGCGTGGCTTATTACAGTGTGGGTGATTTTAACAAAGCCATAGAGTGTCGCAAGAAAGATCTTAGTATCGCTAAAGCACTGGGGGACAGGACAAACGAGGGAAGAGCTTATAGCAATCTGGGCGTTGCGCATAGCAAACTGGGTAATTTTAAACAAGCCATAGAATGCCATAGACAGCAACTTCGTATTGCTAGAGATGTAGGAGACAGGGCTTCAGAGGGAAAAGCCTATGGCAATTTGGGCATCGCTCATCGCGGAATGGGTAGTTTGAAACAAGCGGTAGAGTACCTCAAACAAGATCTTTGCATTGCTGAAGAAGTAGGGGACAGGGCAGGAGAGGGAGTAACCTACGGTAATCTGGGAAATGCCTATAAAGATCTGGGTAATTTTAAACAAGCCATAGAGTACCACAAACAACAACTTAAAATTGCTAAAGAAGTAGGGGACCGTGCTGGCGAGGGAAGAGCCTATTGTAACCTGGGCAGTGATTATGACGGTTTGGGTGATGTTAGACAAGCCCAAGAATACAACAAGCAGTATCTTGCTATTGTTAAAGGAGTAGGGGACAGAGCTGGGGAGGGAACAGCCTATGGCAATCTGGGCAGTGTTTATACCAATCTGCGTAATTTCGAACAAGCTATAGAGTACCAGACAAAACATCTTAGTATTGCAAAAGACGTTGGGAGCAAGGTTGGGGAGGGAACAGCCTACGGCAGGTTGGGCTATGCTTATCAAAAACTGGGGGATTTTGAAAAGGCCGTAGAGTATTTCAAACAATATCTCAGTATTACCAAAGAGATAGGCGACAGGGCGGGAGAGGGCAAAGCCCACGGATCTTTGGGGGACGCCTATCACAGGTTAGGTAATTCTAAACTTGCCATAGAGTACCACAAAAAATCCCTTAGTATTGCTAAAGAAGTAGGGGACATGGTTGGGGAGGGAGGGGCATACTGTTCGCTAGGTTTTGATTATGAATCGTCTGCTTCTTTCTCTGAGGCGATTGATTGTTATCAATCGAGTATAAGAGTCTTAGAGGAAACAAGAACTCTTCTTCAGTCCGAAGATGCATGGAAAATAAGCTTCCGCGATGTCTATCAGTTTGCGTATACCGCTCTATGGAGAACTCTTTTGACGAACGGGAAGCCTTATGAGGCTTTGTGTGCTGCTGAGCAGGGACGAGCACAGGCTTTGATGGATATGCTAAAGAGACAATATGTTGTTGACTCAAAACCATCCGCGTCTGATGATCCTAGCAAAATGATTTCGATTATGCTAAACGATTTAACTACACAAACAGTTTTTTTGGCACTTGATGAACGAGTTCATAAAGACACGATCCATTTTTGGGTGCTGAGTAAAGGCAGAGAGATTATGTCTATGCAAAAGGAGATCGAACATGGAGATGCCTCCATGTTAATGGAAGCTACCTTGAAAGAGATTGGCGCAGGTGTTCGTGTCAAATGCGAGAATCGTTCAATGGACGAGCTCAGGGATAAGCCCTCGTCGACCAGAGAAGATGCTGAGGAAAACGACCAGTCATGGAGTTGCCCCGTCAATTCTTTGCGCCCACTGTATGATGTTATTATTGACCCCATTGCAGATTTGCTCCAAGGAGACCAGTTAATCGTTGTTCCGGATGGTCCACTTTGCTTGGCTCCGTATTCCGCATTGAGTGAAACAATCAGGATTCGCACTGTTCCCTCGCTGACCGCCTTACAACTAATCGCAGGCGCACCTGACGACTTCCACAGTGAGAGTGGCGCCCTACTTGTGGGAGATCCATGTTTAGATGAAGTTCCCATGAATTTATCACAGTTGCCTTACGCCAAAAAGGAAGTCGAGATGATTGGAAAACTTTTGAAAACGACACCTCTGACAGGAAAAGATGCAACTAAAGATGAAGTGGTGAAGAGACTCAAGTCAGTTGCTTTGGTGCACATTGCCGCACATGGATGTGCGCAATCTGGAGAAATTGTTTTGGCCTTAGATCTTGGTCGCAAATCCCAGCCTCTTAGAAGACAAGACTTTATTTTGACAATGTCAGATGTGCAGGCAGTTTGTTTAAGAGCAAGGCTCGTTGTTCTGAGCTGTTGTCACAGTGGCCGGGGAGAAATTAAGCCTGAGGGTGTGGTCGGGATGGCGCGTTCTTTCTTGTGTGCTGGGGCTCGGTCTGTTCTTGTGTCACTCTGGGCGATTGATGACGAGGCAACCATGGTGTTCATGAAAAGTTTCTATCAACACCTTGTAGATGGAAAAAGCGCCAGTGTGGCTCTCCACCAGGCTATGAAATCTCTTCGTGAGTCGAAAGAATTCAGTGCCGTGAAGTACTGGGCTCCATTTGTGCTGATTGGTGATGACATTACGCTGGAATTTGGAGCAAAAAATAAGAGTCGATGGTAAGTGTTGTTTGCGAAAAAAATGTTTTTTCCTTTCGTAAATATTTGACGTAACTAAAGAAACTGCTTAATACTTGTCCATGAAGGGATTTTGAAACCCAAGCTGTTTGGTAATATTTTTTAACGGGGTCTTACGTTCCATACTTGTTAAAAGGAAGGCAAAAAATATTCATTGACAGAGTTCGTGTTCTTGCTTTCAAAGTTTTCCACAGTATATATATACTCCCTTCAGTCAAGATCACATGTTAAAGAGATTGTACATACTTACCGCTGTAATGTCGAACTTCGCGGCGTTTTAATTGTACTACCTCCTTAGTTATCGTCCTTTTTCCTCCCCTATACGCGCTCTCCTTGCATCTTGTGCGCGTTGGATTCTTTTATTCTCTAATTGTTTCTAGTGCGTGCCACTAAGACTATAATCCAAGATCTGTGTAGATAAAAAATCAACCAAAGGTTGCCTTGTTACACTGCTGCCATGCAACTATTTTGCACTAGCAGTCCAAAGAAAAACCCTTTTGATTTTTGTAGGTTGCGTTAATTCGAAGCTCCTTTTAGGTGTTAAGATTGATGAGAATGATCATTAAAAAACTAAACAAACCGCCCAAAGAAAAGGTTTTGAAAAGGAAAAGGAAGGTGGTCTCACAATATTGTTTTCACTGGTTCATAATCTTTCCTTGACGCCCCAAAAGCTTTAGCGCCTCAAAAGTCTAAGGTTTATTTGGTTGTCGTGGTAACCATGTTTGGAGGAAGTGCTAGATTCAAATGTTGGCTATGTTTTGAACTTTAAGGTTCGCTTGTCGTTTTGTATTTCATTTTTATAGTTTTGTTCTTGCTATGTTTTTTCTTTACCTGTCAATCAAAATTCAGGTATGCAAACTTAACTCAGGAAACTTGTCAATTGAAGGTCTTCAAGCAAGTTATTGAAATTAAGTATTTACTATAAAAATTAATATCATAATATTCCTGGTTCTTTTATTCGGCAGATGCTGCGACGTCAAGACGAGAGAGGATGCTGGACGTGAATATGACGCCTACATGATGAGTATTTTGGTTTATCACAACTTTTATTATCACGACTATTAGTTTACATGGTTAGATCCAGCAGATGCGAAAAACTGATTGTCGATGCACGCTTTGGTCAAGAAACGAAAAATTGAACAATGTTATCCATTGGACCATGCATCAAGTGCCGTTTCAGTTTCCTACTTATGTATGGAGAAAAAGGCAGTAATGTGATTGTTTTTATGCATGTTTCTTATTTTTAATTTTATGAATTTATTTGCTGTAACTTTGCTATTTTAGTACCAGGATGAGCAGACAAGAAATAATCCGTCTTCTCTCAATGGTATTCTTACTGAAGTACCAGCATCGTAGATATCTTTACACACATTTTGAGGCCGTTGCGTTCCTTAATATTCAAAAGAATAGTGAGAACTTTAGTTTCACAGAAATGTTAATATAGAAATGACAAGTTGTGTTAATAAAGGCAAATAAGACGGCGTATTTACCCATTTTGGAAAAAAATTATTCTTGAAATACATATTTTAAAGAAGCCCAGAAGTGACATTTGTACAGTTTTCAAAGCAAAGTAAGGTGGGAAATCTGTTTTCCTTCAGTCTTCTTTGGAGTGTGTCGTTCTTTTTACTGAATATAACTTAGTCGCAGAGGTGCTTGTGATTTAAAGTTAGTTAAGTTTCATGGCTGTGAAAACTCAAAACAATCTATGAACACTAAGAACTTGAAAAAAAATTTGAAATTCAGATGTAAACTTGTAATAGAAATTTGCCATGCCGATCTCAACTAAGGAGAAGTGACATCCCTTTTGAGGAGTTGTCTTAGACTAACAAGAAAACAAAGCGACCGGCTGACAGCAATGTGATTGGCCAATCGACTGCGTTCAAATTTTGGTAGATTTCTCTGGGTGCTTGTGCAAGGAAAATTGATGAAGTCGCCAACTAAGTAGTAATGAAAAACCCATTGTACAGAATTTGTTAATGTTGAATAGATCGGTCACCTGGTTATGCTTGCAATCAGACAACTCGCTCTTGGCTTCTATCTGCTTAGTGCGGTACAACTGAATAAGCTAATAGATAACTGAATAGTCCAGGGGCAAGAATTATGTAATCCTTAGTTTACAACAGACCGGGATCCGTTTCTCAAAACTCCAGAAGACTGAGTCGGGCCTGAGGAGCACTTTTCAAATGCGATTTCTGCATGGCCATCGTTGGTAGTTTTTAGTGCAAATTAACCCAATGTGTTTCTTGATAATGCAAAGTTGTCAACGTTTTATCTTATAAAATCATTTAAAATAGATTTCCTGATAAACGAGAATTGTACTCGTAAATTAGCTTTTCGGGCCCGAAATGTCTTCAGGAAGTTTTAGAAAAGCACGCCAAGGCCCAGTTGTTTGAATTCGATTAACTCAAATCTGGGTTTAGTGTTGAGGTAGGCTTTTGCTTCTTTTGTGCAAAAGCATTTTGTTTGTTTGTCTGTTTGTTTATTAAATCGCAAAGTTGAAGTTTCAGTAGGAACAAGCAAGCAACTCAGCAGACAAGCAAACAAACAAACAAGTAAGGGGGTGTTTACATGGAACCATCACGACTTCAAGTAGTTCACATCCGTACGAGTTCATACCGGTTCCCTAGCCTGAAGCACTCATGCATTCGTTTACTTGAAACTGGCTTAAATTTCATATCGCGAGTCTTGATTCTCTTTCTGAACGGAAACTTATTTCGGTGTCATGTAAAATGTCATGGCTGTTCCTTTCAAACTTGGTTTTGCGTCTCTATTATTTCGATACAGGACTCGTAAAACCGATCTGACGCAGACGCGGTGTGAAGCCAGTTTTTTTCTACTGAACCAAATGAAGGCGTGCCGGCACCATGACAACAGCCCCCTTAATGGAGTAATAATTGTAGCGTATGCAATAAGTGTAATTTATTTGAAATAAAGTATTTAAATTTATTGAACAATATTGGCTTTAGAAAATGAAATATTGCTGGCTGTTGATTTTTGAGTCGAATAAATGTCGGGCACTGGGTTATGTTCTCTTAAGATGTTTCGGGGAGGAGAGTAAATAAAGAAACGCGTCCATGAAGCTCTCTGAGAAGTAGCGCAGAGCTCAGCGCCTAAGAACTCGTGTTGATCGAGCCTAAAACTATGGCACACTAAACTGGCGTTTTAAGACCAAGTGATAGTGTGAAGGGTTGGCAAAACACATTTGTCTCGTGAGTTGGAGTGAAGCATCCAATTTAATTAAGAGTATGATGAATTTGGAACTAAATTAAGTGCTAAAAAGAAGATCTCAGTCAGGTTTCATGCTGATTTAAATAGAATACAACAGGATTAATTGACGAGGTTTTGACGCCCCTCTGGAGGTTGCTATCCGACAATACTTTGTTGACCTTTTCAAACCCCCAACCCCCTAATTAATGAAGTAATACACGATAAACTGACGATATGAAAACTCATCGCAGCCAAGGTTTGTCATACTCTCAGTTGTTCTTTTATGCTTTTAATATGGAGACCGGACCACACACGCCATACAGTCCGAACAAAGGTTTAGGCATTCAAGATGGCCAACAAACGTAGGGTCTTTAATAATAGATGACCATAAGAACTGATCGATTCTTGTTAGCATGTCAATGAGAATATGGAAGGTGATTGCAACCGAGCAACACTAGGAACTAGCTATGAGGACAGCGTGACACACGCGTGAAGTCATTCCAAAGGCACTGGGAACAGGCATTGTCCAAAACGGTCGCCATCTTGATTCCTTCGTTGAGAAGCGAGTACTACAGTTCGTTAGCGACAGTAAGCAGTAGCATTGAGTAGCATCAATTCATAATTCACCAATAGGCTAGCATAATTTATTGCGTGATGATTATAAAGAAGGTTGTCCCTTTTGCAAAGATCAAAAGTCGATCACAGCACTTAAATGAATACCGTATTCCGCTTGCAATTCCAAGTGCATAACTTTAAATAACGACTGTTTACATGTTGTGACCATTAAATTCCAATCAGCAAGGAACCCGTTACAACAGTTCATGTGAATTTACGCTTTCAGGTAAGATATACTAAACTAAATTCATAATTATTGAGTTAAAAGTTGAGCATATTGAACTTCAACATTTCCTCATCCCGGCATACCCCTGGCATTTGACCGGGTACTGTGCCCGGGAAGCCGGGGAGTGAGAAATTTGAACCTCATTTTTCGCGGGTGAGTTTTTCTGAATAATGGGAGTCGGAAGTATTTTCAAGTTTTGTTCAGTCAAGTTTTCAGTATGAGAAGCGCTTAAGTTGAAGGATTGTATTTCCTAGGGGGATTATCATCACCTCTTTTGTGATCACAGGGCAAGGTTGTTTGCAATTTCAGGACTCGTTGAAAGTTCACGTGACCTTCTAAAGTTAAAAATAGCCTTTTAAACTTCTTTTTAATCTTGTTTTTTTCCAATGTCCTTCCGTCATATCACAATTTAGTATTAAACAAAGTTAACCTTCCTCATGGAATGGTTTCGAAGCTTGAACGCAAAACTGCGGTTTTGTGTTCTTCCAACTGATCTTACGAGTCGATAATATATTACTAGACAACGGGCATCACTTAATTTTGTAGAAAATCTAATTATGATAACTCGCTGCAAGCCAGTTCAAGAGCACTTGATGTATTACGTACAGTCCAGGTCCCAGTTCTAGATCTTGGATAGCTGATTAAGCTATCCTTCGATTAGGTATGAATCCACGATTATATTGATTTTCTTATCACCTGAAAACCTAATCATGGCATTGGGGGAAAAGACGATTGTTGCTACCACACAGCTCTTAAAAAAAGGCCACAGCTGAAAAATATTATAGGGAGGCAACGGACAAGCAACAGAAAGAATGCAGCCTAGCCATGAAACAATAAAGCTGCAAAATATATAGGTCTAAATGAAAAGGGTTGAAAGAACTGAGTGCTATCTGAATTAGTTCCTATCACTTGATCAAATTTAAAAGAAACCATCACACTGGTATTCGCCTGCAATCGCGCGGGAAACGACCAAAAAGAAAAAAAAAAAGACGCTGGAAAAAACGCGGCTTGCACGAACGCCACGACACGATATATATTTTTTTTATTCTGACGGGAAGAAATACGTCACAAATTTAATCAATTAAACGTCCATATTTGTGGTTTTTGTTTAAAATAAACGTACATCCAGAATAAGACTAGAATGCTCGCGACCCTTTCCATTATCAGGCGGCAGAATGTAATGAAGTTTTTGTCGTTGGTTTTCACGTGACGTCACCAAATTCTAGAATTCAAAACCGGGAGGCCTACAAAATTGTTACGTTCATTCAAGAAAAGATTACCTAAAAATATGTCTTTTCACCATTTCTTAGCTCGATGTCTTACTTCCTTTTAAAAATTGAACAGTTTCAATTTCCGAGTTTTCATCGTGCGTGACATCAGGAGGACGGCCGTGACAGAGCTGTTCCGTATCTTAAAAATGCTTCTTCGGGTGATTTTCAGTACTCTAAACAATTTAAGTTTGAGGAGAAATATCTATCTAAAACATTCGAAAATGCACAAGGGAAAACAAACCTCTTTTCTGGCAAAAGTGAACTCCAGATGTTTTTTTCCTATTTGCGGCCGCCATGTTGGTGCCCCTCAGAGGGACACCAACATGGCGTCTCCATACTAAGCTCTATAAGTTTGTGTGAAACATTTTGTAAAATAACTCGAGTTTGGAATACCGCACAGACCTGACACTAGGACAGATTTCTTATTTACTTATCGTCTATAAGATGTCAATTTCTTGACTTCATTCATGGAATGGTTTCAATTTCTTTCTCACACACACGGCAATGGCGTAACAGTGAAAACCGGCAATACGCTGTCATACCTTTAATATCAGTTAGTTTCTTACTATAATTGATTACGTATTTTTTCATTTGTATTACTTTTTCCCTTTCGTTTGGTTATTTTTCTTGGAAAATGTAGCACATACCTTATGTGATACTCAGAAATTCGAAGTAAAATGAAGTTTGTCATATGTATGTATGGTCAATGGAATGGAAATAATCATTCAGTTCAAATGATGTTGACTCGGTGAAGGAAAACATAAACAAAAGCTGAAAATTGAATTGGCGAGTTGATCAAAAGTAAATATGAATAAAAAACGGTGAGAAAGGAGAACTTTGATATTTTTAGTACCGTCATCAAAGGTTTTATATTGTGTCACACAAAATCAACACAAAATGAAAATTTTCTTTTACTTTCATCAAATAAAATCATCTACTCTTGTCAATCAATGTTTCAAATATATTAGGCGATCTTTCCTTCATGTATCTAATTGAATTTTCTACAAAACCTGAATTCAGAAATCCTAATTCAGTAACAATATCTCAAGTTTAGTTTTGTCTTTGCCGGGTTAGCTATCTGAAACACGTGGTTACTTCGTAAGTTACATGTCTTCTAGCAACAGGAGCTTTGCGAATAATGGCGATAAAAGGTGAAAAATTTCATTAGGATTTATGAGCGGCGACATGGATACAGAAATGTATAAACAAGCGCTTTGTGGGCTTGATTTTGAGTAAAGAGCTTTGTACCAGTGAATAATTTGTTCCGGCATAGGATTGGGGATCTGTCGAAAACCGAAACACTTAAAAACGAAGACGTTAGAGCTTATAACTGGAAATTGATACTTTCGATAATCGTAATTATAAACGAAGTACCTTGAAATTCGAAAACGAAGCATCCCAAATTCTGGAGCTTGAAAATGAAATCAGAGCTCGTTTGTTCAGCTTGTTGTAAGTTGTTTAGCAGTGGATATCTCTTTGCTACTGTTTCTTGCATATTTAGCTATGGAAACATTCATTAAATAAAAGTTAACTAATGCAGCTGAGAATTAAAACGGTCAAAGTTTAGGATCGGTTACTCATTTGACATTTTTATGATTGTTTGGGTATCACGTGACGATCATCGAGCTGAAAATAACAGCGGCTTCCGGTGTCAAAATATTTAAACACGCTTCCTCAGCACAATATTTCAATTTGTCTTGGTCTTTAGTGGCCACAGTTTTGGTTCAAAGAAATCTTTGATGCAAGTGGGAAGAAACATGCTGGCAACCAACGCTCGGTGTCAGATTTAAGCCACTCCTTGATAGCAACTGAAGGTAAATATTGTACTGAAGTAATAACATTTATAACATGTGGCATATCATGATACCTATACAAATATTACTGAACTATCGATCTGTCTTTACCCGACACTTACAGTTTGTAATATGCATCAGTTGTGATAATTTGCTTTTGCAAAACACGTTATAAGATTAAACTGGATATTCAGGCTGGATAACTTGATAATTGTTTGTCTTTAAATTTCTTAGCTCCAAAATGATCATTTCAACATAAAGCCTGATTAAACTGAAGGAAAAACGTCAAGAAGGATCAATTTTGAACAGAAGCCATTTCCTGTACTAGAAGAACTTGAACGGGTATTGTTTTACGTATAAAAAGATATATCGGTTCAAACGTTTTACCTATTCTTTGTGTAATTTATTGCACTCTGTTGTTTTACTATTTCCACAAAACAGAAACTGGCTTATTCTTCAAAATCACATCATGTCTAACATAATTCAATTTCACTTCTCAACCCCGAAAAGGACAGCTAGCTCGTAAATTCGGTGAATGAAGTTTCCGTTTCCTAAAATTTCTCGGGAATTCAAATTTTCGGCTAAACGGAATTCGAACAAATTCTGTGTTAGCTTACACAAATTTGCGTTTTATAAGGCCATAAGATGATATGGCGATGAAGGAACCAGCGATTTAATTTTTTGGGTCTCATGTTTTCGTTGAGTAACACCTCTTTCTTCGTTACTGGAAATTTAAAGCCAGTGTCCCGACTAACAAATCAATTCTTAGTTTATGAGGGAGCCTAGTTTGGAAAACCAGTTAAACTGAATGACTTTACAAGGCATGCATTTAGTATTGAACTTAATTGTAAAGGATATTTATGAAATCGAATCGATGAAAAAGGTTACTTTCTTGCCTGTGATGGGGCTTTTTGGGTACACTTTTAACTGCACTTATTTATGTACTCATCGCTTAAAAGAGACCACATTCTTAATTCAGTCTGAAGTCTTTTCCAACTTTACCGGAGCATTTTTAGTTCCAGCAACTATATACCTGCCTGGACTCGATCGAGTTGCTATCGCCTTGTATAAGTGGCCATATTTTTGTTTCAAACGGCCATACGATATTTTTTATCGCGTATAAACTTGAAAGAAGAATTTTTTTTTGTCTTTTCAGGATGTTTCTATTTATTGGGGGTTTACACAAGCACATTTTGTAACGTCTTTAGTTTCGAAATATAGGAAGACGGAATGGCAATACCGAAAGATTGGTTCTAAGGTGTCGTGCACAGGGTACCCAACTATTCATCTCGTCGTGAAAGGCATCACCCGCCTGAGAAATTCAGAGCAGCGAAAAGTCACCGCAGATTTTTGAAGCACTGAAATCTAAAAATATCTGAAAACATGTTTTTTTTTTTAAAGTAAGAATAAGAACCGCTAGCATTTTCAAAAAGCCAAAAACAGCTCGGAAAATTCTTGAAATTAGTTTCCGTTCTTTAGGATTTTCAGCCATTTAAATTTTCAGTAAAATTATTAATCAGAACAAATTAAACTCTGTTGGATTACAATCATTTGCTTTAAAAGGCCATAAATCCATCTGAGAATACAAGTTTTCTCGTTAGATTCCCTTGAATAGTGCGAGGAATACTTTCATATTAGTTTAAATAAATGTAAGAATACCTAGGCTATGGTGTTCTATTGTCCTTGTGGCTCAAATCGTAACAGCAAATTTTATTGCCGAATGTGAAAGGTTTACGCGGCCGTTTACTCAACGTGATAAGAGGAAAAATATAGGGTAATGTACGTACAATAAAGTGCAACACAAAACCCGTAACATCACTAAAATTTACCCTTTTGAGCCATAAGGATGACGATATAGAAAAAATGAGGTAATCTTAATGTCGATTTTGAGTTTGGATATTTTTTTTTATGTATTTCACAGCCGGTTTATCTAGTGAGTGAGTGAGTGAGTGAGTGACTGAGTCATTCAATGACTGAGTTATCAACTTATATAATCCGTCAGGAATGCAGTCATTTAGTTAGTAGTTTACCACTTAAAGTTTTTTCTAATTGCAAAGGTGAAATTGTTTCATTGATTTCTTGGGAAAGTAATTAGACTAAATATTCAAGGATGAGAACATATCCGGAAAAAACTTACAAGCTGACTACCAAAGTATTCTAGGTTAAATTTAGTACGGAGTACTAATACTAGAAAATGCCAGGATTCAGGCTATATAAAGAAGTGCCCCTCAGAGGGACACAAACATGGTATCTCCATACTGTGTACTAATGTTTTGTAGACTAACGGTCAAGGACTAGAACATAACGGCAAACTTACAAGCTGACTACGAAACTATTCTAGACCCGAGTTAGTGAAAGTTATCTTAAAAAAGTTCAGTGTTCACGAGTCATCGGTGCACAGTTTAAGTAATCTCTTGTATCCCAACTCAAGTCTAAGAGCAAAATAACATCAGCTGCTTTTCTGGAGTTGAACATTTTCCTTTAAATAACGAAAAAATAAAAAAGTGAAATATGTATTGCGAACGAAACCCTTTCTAGTGATATCCATTGATAGTACTAAGTTGTTTTATGAAAGCGATTATGGATAAAAATCATAATATGGGGAGAGAAAGGATAATGAACAATTTACCTTCTGGAAATCGATTCTATCAAACTTTCTTTCCTTCTAGGTACGTCTTTTGTGTAACAGAAGTACATTTGATAGGTTCTGCGCTCATCATCTACGCGAAAATGGTGGATAGAAAGTTAGCAGTTCTAGTGTTTCACGTGCAAGAGCTTAGCATTGCCAAAGAACAGGAGGACAGAGCGGGGGAGGGAAGAGCCTATGCTAATCTGGGCGATGCTTATATCCAACTGGGAGATTTTCAACAGGCCATAGAGTGTTATACGAAATCACTAAATATTGCCAAAGAACAGGGGAACAGAGCGGCGGAGGGAAGAGCCTATAACAATCTGGGCGTTGCTTATTACCAACTGGGAGATTTTCAACAAGTCATAGAATGTTACAAGCATTCATTAGATATTGTCAAAGAGGTTGGGTAGAGGGAATGGGAAGGAGATATCTGTTACAATCTGGCCAATGCATATTACTTTCTGGATGATTTCCAAAAAGCGATAGAGTATTACACGAAATCGCTTGGTTTTGCCAAAGGGGGTGGGGGACAGTATTTTGCAGGTAAAAATCTATCAAAATCTGGACCTTACTTATTACAGTCTGGGCGATTTTAAACAAGCCGTAGAGTGTCACAACAAAGATCTTGGCATTTCTAAAGCACTGGGGGACAGGGATAACGAGGGAAGAGCTTATGGCAATCTGGGCATTGCGCATAGCAAACTGGGTAATTTTAAACAAGCCATAGAATACCACAAACAGCAACTTAGTATTGCTAGAGATGTAGGTGACAGGGCTGCAGAGGGAAAGGCCTATGGCAATTTGGGCATCGCTCATCGCGGAATGGGTAGTTTCAAACAAGCGGTAGAGTACCTCGAACAAGATCTTAGCATTGCTAAAGAAGTAGGGGACAGGACAGGAGAGGGAGTAACCTATGGTAATCTGGGCAATGCTTATTACGGTCTGGGTAATTTGAAACAAGCCATAGAGTACCACAAACAACATCTTATAATTAATATTGCTAAAGAAGTAGGGGACAGGGCTAGAGAGGGAATAGCCTATTGTAACCTGGGCAGTGATTATCACGGTTTGGGTAATTTTAGACAAGCCATAGAGTACTTCAAGCAATATCTTACTACTACTGGACAGAGCTGGGGAGGGAACAGCCTATGGCAATCTAGGCGATGCTTATAACAGTGTGCTTAATTTCAAACAAGCCATAGAGTACCAGCAAAAACATCTTCGCGTTGCAAAACACGTTGGGAGCAAGGTTGGGGAGGGACAAGCCTATGCCAGGCTGGGCTCTGCTTATTACCTCCTGGGGGATTTTGAGAAAGCCGTAGAGTATTACAAACAATATCTTAGTATTATTAAAGAGATAGGCGACAGGGCGGGAGAAGGAAAAGCTCAAAAATTTCTAGGCGATGCCTACCGCAGTCCTGGTAATTCTAAAGATGCCATAGAGTACCACAAAAAATCCCTTAGTATTGCAAAAGAAGTAGGGAACATGGTTGGGGAGGGAGAGGCATACTGTTCGCTAGGTCTTGATTATGAATCGTCTGTTTCTCTTTCTGAGGCGATTGATTGTTATCAATCGAGTATAAGAGTCTTGGAGAAAACAAGAACTCTTCTTCAGTCCGAAGATGCATGGAAAATAAGCTTCCGGGATCTCCATCGGTCTGTGTATACCGCTCTATGGAGAACTCTTTTGAAGAATGGGAATTGTGTGCAGCTGAGCAGGGACGAGCACAGGCTTTGATGAATATGTTGAAGAGACAATATGTTGTTGACTCAAAACTATCCGCGTCTGATGATCCTAACGAAATGATTTCTATTTTGCTAAACGATTTAACTACACAAACAGTTTTTTAGCACTTAATGAAAGTTCTCATAAAGACAAGATCCATTTTTGGGTGCTGAGAAAAGGCAGAGAGGTTCTGTCTACGCAGTGGGAGATCGAACATGGAGATGCCTCTATGTTAATGAAAGCTACCTTGAAAGAGATTGGCGCAGGTGTTCGTGTCAAATGCGAGAATCGTTCAATGGACGAGCTCAGGGATGAGCCCCTATCGACCAGAGAAGTTGTTGAGGAAACGACCAGTCATGGAGTTCCTCCGTCAATTCTTTGCGCTCACTGTATGATGTTATTATTGGCCCCATTGCAGACTTGCTCCAAGGAGACCAGTTAATCGTTATACCGGATGGTCCACTTTGCTTGGCTCCGTATTCTGCATTGAGTGAATCAATCAGGATTCGCACTGTTCCCTCGCTGACCGCCTTACAACTAATCGCAAGCGCACCTGACAACTTCCACAGGAAGAGTGGAGCCCTACTTGTGGGAGATCCATGTTTAGATGAAGTTCCCATGAATTTATCACAGTTGCCTTACGCCAAAAAAGAGGTCAAGATGATTGGAAAACTTCTGAAGACGACACCTCTGACAGGCAAAGATGCATCTAAAGATGAAGTGGTGAAGAGACTCAAGTCATTTGTTTTGGTGCACATTGCCGCACATGGATGTGCGCAATCTGGAGAAATTGTCTTGACCCCAAACGCTGATCGCTCATCCCGGATCCCCAGAAAACAAGACTACATTTTAACAATGTCAGATGTGCAAGCGGTTTGTCTGAGAACAAGGCTCGCTGTCCTGAGCTGCTGTCACAGTGGCCGGGGAGAGGTCAAGTCCGAGGGTGTGGTCGGAATAGCACGATCTTTCTTGTGTGCTGGTGCTCGGTCTGTTCTTGTGTCACTCTGGGCGATTGATGACGAGGCAACCATGGTGTTCATGAAAAGTTTCTATCAACACCTTGCAGAGGGGAAAAGCGCTAGTGTGGCTCAACACCTTGCAGAGGGGAAAAGCGCTAGTGTGGCTCTTCACCAGGCTATGAAATCTCTTCGTGAGTCAGAGGAATTCATTGCCGTGAAGTATTGGGCTCCATGTGTTCTGATTGGTGATGACGTCACACTTCAATTTGGAGAGAAAAACAATAAAAGTGAATGGTAAGTGTTGTTTTCGAAAAAATGTTTTTTTTCTTTTGGTAAATAACTTGACTAAAGAAACAGCTCAACACTTGTCCATGAAGGGATTTTGAAATTAATTGTTTCCGAGCCGTTTAGTGATACTTTTTAAAGCGGCTTTAACTTTCTATAGTCGATGTCCGTAGAAGAAAGACCATGGCCGTTGTGTATACGTTCGCTACTTGGGAAAAGGAAGACTAACAAAAGCAGTGACAGGTTTTGTTCTCTCGCTTTCAAAGCACCTCTAGGAACTATTTTTATTATAATTTTCCAGAGCATATATTAACTCCTTTATATTAAGAGTAGATGTTAAAACGTAATTTACATATACAAACCATGTAATCTCGAAATAAGCATCTTTTATTTGTACTGCCTGCTAAGTTATCCCTCGTGGCGGGTGCTAGAACGAGAAGAGAACAGTGGAACTTGAAGCGAAGTGCGTGTGGTAAGCTCGGAACGCAAAAGGGGAAAGAAGGAAAGGGGGAGGGAAAAAAAGTCCTTTTCTCTCTCCTCCGCTCTCTCCTTGCACCGTTTGGGCTTCCTAATCTTTTCTTCTTTCACTATTTCTAGCCTCTGACACCGAGGGGATTCTGAACGCTGTAGCTCAAAAATCAACGACATGTTGCATTGTTACACTGCTTTTAAGCAATTATTTTAAACCGGCAGTCTCAAGAAAAACCCTTTCAATATCTGTGGACTGCGTTAATTTAGTAAGATTTCAATAGAGTGTTTTAAGATTGATTGGAATGATCATAAAAAACTGAACAAATCGCCCAGGGAAAAGAGTTTTAAGAGGAAATGGAAGGTGGTCTCACAATATTGTTTTTCCTTGCTTGTCATCTGTCCTTGACCCCCCAACAAGCTAAGCGCCTGAAAAGGCTAAGGTTTATTTGGTTGTCGTAGTAACTATGATTGGAGGAAGTGCCAGATTAAAACCTTATCTATATTTTGAACATTACATTTTGCGAGTCCTTTTCTCTATCGTTTTTATGATTTTGTTCTTGCTATTTTTGTCTTTATCTGTCAATCAAACCTCAGGTATGCCATCTATTTAAAGTCTTCAAGAAAGGTTTTTGAAATTAAGGAATGACAACCTTGAAATCATAATTTTCCTGGTTCTTTTGTTCGGCAGATGCTGCATCGTCAAGACAATTAAGAGAGGACTACTCGGTGAGAATGTGACGCATACATGACACCAAGTTTGGTTTAATTCAATTATTACGGCTGTTAGTATAGATCGTTCAATCCAATAGATGCGGAAAACTGAATGCCCATACATGCTTTGGTCAAGAAACGAAAAATAGAACAATTTAAATCGCCGTGACCATGCAGCAAGTGCCGTCTCACTTTTTGACGTATATGTGGAGAAATAGACAGTAATGAGCTTGTTTTCATGCATTTTTCTTATCTTTAATTTCATGAATTTATTAGCTGTAACTTTGCTATTTCATTGTCAGGATGAGAAGACTGGAAGTAGTGCGTCTTCTCTCAATAGTATTCTAACTGAAGTGCCAACAGTGTAGATATATTTACATAAATTTTGAGGCCATTGCATTATTTAATCAGTCGAAAGATTAACGAGGACTCACATTTTACCGAAATTTTAATTTAGAACTGACAAGTGATATTACGTAAGGCAAATAAGACGGCGTATTTACCTATTTTGCATGCAAAGAAAAACTTTAATCTTGAAATACATATGAAAAGGAACTAACAAGTGAAAATTTGTAACGTTCTCAAAGCACGGAAAGATGGAGAATTTGTCGTTTCCTTCAGTCGACCTTGGAAAGTGTCATTTATTTTATAGAAAATAACGTAGTCATGAAGAGGTACTTGTGATTTTAAGTAATTTGGGTTTCATGGTTGTGGGAACTCAAAACAATCCATGAACACTAAGAACTCGGTTTACATTTTGAAATAGACATGTAACTTGTGATAGAAATTTGCTAACTGAGACCAAGTGACATCTCTTTCGGGGACTTTTCTTAGACTAATAGCATAACCCAGCGACCGGCTGAAAAACTCGCAATATGATTGGCTTAGCGACCACGTTCAAACTTTCGAAAGACTCCCCTGGGTGCTCGTGGAAGAAAAATTGCTAAACCAACTAATAAGGAATAACCCATCGTACAGAATTTGCTGTTGATGGATAGATTGGTCAGCTGGTTATGCTGATAATCAGACAGCTCGCTATCGCATTCTATCTATTTAGTGTGGTGCAACTGGATAAGCTAATAGAAAACTAATAAGTCAAGGGGCAAGAATTATGTAGTCATTGTTTGAGAGTGGACAGGGGTCCGTTTCTTAAAACTCCCGAAGACTGAGTCGGGCCTGAGGAGCACTTTTGAAATTCGTTTTCTGGCGATCGTTGGCAGTTTTTAGTGAAAATAAACTCAATGTGTTTCTTGCTATTGTAAAGATTTTAACGTTTTATCATTAAAACTCATTAAACATAGGCTTTCTGGTAAACTAAATTTTTACTCGTAAAATAGTTTTTTGGGTCCGTAATGTTTTTGGTAAGTTTGGCGAAAAGCATGCCAAGGCCTAGTTGTTTGAAGTCGATTAACTTAAATCTGGGTTGAGAGATAAGGTAGGCTTTTGTTCCTTTTGTGCAGAAGCATTTTGTTTGTTTGTCTGTTTGTTGTTTGTTTATTTTAAAATCGCAAAGTTGAGTCACTTATGCCCAGAAATGCACCTAACCCTGATTTTGGGTACTTTATATAAGACAGATCTTTTTGTCATTTTCATATGACTTCATGCTTGACAGAATTATTTGTGTTTTGGTAAGAATTTATGCCTATCATACAGTTCATGCATCTCATCAGCGTGCATTTCTGGAAATATCACGTTTCAGTAGAAGCAAGCAAGGAACTCAGCAGACAAGCAAACAAACAAGTAAGGGGGTGTTTACATGGAACCATCACGACTTTCACACGTGTACGAGTTCATGCCGGTTCCCTGTTGTGCCTTTGTATTTGTTTACTTGGAACTGGCAAACGTATTTTGGTTTCATGTAAAGTGTCGCAACTGTTCATTTCAAACTTTGTTACGCTTCTCTGCCATATCTTTATACCGGGATCAACTCATCCCCTCATTAAACCGATTTGATGTAGTCGTGGCATGAAGCCAGTTCATTTCTGCTGAACAAGAATGAAGTCATACCGGCACCATGACAACAGCCCCCTTAACAGCGCAATCATAGAGTGTAGCTTGTACAATAAGTGTAACTTACTTAAGAATTTGTAATAAAGTGTTTAAATTTATTGAGCAATATTGTCCTTGTTAATTGAAATATTGCTGTCGATGTTTGTGCTGAATACCTCCCGGGCACCGGGTTATGTTTTCTTAAGGTTGGAAAACAGACTTGCTTATACCTCTTGCCTTTGCACCTGGTTATGTTTCCTTAAGAGTTGCTTACAGGTATGTTTCTTGGGAAGCAAAATGAAGAAAGAAAACTTGGCCTTGAAGTACTCGGAAGGAGCGCGGAGTTCATGATCAGCGCCGAAATCGAGACGTGGTCTTTAATCCTTAATTTATTACAATTTTTTTTCAAAGATCTCACGATCAGTCAAGTTTCAAGTCGACTTCAATAGAAATACAACTGGATGAATTGATGAGGTTTCAGGCCCCTCTGGAGGCTGCTATCAGTACTTTGTTTGACCTTACTCTACTCCGACCTCCCCCCCTCCTTTAAAGAAGTAATGCGCGATAATAAAACTCATCACACCCAAGGTTTGTCATACCTTCAGTTGTTCTTTTATGTTTACAATATGGAGACAGGACCATACATTCTACTTGACCATCCGGTCCACGCAAAGGTCTAAGCATTCAAGATGGCCAGCAAACGTGGGATTTTTATTAATTGATGACCATAAGAAGTGATCGATTTTTGTCGGCATGAGAGTATAAGAATTTGGACAGTGATTACGTCCGAGCAGCACTGGGAACTAGCTATGGGGACAGCGTGACGAATGCGTGACCTCATGCAAGAAGCACGAGCATTGTCTAAAACGGTTGCCATTTTGATTCCAACGTTGGTTGGCGCTTCCTACAGTTAGCAACAGTTGTATTAAGCGGCAGCATTGAATAGCATCAATTCCCCAATAAGTTAGCATAATTTATTGCCTGATGATTACGGAGAACTTTGTCCAATTTGCAAGAATGTCAATTTGCAGCTGGCGTTCAGTCTCACGGGACCAATGAAAACCGACAGTCATATTTTGCAGAACGCCGAACGCCGAACGTCGCATTTAACGCCATCTACAACAGTTTAGGGTTAAACAACGAATGATGGTAGTTTACTTTTATGGATCGGCATTCGACGTCCTGCAAAATGCCATCGGCGGAATGAATACAGTTTCCCGCTTGCAATTCCAAGGTTCTAACTTCAGTTTACAACTGTTTACATGTTGTGAGCATTAAATTCAAATCATCAAAGAGTCCGTCACAACAGATCCACGTAGATTACGTTTGCAGGCAAGATGTACTAAACTAAATTTATAATTATTGAGTCATACGTTGAGTTGAAAACCGCAAAGAATTGATCACGTAGCCCAGGGAGGGGTGGGGGGGAGGGGGTGGGTACTCCCCAGGACAAGCTCTATAGGTATGTTTTGCTCCAAAAGGCATCGTTTTGAGACGATTTGCTCTGCATAGGGTATGTAAGGTCAAATGAACCAAAATTTTTAATGTACCACATATTTTAACGACATTAACTGAAAATGTACATGATACTCCAAATAAATGATGTGATGAATTCGAAGTTTTAGACTAATTGGACTTAATGTTGCGGAGATATTGGAAGTTGAAAAATGCAAGCCTTGGTCCTCCATCTTCGTAGCGTGGTCGGATTTTGTCGGCTGATTGTCGGATTAAAACAATAGTGACGTCATTATTGACTATCCCGAGGACTTTTGTTGTGTCCTCACTGTGAAAAGGTTCGCATAGCCTGAAATGCTCTACAACGTGGCTACCAACTAAGCTGCAAGCATGCGCAACGGACACATATACGGATTAAAAATGGTGGCAGATCATAAAGACAATGATGGGGAAATTATAAACTATTGCATTTTTTGTCCTTGTCGCCGAAAATGCAACTTTACCCAGCTCAAAAATCGATAAATTATCTATTGAACAACACGTCGAATAAAACGTCAGGGTAAAATCATGCTAGGCATTGCCTTTTTCGAACGAAATAAACTCGTAAATGAACACAATATCCTCTTACTAACCTCTTACAACCCAAAAAGCTGGATTTTAGCGAATGAGACACACGGCAGGTTGGAGCCATTAGTGAAGCAAAAATGCTCCTAGAACCGCTTTATTTTTTTTCAGCTTTGGCAGCCATTTTGATTTTTCTCGGTTTCTTGGTCAGTTGTATTCCCTGTAGGAGGTACCGAAGCCGCTGAAAAAAGAACTGGCCGAATTTCGAAAAAAAGCGGGAAGAAACGGAAAGATCAGTTTCGTGCATCAACAAGCCATGACAAGCCGATAAATGCTTTAGTCACAATATTCAATGTTCCTTTTGTCCTGTGCTCAGTACCCTTTCTACTTCACAAAAAAGAACCTCTCTTTGTTGCTGGTCGATTCTTTAAAAATTCAGCGGCACTCACATCTTTAAAAGCCTTGTAAAATGCCCCACTTACTCTTTTATTCAAGCTGGCCACCATTTTCAATCCGCGCCTGCGACGCAAACCGCTTGCCGTCTAGGATTTCTGGTTATGCACTTTTTAGGTCGTTTCTTCACTCTTAATATCTTGAAATGTTTTTCAGGTTTGCTTTTACCAATCAAGTCTTTAAGCGATTTTCCTTTTCTATAAGAGATTCCTCTCTTCCAAGGAGTACTCGACAGTTTGAACAGTGGACATTCAAGAGTTCACGGCGAAGAAATTACGCTCCGACGACATCGCAAATCGATCACAAATCATCACTGGCATGACGGACTTAGTCGAAAATGCTTGAGCACCTGTGGGAAATTTACCTCACATAGATGGAAAAGCATTTTGATTTTTTACTCCAACATCGATGAGAAGCAGGCAAGAAATTAAGCATGGATTCATGGTTAAATTCCATCATCTTCTCTTTCCAACCGGTACCTACGAAACGTTAAGTCTATAACTGGTGTGTGCTCTAGACAAATCATGCAGTCTACCATCCACTACATGTCAATTTAACGTGATTCGGCTTCAAGCGGTATTACCCAAAACTGTGAACAGTTACAAAGGGTTTGCTCTGAGGATTATTTTCATCGCATTCGACGCTACATCCATGACCTCAATTCTAGATATTATATACGACTCAAAACTGTCAAGGATAAGAAAATAGCTTCTTTAAGGGACGCAAAGCGCCAAGAAGAACGTGATAATAATCCTACCGACACTAACAGTCGTGCGGGCAGTTGTGACAACAATCCTTCCGCCGCCGATGATCGCCCCAGCAAACTCGTTGTTAATATACCACCTGACATTCCGCTGACTGATGCTGAGAAATCGGTTCTGAGTAAAGGACTGAGTTTTGTCCCTGTTAAGAAAGGCATTGACGAATATCAGGCCAAGGCCGACTGCGAAAATCTCTATCGCCGCATTCGTTTGAAGGCCCATTTTCACAGAAACGATGACAGCGACTCTCAGCCAACTTCTGACATCGACGACCCTTTCGCTAAGTTTAACCCCAAGGATTCTTGTTGGTCTCCTCCCGATGGCAAATTTTCAGCTGTGGATCATTACATTGATCGTTGCCGCCGTGCCGTAAATGCTGTTAATTTTAAGGCAAGATCACAGCAAAATAACTTATCACCCACTGAGAGAGCAGCATTATTTCAACTATCAGCACGCAGTGACATTGTCATCAAACCAGCTGATAAAGGTGGTGCTGTTGTCGTCTGGTCGCGCCCTTTGTACATCGCTGAGGCCAACCGTCAACTGTCCGATGAGAGATTTTATGAACGCATTGATCACGATCCCATCAAAGAGAATCAGCTCACGGTTAAATCGACGGTCAACGCTATGATCACTGCTAACGAACTTCCACCATCTGCTAAGAATCTAATTGTGCCTACACCAAAAACCTCAAAATTCTTTCTGCTTCCAAAGATTCATAAAACAGGCAACCCTGGGAGACCAATTGTTTCTGCGTGCAGCTGTCCAACTGAGAACATTGCCGCGTACTTAGATCGGATCATGTGTCTCCTCGTCCGCAACCTCAACACCTACATAAAGGATACCAACCACGCGCTCAACATCTTTAATGATTTCCGCTTTGATGACACTATGACCGGTGAACGCTTCCTATAAAGCATGGACATCAAATCTCTGTATACCGTAATCCCGAACAACAGCGGCCTCGAAGCTTTAGCCTACTTCCTTTCCAAGCGTTCCGTTCTTGAGTCACCTACTTCTACCCTAACCCGTCTTGCTGAACTTGTGCTGACCCTCAATGCCTTCACTTTCAATGGCGATTTTTACAAGCAAATAGGAGGAGTCGTCATGGGCAGCAAGATGGGCCCTAACTATGCGTGCCTCTTCGTGGGATATATTGAGGAACAAATCGCTAGCCAGTACATTGGTTTTGTACCTCAACTCCACGAGAGGTACATCGATGACGTCCTCGGGGTTGCATGCTGTAGTCGCTTGGAACTTGAGAATTACATCAGCTTCGTATCAAACTTTCATCCTGCTCTTCAATTTACGCACACAATTTCTGATACTGAACTCTCTTTCCTGGACATGAATTTACGCATTACCAATTACCAATGGTCACATCAGCACTTCCGTACACTACAAGGTCACTGACACACACAGCTACCTTCACCATCAATCTTCACATCCTCGGCACTGCAAAGAAGGTCTCCCCCGCAGTCAACTTTTACGACTTCGGCGCCTGTGTTCTGACGACTCTGATTTTCTGGAGAGGGGCAAGGAGATGATCACTTTTTTCGTTCAAAGAGGGTAATGTGCCGCCTCTCTACAGCGTGATCTTGACACGATCCAGCGTGTCAACCGTACTGAGGTCATCCACCATCAAGACTCCGCACGTAAAGAGCCAAGCAGAATTCCCTTGGTTCTTACCTACCACCCTTTAAACGAAAGAATCAAGAGAATCCTGCTGCGCAATTTCAGCATTTTATCTGGTGACCCTGAAACTAGCGAAATATGTCATCAGCCGCATCTGGTTGCCTATCGCCGTGATCGTAACATCCGCGACATTTTGGTGCATACGACCGCTAACAGCCAACCTGATCCTCATGTGGGAACTTCTCCATGACGCACGCCCGCTGCCGCACCTGTGACCATATTTCTCCTGACACCACGCTGCAGGGTCCCAAATGCTTGATTGTCATCAAAGAAGCTTTCAACTGTCGAACAACCGGCTTAATGTATGGCATCTCTTGCCGCCATTGCCCTGCTACAGTTGAACCTCTCCACAACGGCCACCTTGAGGACAGAAGAAAGTGGCCGTTGTGGAGAGGTGGCCGTTATGGGGAGGTAGGGGTGTAATATGACACTTTTTTTTTTCGGGAAGTACAACATGTTTATTGTGCCAAGTTAATGCTTACTTGAAAGTGAAAAGTGATCATCGCAGTGAATTTTCCAATTTATGCAATTGGAAATTAGAAGCCTGAAAAAAATTCAGGCTTCAGCGGGATTTGAACCCGTGACCTCCGCGTTACCGGTGCGATGCTCTACCAACTGAGCTATAATTCATATATGAATTATTTCATATACTTTACATCGTTTCACTCCTCTCACGGAAAAATGGGAACCTACAATTGACCTTGCTCCCAATGTGTGACTTCATAGCTCAGTTGGTAGAGCATCGCACCGGTAACGCGGAGGTCACCCCCTGACGGGTTCGAATCCCGTTGAAGCCTGAATTTTTCTCTGGCTTCAAATTTCCAATTGCATAAGTTGGAAAATTCACTGCGATGACCACTTTTCACTTTCATCTACATCCGCAGTTCATATATGAATTATTTCATATACTTTACATCGTTAATGCTTACTGTAGCCTATAACGGCAATCCAATCTTAAATAATATATATAGATAAAATACACAATAAAACGTAAATAGTGTTTTGAATCAAAATGTTAACAAGACGAAACGAGCAAGGTTCGCAATATTCGCTACATTTTTGTAGACAATTTATGCTTTCTGCAGCATTTAAATGGAACACAATCAAAATACGTATATCGTTAAAATGGAAACAGAAACGAAATGTTCCGAAGATAAATGTCGATTACTGCATCAGTTTATAAAAAGGTGTTTTTTTTTTTACAAAAAAGAACTATACTGGCCGTTGTCGAGAGGTTATTTCGGCAGTCGGGGACGCACTTTAGTGGCCGTTGCCGTTGTAGAGAGGTGGCCGTTGTAGAGAGGTTTAAACAAGAGCTAATGTATGGACTGTCCGCCGGGACAAAAAAATGTGGCCGTTGTAGAGAGGTGGCCGTTGTGGAGAGGTGGCCGTTAGTGGAGGTTCGACTGTATTTACATCGGCGAAACTGGCCGCACGCTAGGGCAACGCTTCGGTGAACACCTACGCAGCATTGAGAAGAACCTGCCGGGCTTTCCCGTCGCAGAGCATTTTAATACAAATGGCCACACTATCCAAGACGCAAAGGTCCGTGGAATTAGGCTCTGCGACGGAAACAAGGTGAACGAAAGCGTCAGGAGATGCGCCTTATTTTCAGACTAGGCACCAGTCAGCCGCGCGGACTGAACTCCGACTTCAGATATCTTTAGGTCGTCACGCGTACGTCGCGTGCGCACCTTACAACTTTAAATCTGACTTCATGGCGCAAGCTAGCTTTTTAACGTAAATCTTTGACTTTTCCACTGATGAAGGGCTAAGCCCGAAACGTCTGGACTTATTTCTACATAATGGCACTCAACACTCGTTTTCGAGAACTATATTTTGCCTTATCCCTTTTTATAAGAAATCAAGCAGTTTTTTAAGGATGGGAAAGGTGATTACTGTTGTGTAAAGGAGCCACTTCCGTACATGAAACTTGTTACTTTGGATAACATCATCACTTGAATTCTTGAGCTGGTGTAAAGCCTTCTGAGAAAACCCCTAAGAAGCCACAATTCCGTGGAATTTGGAATTTATTTGGACGGTAGAACTTTTGCTTACAACTGTCGCATGCGATTTCCAGAGCGCGCGCTCCTCGCGTCGTGCAAAAAATCGCACGCAACTCTCGTTACTCAACATTGTCTATGCCTACGATTGTCGTAAGCGAGTTGTAGGTTTGATTTACACGAAACAATTCGTGTCGTAGGCCTGTCGTAAGCTTGTCGCATGCGAAAAAGTCGTACCGTGTAAATCGCTCTTAAAGAAGCTTACACGTGAGATCAGGTCCAGTGGTATATGTATTGACGTGGGACTGAACAATGCAGCTGACAGCATATAAAGGCACAGGTAAAATGTGCATTTACGAGCCTATTTTAAAATGAAAACATGAAACTGTTTCCAGCTTATACTCGGGCCATATTTGACTGTGTGGTGCGTAAAGCCTACAATCTTTTAACAGTGATAACCTTCAGCATCGCCAATTCCCCCAAATAGATAGCCTGCGAGCAAGCTCTCTTGGGGGTGGATCCTCTTTCCCCCTCCCGCCCCCCACCCCCAAGAGAGTTTGCTCGCAGGCTACCAAATAGATAGATACATAGCCTGCGAGCAAGCTCTCTTGGGGGTGGGGGCGGGAGGGGGAAATAGGAGAGAGCTTGCAACCATGACTCAGGAATTTTCATTTCTGCGTTGAATTTTTCAACGCAAAATGCTGATTGATGGATATTGAATTTGGTGCTTACGTCATTGCTCTTCGCGTGCGTCGTGTTGACAACACAAAAATGGTGGCGGAGTTTCTATTTGTGAAAGTTGCGAGAATTTCTCTAAATAACTTAGGTTTTTCTCTGGAATTAAAACCCGAGCAAAGTCAAGCTGCCAATGCTTTACTTCAAAGAAGCGATGTTCTTGCAGTTTTACCTACGAGATTTGTGACAAGTTTGATATTTCAACCTTTTGCAGCAATTGAAAGTCTAAAGTCTAACATCAAACAATGCAAGTCGTTTGCTCATTGCAAAGTATCATTATCGATTACTTGATCGCAGAAGCAAGAAGAATGGGGATGCCTGCCACTTCGATTGCCGATATTTCAGATGGAGAGTCAAGGTCAGCCAAATTTAAGCTTTTGTTTGGTGTTTGGCTCAGCCGAAAAAAATATGAACATCTTTCAGCTTACGCCACAAATTAACGCTTTCTGAATATATTGACTCAATTCCGAGTGCTTCGGTACGGCGTTAGCAGCGAACTGCCAGTTTTTTAAGGGCAACGTTCTTTAGAAGCGCAATGATTTCCTTTTGATCTGGCACTCTCACGTCTGCTTTGCTACTCGTTCACAAAATCACAAATTTCACACGAGTTGAGTGTTCCAATGAAACCACATTGTCGATATTGAGAATTGCGTCCTCGTTCTCGGAGACCCGGCTGCAAAATTGAGATCCTTCCGATTTCTTTGCACTGCTTCTTTTTTCCCTGGTCGGACTGTGTCAAGTTTTCGACATTTTTTATGTCCAGTAGTTTTGTGGCCTTGACACTGCAGTCGGCAAGCTTGGGACGACATTTGTGACCTCGACCTTTTGTTCAAACGGCTTTTAGTGTGCTCACAATTAAGTAAAAACCTTCACTAAATTTTCTGATTTTTGTGGCATTCGTTAGGCATACTCGATCAGAGAAACTATAGTTTTTGTCAGCAAGGATTCCCGTCTTTCGAAGTGTATCTGATAACATTGTACCTTTCACATGTTTGTTTACGTTTGCTATCGTTTCCGGTTTGCACTGATTGGCCAAATTCTGACAGCTAGGACAGCAGGGAGCCGCGGGGAGTATTGGGGGCGGCATTCAAATTCCTGAGACATCGTTGCAAGCTCTCTCCTCTTTCCCCCTCCCGCTCCCACCCCCAAGAGAGCTTGCTCGCAGGCTAATAGATACAGAGATCTAGTGAGGCAATAAGTAACCACCAGATAGGATTGCATTTCTTGCAGTCAGAATGAAATACAGGGGAAAACGACATTTGTCATACGAATGCTTTTTATAATCCCGGGCTTTAATCCTTATACGTTTTCACTTTTCGTTTAGAGACAGAAACCATTTGTACGATCCTAATATGTGTGTGACGCAGGGTCAATGACAGATCGTAATTTTCGGTATGATCTAGACCCGGGGGCGGGGGGGGGGGGGGGGAACTCCCTTATGTGACCTTAACGGGGACGTGCGGCCCGATAGGGTATGGTTTTCAGGGTGTTTTGTCTTGAACGGGGTAGCTTTTTCATGACTTTCTGTCTTAAACAGGGTATCCCTTCATCAACTAATGGCTTAAACAGATTGTGATTGCCAATGCATTAAAATACAGTAAGAAACTAGTGTATTCTAATTTCATTCTAGTCTTAAACATGGTGTGATTTTGGGTTAAATGTCTTAGAGAGGGCCTGAAAATTTTGAATTCTGTCTTAAACGGGATTGGGAAATCGGAGAATTGTGTCTTAAACAGGGTCAGGGTTTGAACGCCCGGGCCGCACCTCCCTACCCAAGCATCTGTTGAGTACCCCCCCCCCCCCCGGATCGAAAGTAACGTTACGCATCACGCGTACGTTTATATCCTTGTACGTTTTTCAATGTTTCGCTGTTTATATTTTTAAATGAAATTCAGTGGAAAGCATTTGTTTTTCACTTTTCATTTGAAGACAGAAACCGTTTCTACATTGATTCTTTTCTATAGTAAACGTGAGACATCTTTGTCTATCTTGGCCCGCGAGTTCATAGACTGATTTAGTTGCCAAATTTACAATTAAACAAAACTAACCTTGAGGCACTCAGGTTAGCCTAAAAAACACTCCGGTTAGCCTAAGAAGCACTCCCGTTAGCCTAATTAAATAACACTTAGGTTAGCTTAAATAGCTCCCCGGTTAGCTTAACGGTTTGCAGTTTATGTTGGGGCTGTTCATGCCTCGCATGTTTTGTTCATGCCTCGCACGTCTGGCTTGCATATTGTAAACACTCCTCACGGCCCGAAAACAAAGAACGCGACCGAGAATTTAAAGAATTTGATAACACAACAGAAAACGTAACTCGTACCAGCCGAGTACAAAAAACGAGACCGAGAACAATAACTCGTGGCCCGAAGTCTTATCTCTCGGTCCATCGCGACCCCAAAAAGAAAAAAGAATTTGATAATGCTACCGAAACCTTAACTCGGTCCGCCTTACCGCCCGAGTAATAAAATAAATAAAAAAAGTATCGTCTCATTACCAGAGAAGCTACCTACTTTTCTATGTTTGGACACCTGCTCTTAAGTCTGGGCGGATTTGAGGAGTCTTCAGTGATGAGGTAAAATCTCTGCATGGTCCTCTGAGCTGACACTGACCCTTGCTGGATCAAGGTAAGAGACTGGTTATAAATCTTCACTTGGCTCATAGGAAGGCCACTTCACCGTCCACCCAACAAACGATGGAGTAATTTGTGTACAAATCAACGAAGTAAGGGACCGTTCATTTTTTATGAGCATGGGGGGGCTGGTGGGATTTGGTTATTTACCACTACGAAACTGTATGACCCCCCCCTAGCATGCAATTTTTTTCCACATGGCCCCCCCCCAGCAGAAACAATTTTTTTCTGATGACCCCCTCCCTCCCGCCCAACCAGAAACAAATCATACTCCTAACTTTAACAAAACGCTTATGTACTGTTTATATCAAAGATAAACGTAATTGTTACTGTGATTTCTTTACAGTACTATTAAAAAGTTACCGTTCTCTGCTTAGGTAAAGATTTCTCTTGTTTAAAAAAACGTTTTATAGATAGCAACACGTTTACGACAACAGCAAACCCTAAATTTCCATTTAGATTCTCAAATGAACTAGAAAAATTAATCAAGCAAATGGTTAACGTGAAATAACTCCCCTTCGAGTAGAAACAATTAATACACGTACAGATCTGACTAACAAAATACGGATCGAAGCATACCAATCAACGATTACGAGTCATATTAAACAGAAAAAAACAGCGGACACACAGATATCAGGCGCGTAGGTAAGGGTTAGATAGGGGTGTTCGTTGAGCCCCAAATCTTGCTGAGCGCTGGAGGCGCTCTTACTAGGGGGGTCCGGGGGCATGCTCCCCCGGAAATATTTGAAAATCTAGGTTCCCAGAAACCTCATTTCCTGCATTTTTAGACCCATTTTAGGCGAATCACAAATTTGTTTTACAGCAGCTTTTTAAGCTATATACATCATTTCTGCGGCATAATTGTTTCAACTTAAACAAGAAAGTTCAATGTACATTCCGCGCCCTGCCAAGTTCTGATAGCTATTCGATCTGCTGATAGTCATACACCAAGCTGGTAAACTGCATCATTCTCGGGTGTAGGCCTTCGAACAAATTGACTATCTCGTCAAGATTGACAGGCATATCATATTTGATATGCATTTAGAACCAGGGCGGACATTCTACTCTCTCGCATGGTACACCTCGTGTAGTTGTTCAACCTCCTCATTGTGCTTTTTCTTCCGCCAGTATTGATCTTCAAAGGGGGTTCGTTCAAACCCCTCGAACCCCCCTCCTACGCGCCTGGATATTAAAGTACTGCAGCTATTAAAAATGACAGTTACAAGCTTTTCTGAAGATGGCCTCTGCTCAGATTTACCGTCAACTGAAGTCACCAACAACAGTTCTATTATTAAAAACTAATCTGGATGTTCACACTAGGCATACTACTGAGTCTACTGATACTCCTGGGTTCAAATAATTTACCAATCAACAGTCTTTATAAAAGTGAGAACTACTAAAGAGAACATTAAACAATCTATTGATATAGTTCTGAGTACAGCCACTTAATAGAAAACTACTCCCCCACGGATGATTCAATAGTGAGACTGTTACGTTTTTATATTGATTTGAACTTGTACAAACATAGGTGTCTACTTCAGTTTATATTCATTATTGCTTTTCCAACAGATATGCTTCATTTCCTCAGTTTTTGTTAATATGAAATGCAGATTTCGACCTCAGTATGTAAAACAAATTAAAAGTGGTTAGGAAATTGAAATAATATTCAATTTCTTCATCTGTTTCTGTGTTGAGCCACTTTCAATTTCCCCTACTAGCCAATTATTGCTGGTGACCCCCCCCTCTTTCACTCAATTTTTTTTGGTAGCCCCCCCCTTTAGTGCCATTTTTTTTCTCGTGGCCCCCCCCAAATCCCACCGGCCCCCCCATGCTCATAAAAAATGAACGGTCCCTAACTACTACAAACTGGACATGATAATAACATAACATAATATTTTATTCAGGAAATACAAGCTGGTGGTTGTACCCCGGTGGCCTTGACATGCCAGGCAAGTCCAATACACTGTGGCTATTTTCCTGCACAGCTTTTCCCCTAGGGATTTAGTGCCACTTTGCATGTAGAGTTCAAATTGCGCAACTTTTCTGAAAACCATAATAGTTTTCTGTACAAACCTTTTTATTTTTCCCCTTTAAGTTTTTGCTACAACAGACACATACCGTACCATAAGCAATTTTTACAAAATACACGAAAATGAGATTAAGATAGCCAACATGGTTAATTATTTTCCAGCACAGAATTCTCCGAATATTATGAGCAAAAGTGTTCTTAAGTTCCTTTAAATTTAAGTTTGTTAGTTCATCGTGAAGCGCCTGGAAACTAAGCATACTAAACAAGTTAAAAAAAGGATTGGTTAAAGTGAGGATTATTTTTAAATTACTACAGATTTTATACTACATAAAGAACAATGCGAGACGTCTTACAAATGTATTAACAAAGAAATTTGCAGATATTTCCAAAAGCTACCGTTTATAGAAAGGCTATCAATGATTTGTCTACTCTAAGTACAATGTAAAAGTGCATGTCCATCAAACCACTAGTACACAGCATTCTACTAGCAGTTTACATTATTTCGTTTAAAGCGTTTTGCTCACAGATAATTAGAAATGGGTGTCTGCCTCTGGCCCATCGACCACTGCATCAGAGTTGGAGAAACTCATCAATAGCACGGTTTGAGTTTCTTTAGAACACTTTTTGTTGTTGTTTCGTGGATAACCATTCCAATCATCTACCGCCTCTACAGGATTATCATCCTCTTCTTCTTTTTCTCGAAGAGTGACATCAATAGCCCCACTGTCTTTCACCGCATCAGTAATGCCGGTTGTTCCCATGTACCCTGTGTCCAGCTGAGTCTTTAGCAAGTTCGTTCCAGCCAAACCACTTATGTCTTCCTGAAGATCCAGGAGGGGTAGAATCAAGGCAAAACAGCAAGAGAAGGACCATTGTGGATTTTTTCGCCATTCCTTTAGGTAGCCATATATGTGTGTTGAGTACTGAACTAAATCAAAAACGAGAAATAAAAGAAATGATTTTGTAATGCGTAAATCTTATGGATTTGAGAAGTTACATGGCGAAGAAAGTCTTCAAACAGTGAACAGTGGACGGTCTGACTAGCCGGAAAATGGTTATTAGCTTTATTTAGCCACTATTGTCTAGAGATAGCGATGCCTGTTATTGCAATTCGTGTAGTCGATTTAAACTGATTTCTTATTTACACATCAATTCTCTCAGACCGTGTTATTTAGAATTACTCCAGACGGCGCTTTCGGCAGATCCTTCAACAGTATGCAAGACGCAAACCACATGAAAAACTACAACTTTATTTAATTTTCTTGTGGAGGTTTGAACATTAATTCAGTGCTTTTCGGCAAATATTTATTGATCGCCTTGCAGTTCTCCTCAATAATTTATGTTTTCGTTGTTTGCCGTTTCAAATCCCGTCAGGGACTTCGAAGTATTCTTCATCCAATTCTTGTAACAAGATGAAGGTACAATGTTTTCCAATGTTATTTACTGAGCTTAAAATTTGCCATTCTTCTTCTTCTGTCATTACCAGCTGCTCAAGAGGTTGCTTTCATCTACGCACTAACTAAACATCATAAAAAGATAGGGAAAACGATTCTTTTGTATAATGATGTCAAAGTCAGTTTCTTTTGACTTGCACAGTCATGCAGCCAAATTTATTTTGCGTAATGATAAATATAACGTCGTTTTGAAATGTAAGTTTCCAAAGTTTGAGATGTCCAGGGTGAAACCTATATTTAAATAATTTATTTTGTCATTGCAAAAGCACTTTGGTGGCAAAGAATTTAAAAAAAAAATAAAAAAAATTATAATAATAAATAAAAATAAAAAACTTGACGATCTTACAAGCGCAACAAGTTGGACTATTTTGAGCCGGAAAATGGTTGTTCAAAGCGCGCGGTCATAAATACAACTTGAGAATATCCGCAACGACGTAATGTTGGGTACAGTGTGGCGGATAGTGGGAAAGAGAAGGCTAAAGGAGGGAGATATTGCGTTGCTGGCGCCCCAAACAATAAAAATTGTAAAAAATGTCGGAAAATGTAGGGAGTTACAATGCACCACTATTGACCCCAACATTACGTCAGAAGAGGAAATTTCGCAATAAACTCGACCCAGTCTCAGGACCATTTTTCAGGTCAAAATAGTCCAACTTTCGGCGCTTGTGAAATCTTCTTGTTTCACCCTATACAACTCAAATTCACAATTTAAATACATTTCTCTTCATATGCACTTTAAACACCGAAATATCCTTTAAAATGCCCAAAAATCCATTCAGTAGTGATAAAGAGGTTTCCTTACTGGACTCTCAATCAGAAGATTGCCAGCTCAGTACATCAAGACTGCAATTCCCTACCTTATTCTCAATGAAAATATGGCCTGAAGTGTTGAGATTAAATTTTTGTGGAAGATTTTCCATTTTGGCGCGTGGATCGCCATTTTACACGAAGCGCTTGATCTACCACGGGTCACGCTGTTTCCTTACACAAGGTACTTTACTTATTTTATTATTGGCTGCCATTACCCAAGTGGATGAATGTGTAGGAGTATGAGCGCGATGTTACCTACAGAATTTCAGGGGAACCTTTGAAGTAGATTAACATCCTGCCAAGAGGAAGGAATCTAAATTGTCCAAGTCGCTTTATGAGGACTCACGAGGACTTCACTTTAGACAATTTTCCAGGAAGTTTGCTTTTAATCCGAGTGGAATTTTCGCTTATCGTTTGTTCATTTGCTTGAGTTTTGGCGTAGGGGGTTAATTTTAAACTACGTCGTTGAAAATGTGGAAAATATGCCGGTCAGGAAAGGTAGTTTACATAGGGAGATGATGAAAGACTTTCGAAAATCATGTTAAGGTTGGGACTGTTACGAAATATATAGCACTGCTCAACCTGTATAAAAGTGTTAGAAGTTAGGAAACTGAAAAGTGTTGATTACAAACTTAGATACCACTAATTATTAACTTACAAGCAAGCATTCCTATGACCAAAGAATTTGCTCCAAGAACCAGTGTGTTGACCATGACTGTATCCATGTACAGGTCGCTGGAACCAGGTATGCTCTCCGCTGGAATCCTACTCACAGCACCAACGCCCAAGTTGATGACAGTTACGGCAAGGGACGCCGTCATCAATCTGTTCTCAAAAGCGTCTTGTATTGGACGGATCCAGGCAAAAAGCACTCCAAACATCATTGCAACAACCCATGCTAAGCCAACATAGGACCTGGTCTCTTGTCCGATAAGGATAAGACCAGATGTAACGATCACTTTCCGAGACATCTCTACAAGTTCCCAATACCAGGAACTACCCTTGTAGTTTTCGTGGAGAAAACGCAATCCTGGAAATATTTCAGTGGGTAAGCCGCCATCTTCAGACGTCACCTCATATGCTGGGGCACAAATACCTCTTTGTTGTCTCCAGAGGGCGACGAATGTGGCCAGTGGAAGGGCAAAGACATAGGCAACGGAAATATATCCCACGATAATCAAGCGGTTGTACCTTAAATCATGGCATTGTATGCTGTAATCAGCTTTCAGATACGTAAGACAAGACTTGTCTTCTTCATCTTGGCACAGTTTCCGGCAAGTGATTGGCAGGACAGAAGCCGTTTTGTAGCACGTGCTGAGGTATGTTATGTACAGGACGAAAAACAAATTTCTGTACACCAGCTCTTTTGCATCGGAGAGCTTTCTCAACTTCTCTTCTCTTGCCATGGATCGATTTTTAGCGACAGTAAGTTTACGCACTCCGTAAGCAACACAAGCAAACCCGATAGCACCAGCATTGATTGTCATAATCGCAAACAGGTTTCCAAACGCATCCATTTGCAACCCTTGAGAGAGGCAGTGAACTGGAGCAATCCGAAATATATTCAGCTGCAGTATTTCGGAATACTTGCCGATGACTCGCAGGGAGCCAGGCCATTTTACATACGAGAACGCTTCCAGCATGCCATAAGTGACCTGGTAAAAGCCGATTGCAATCTTTATTTTAGATAGCAAAGAGTCTATTAACGAACGTTCTCCTTCGTCCTTTCTATTCTTTCTCTTGGTTTTCCACACTGAAACTAAAATGATTATCAAAACAATAACAGTAGTAATGGACAACTGTCCGGCTATCCACATCTTAGATGGACATTGATTGCACGTTTGCAGCTGTTTATAATACCCAGCACTACAAACACTACAAAGTGGACCTTTGTAGCCAATCTTACAATGGGAATCAATTCCTCCTTGGCAAGAGTCTTCCGTGGGGCACATGTAAGGCGTTGGTATTGGATAAGGGTGTTGTACGGCCTTCTCTCCTAATGCAGGGTGAGAACTCAAGAGATTTTTTACAAAATATCTATAGCGATGTTTGTAAGTCTCGTTTCTCCACTTCCACCAGTAACCAGATCTCAAAAAAGCATAATCGTCCTTGCATTCTAGTCCCTCTTCACATTTGCGACATTCTTTAAACATGTGGGTTCGATGAAAGCGTTTCAGACATGGGCAGGCACGCAGCCCAGCAAAGAAATCAGTTTCTGTACCTATGGAAGACAAAAGACGAGAACCCAGAGACTGTATATTTGGTAACGTTTCATACTTTGTCAGAAAGAGCACACAAAATAAATACTATAGAAATGGAATGAAATTATTTTTGTACTTCTCGATTAGATCACCAGCGTTTTTGATCTAATCCCAGATTCTTGGGTTCAAATCGCGCCGAGGTCAAAGATTTTCCTTTGACCTTGGCAAACCAAAATTCCTTCACAGGGATAGCAAGCCCGGGATCTATAAGGATAGAAGTCTTCATTTTGGCACTCAATAAATAATTTCATTCCATTTCTATCACATTACATGGGTGCAACGCGGCTCAAAAACGTTATAATACAAAATGAATATAAGAATACACTTGTTATTTGACAAGGAACCCATGCGCATAGCCATAGAAAGAACGTGGACAAAAAAAAAAAAGATATAACGATGTCTGTTGTGGTTTACAAGCCCTTTCTGTCGATATGCATAGTTTATTGCGCATCTTAATAGTTATATACATATGAGTTCACGTGCAACCGTTATCTTGCAGTGACTCAATGATAACGTAGCCACTTTCCGTACATTCTACCCATCAAAATTCCCCGAAACTTCTCACGAGACGGTAAAGTACCTCATACGCACACCTTGTTGTGAGGAAGGCTATTGCATCTCGTCCCGCTTGCTTAGAGTTTCCTTTGTTACCATGTTTTGAAAATGTTTTGACTTTCATAAACAGCTGTTGTAAGGCCACTATAAGACGACTTTTATAGTCTAGTTCCAGAATGTTATGGTCACTTCTGGGGTCTTTTGATGGTATGGAGAGAACGCTTTGCTTGCCAACTGTGTTATTTCTGGGTATTATTTTGTCTTTAGCGATATCTCAAGAACAGCTGATAGATGTTAAACGAATAATTGGAAAAAATGAAGTCTGACAAGCCTTTGTTTTCAACGCAAATCGTAAGTCTTCCAGATTGGCAGTAAGCAAGAACAGAAATGAACACTCCAGATGTACGAAATGACTCCGAAAACCTGCAGTTTTGTATATACGATTGCTGGTCTTGCACAATGAAAAAATCAATTTAACGAGCATGCCTGTGTCCCTGACTGAAAAATAATACATCTATAATTTATTCTGAGGCTTAAAACATAAAATCACTATTTTTCACAAGTCATAACAATGTTATTTTTCCATTGTGATTATGGAATATCAATTGGCCACTCTGTCTCAGTAAGGATTTTGTGTTCAAAGGTGATTGCGACCTCTCCGTTTTTAGTGAAGCATTTTCACAATATTCATGAAATCCTTCCAGCACAGACAAAAAAAGAACGAAGTAATACTTCATTGCGACCAAGCTTTCATTCTTGGTTGTAAGCTCGCCAAATAAAGTGTTTTTCAAGATTTTCTCACACTAATCATCTTCTATCGGAAGGCAATTGCCAATTTCCAGAGATTGCGGACTTAGGCCGGTTTAAACGGTTTCAACATTTCACCATCATTCGTTCAACAAAAGTTGAACGGATGTTGGACAAATGTTGAACGGAGTGTTTAAACGGCTTCAACACCATTCAAAATTTTCGAGAACAAAGGAAATGTTGTATGGATGTTGAATGAAAATTTAAAACGATTTAAATTTGATTCAACCCGCTTTCAACAAGCTTTCAACATTTCAGTACACTTTCAACAATGTTGGACGACCTGTTCAAACGCCCCCAACATTTGGTTGAACAAAGTGTTGAACGCATGTTGAACAGAATGTTGAAACTGTTTAAACTTAACTGGCCTTAAGTTAAAGAAAAGCAGTATACCTAAATAACATGTACGGAGACGCTTTACCTTGTGGACAAGACTTGCAATCTGATTTTCGAGTTCCTGGTGCCTTATCAAATGCAACAAAGGAACCATTTGGACATCTCTTGCAGCTTTTACCCACATAGCCAACATCATCAGAGTAAAATCCACCTGAAAAAGAAACAAAAAAGGCCAATACTTTGGCGCATAGCAATTCGCAATTGCATCCAAACAATTTTGCCCTAAGCAACACATATATATTTCAAAGTTTCTAATCGAGAAATATTTATCAGTCATGCGCTGGAGAAAAAACGAGGTCTATAAGCAAGGAGCCGAGGGTTTTGAACATCGAAATTACCAGGCGTGTCGTTAAGTCTGTAATCGAACAATAAAGAACCAAGGCCTCTGACCTCAGCAAAAACCAGAAACGCTTGAGGAGCTGAGGTCAGTGGTTTGGGTGAACTAATAAAGAAACTAAGACGGTCACCCTTTATCGAAGGTTGAAAGTTTCATGACACAAGACTGCAAGGGTTAATAATATAGTATGGTAATATTTAAGAACGAAATGAGCAATTAGGGCGACGAAACGGTTTTGTTTTACAATTTGAGTAGGGTAACCGTAATTAGAATACTTAGAGGTCCGAAAACTGAAAGCGCTTAAGCAAGGGTATAATGTGCAGTCAGTTTTGCCTGAAAACAAATATTCGAGACTTTTTGTTTTTCTGTTTTTTTATTATATTTTATTATTGTTTTATCACTGTGTTTTTTATCAGTAAAACCTTAGATTTCTCTTTATGTGTCCATGTAAAAACTCCATTCACCAACAAAATTCACAGAATCTGATATTGGCTCTGCCCCGGTGTCCCACTGTGTGTGTATATGTCTTAAGCAATTGCGCAAAGATAGTTTAGTAACGCAAATATGTGTTGACATATACATTTCGAAAAGAAAGTGTAATTGTAAACTCGCGGGGACATAGAAAATACCTACAAGTACGGTTAAAAAAAATTACCTGGAGGGCATGATGTGCATCCCTCACTTCCTTGAGAAGAAGAATTGGAAAATGTTCCCAAGGGACATGGCAAGAAATAAGCAACCTTCTCATTGGAATCCTCGGGTACCCTTCTGAATCCAGATGCCGTCAGGACATTAATTAAGCCACCAATGAAAGGTAAAATCTCAATGTAGTCAAGATATTGTACGTCAACGGCTTCGGATTTTGAATTGAGAGGATTCCTATAAAAGGGAAATTAACTTGGATTAATTTAGCAGGAATATAAACATCACGTCAATTGGCATGTCTTGCCATAATCTACCTATGTCATGATCTATACTCCACAGAATGTTGCAGTGTTCGCAGTTTGGGGTGCGTCCAACTAAGATTAAACGAATGTTGAGATGTCTTTAATTTAAGTGACTCTAATTTCTTCAATTAAGATATTATTTATTTTTCTGTTCTATGTTATAAGTATGAGTTATGGTGATATTTATCAAATGGAGGAAAGATCCTCGCAGTTACTACGCAACTTAAGCAGTTGCGAAAAGAAAGCCTGAAAAAATTCAGGCTTGAACGGGATTCGAACCCATGACAGTCTGCAATGCCGGTGCAGTGCTCTACCAACTGAGCTATCAAGCCAACTGGGAGCTGGTCATATTGTGAGTTCGTCATATACCCGTGAAGGATGAATAAATAAATGAAAATATATGAAACATATATTTTGAACTGCGGATGAAAGATCAAATCGAAGAAAGATCCTCCCAGTTACTACGCAACTTAAGCAGTTGGAGGCGGCGTGGCCCAGTGGTAAGGGCGCCGGACTTGAAATCCGGAGGTCCCGGGTTCAAGTCCCACCTCGGCCACGCTTGTAAATAACCAGCTGGTTTGCCTCCTGCCAGTTGGGATTTTTAACATGTTATGTTTGATTTGATTATTATTTGTTTCCCATTATTTCTGAGTGGAATGCCTGTAAACTAGCTTTGGGTAGCTAAGTGCATTTTCACTATAAACAAAGCATTTATTATTATTATTATTATTATTATTATTATTATTATTATTATTATTATAAAAGAAAGCCTGAAAAAATTCAGGCTTTCTGAACGCATCCTTTGATTTGACCTTTCCGGCATCCGCAGTTCAAAGTATATTTTTCATATATTTTCACGGTGATATTTATCTTAGTATGTTTACCATCCTCAATCATGTCTACTAACAGATAAATGGTGCAACCACTCTTGCCGTCAGAGAAATATTTCAGCGTTTTAAGCGCTCTGTTTTTCAATAACCTGGAAGATAAATAATACTAAATGCTTGAACGTAGATAAAGTAGTCCAAGGAAAAATGTTACATTTTATTTCAAAATATTTCAACGGGCTAATAAATGGCTACTTTTTGAGATAATACTATCCAAACATAATGCCATCGTTTACTATCTGTTTATGTATATATATATAACATATCCTTTGGACTTGGCATTGCTTTAAAAGTTGATAATGGGCGGATACGTTACAGGTTGGAATCTCGACTACGAAGGCCTATGAAGGACTCCTGGTTCAATGTCTTCAGATTTGTCCGAAGCAAATATCTGTTAGAATGAAACAGAAATATTACTTAGCTACCCCGAAAGCAACATAGAATTTTGACCAAGCAAAATGTATTACAGTGTAGAGCGGTTTTCTAATGGTAGTACTAGAAGTAACCTCAAAGTAATTGCAATTGGTGAGTAAAAATTTTAATAATAATGTCACGAGAGTATTTTAGTTGCGTCATTTTGCATTAACAGTAGCGAGCATGTCGCTTACAATTGATGTTCGCGAAGTACTTATCCTCTCAAGTGTGTGTGTCTTGAATATTCATTAAAGTGAATTATGTGCTCGGCTGCGGGCAGCCCTAACGAAAGGTGTTCTAGTTTTATTCGGTTTATCCTTTTGATATACTACATTTTGCGACGAAGATGGGATCGTATTATCGGTAGACTTGGCTATTCCACCATACCACCCCTCATCGGACGGTGCGGCGGAGAGGTCAGTCTGTGTCGAACTCGTAGTCGGGTTGCCGTTTATTATCCCGTACTCCAGTAACACAACAGTAACACAGTAACACAACGTCAGGCGATATGTTGGTCATTTTTTGTTCGTTTAGTAATTTTTATTCTGTAGGCATTGGCCATTCTTTATTCTCTAAGCTAATGCACGTCGGACTCATGGCCATTACTTTTCATTCCAATAAAATTATTCCATTAAACTCACGCGTGTAAGTAACTTACACTTTCATCTTGAAAACTCCAAGTCGAAACGCTGCTGGCTCGATTCTTTCTATAGGGTTGTCTGATAACATTCTAAAAACAGAACAAAACAAAACAAATATATAAAAAAATGAGACAGTGGCAAACTGTTTACCGAAGTGTATACGCACTTGGCTCGTTACTACTTCCCCTTATTTGTTGCTGATGTGAAAGAAAGCGGTATATTTTCCTCAGATAACTTACAATCACTGCATAAGCACGATTTATGCTGATGGACAATTTGTCTTGTAAGGAACTAATCCCTCTCTCCGTAAAGGGACATTATAAGCGAGTTTTCATTATATTTTAAGGTAGCGTCAAAGTTAGGAAAAAATAGTTGCAGTCTCAATATTACTTAATTAGTGCTCATGAGGAAAACGCGCGACATCATTTGTTGCCAAAATTCAACAGTCAATTGGGCAACAGCCTATTCTGTGCAAACTTACTCACAGTAAACCTGAAAGCCCTAGAACTTATGGATCTTAACTAGTAATAGTTTTCACTAGAGCTGCCCCCTCTTTTGAAAATCTGTTTAACACCTGTATATGGTTTTTACTGGATATAAATACTGTGCATACGAATGTTAAAAAAGAAACGTTTGAATATTTATTGAAGTTAACATCCATGTAACTGGTAAGCATATTTCTCTGTAAATTTAACATTGAAATCTATTACAGTCATACAGTTTTGTTTTGTGAAGCAGCAACGTATTGTATGTATAATTATGTGAACTCGTGGTTTGAAAGGCTGCTAAAGACGCAGAAGATGGCGAGACTTGACTTCGTGGTTGAAATGCTGCTAAATGATGGCGAAATGCGAACTGATGGTTGCAAGACCTTGAAACACTGCTAGAAAGAACTCGAAATGCTGCTAGAGGACGACGAAACGCAAACTTTAGCTCGCAAGACAGTTAAATGCTGATCAAAGACCTCGTGGTTGCAGAATGACAGCTACCCGACAGCACCTTGCGCTTTTGCTGAAATATTGCCCGAGACCACCGTGCGCGCCTAGTTTGATCAAATCGAGATTATTTTCTCATACTAACAAATTTACTTACAGTACTTATATGTATACACGCGGGGAATCCTAGGGTGCCTCCTCGGGTTTTGGTCTCTGGGCCAAAACCCTGCGGTGGCAATTAGAATAAAATCAATCCTCGTTTCAGGAAAATGTTCGCGTTTCCTTAAAAAATCTCCCAGTAGTGTTAGTATTTCATATTCGCTATTTCATGTTATATTTTAGTTTTGTTTGGTTTAAAGATTCCTTTTTTGGGATACCAAAAATCACAGAAATCGGTGAAAGATTATAGGTCGAACATTGGATTCAAATATTTAGTCCGGGCCTGCGCCTTAAAGTAATGTAACTAATAAAGGAAATTTAATGTGTGTAATTTCAAGTGTGGCAAATAACTATACGAAAAAGGTTTTGAAGAATTAGAAAGCACTTATGACCACAAGAACATATTATGTAGCTTTCCTTTAAAATGGTGATGTACGACAGTAGTTAGTTGACAATAGACAAATATGTTCTCTACTAAGAATAAGTCAATTTTTGTGGATTTTGTATTGGTTATTCTACGAATTCTCCCTTGAAGGTGTTGTTCATGTGCTAAATATGAGAGACCAACAATTAGGTTCCCATTCAATGAAAAATGCGACAAAAGGACAATGTCAGTTCCGATCTGCACTTGGATGGGGATTCCTAGAAAGAAGAGGGCGTGTAGTTATCTTGCTCAACAGGATTCTGAACCAGCTTCACTGCATCAGATTTACAAATGTTAATAGCATAATAGCATATATTTCCGTTCTGATCGCCGTTACCGCCATTACATTTCTTAGCCATTCATTTCAAAGTCGTAAATCTTCACTGTGGAGACTAATGGGGGTGGGGAGGGGGTAATTAAGGTATGACTGGAATAGACACAACAGAATTTACAGGTTGATTCTTTCAAATGGCTGTTAATCTGGTTCTTAACTCACATTATTTGGCTGAACGAATGAGCTAGGTACGGCGGTGGATTTGAATGAACGAAGGTTCCACGTGTAATGTTCACCAAAAGGTTGCCACTGACAAACCTACAAATACAACAAACCAAAACCAAAGAAAACGACGACTCAACGCTTTCAATTCTGCCACTACGAAATTAGTCATGCAAATCTAGTATTATGAGCTTTTGGACGCTTCCTAGGAACGGTACAATATTTTTTCTTACCAGAACATTCATGGAGGCTTGAAGCTGGAATTTCAGATATTAGTTAAATTTACAAATTAATAAAACAGCGTTCTCAGAGCAGTTAACTTGGAATGAGATTACTTTTCTTCTGGTAACTTTAATGTTTTAGCTCACGTTAGTGTTCTTTTAGTGGTTTCCATTACTTTTCGTTCAATTTTGGTGCTTTCCTGAAGTTTTGGGGAAATCCCGCAATCTAAGATGGTGGATTCATGATGGCCACCACTTGGTAATTATAGCGTAATTGCCATGTTATTTGTCGTAACAACCTTGGAGGTACTTTTCCGTACTCCAAGTGTAATTCTCATAGCTTTAATAGTAACGGAGTTATTATGGGGAAGGGTGGGGGAGCGGAATCCTCCCTCTCAGTCCTAGAAAACCAAAAAAAAAGAAAAAAGAAAAAAGAAAAATCCGGGTTTAGATACGGTTAAGAAAGGCGCCTACTTGTTCAAAGGTATTTTCTTGTGTGGTTCATGATTATCCGGGAAAAAGAATATCTTAGCAAGAGCTATTGAAATCCAAAAAGAAAATTGGTGGTAACTACGCGTTTTTCAGAGATAACTAGGCTTCAATTTTACAAAGAATTCCAAACACTGTTATGTATTTTAAAGGTTCTTAGAGTTATTGTTTAATAATAATAATAATAATAATAATAATAATAATAATAATAATAATAATAATAACAATAATAATAATAAAAGTAATATATAATTGTAATAAGAAACTTCCCAGAATCCTTTGCACCTAAAAATCGCTTTGTCGATTTGAGGCCAAGGTGGATACCAGATGGGGATAACACTTGCCATAAAATGTCACTCATATCAATTTTAGTTCGAGGTGCATTGCAACATAAATTTGCAGGTATGGAGATATTGATTAGAAATATCTGTTATAGCACTGCTACGGTGGTGACGTCATCGGTCACATGATTAGGACGCTCCGAATTTTTAGAGGGTAATTTTTCATTTAAAATTAGCAGGAGATCTACTCATGCAAATGTTCTGAATGTCTCCTGTTTAGCGCCATAAGCCACCGTTACACGTTGAAACTTTTAGCTGAAACTTGTGTGCAACGGCGAACGAGACCAGTTTCACGAAGTAGTGTTACACGGTGAAACTCTTGTTTTTTCACCACTGCGACCGTTGCAAGCCGTTGCAGAAGTAAAAAGCGGTACCGGTTCTTCTTTTCGTGAAACTTGTCTCGCAACGGAAGTGCGAAAAAGTTTCACGAAACCGACCATATTACACGGTGCAAAGCCTGCTGAAACTTGCACAAAAGTTTCAGCTAAAAGTTTCATCGTGTAACGGCGGCTTTATCGAGTAAAAGATCAAAGCAAAATCGTATATGAGGTTTGAATGTGTGTTCTTGCTAATGGCATCGACGGTTTCCTTCCATTTTGACTCCTTCATAGCTAGAATAGACCCTTATCACTCTGCGGCGATGTTGAGTCTCGTGGGAATAAAAAGCTTTGTATTGACACGGCAAGCCTCGCCCAGACGCGAATTCAGTGCGAGGCTTGCCATGTAAAAACAAAGTTTTCTTATTCTGCTGAGACTCAACATGGCCACCGTGTGATAAAGTTGTACATTTGTGGTAGCCTGGAAACAAGGGAGGAAAGTTATAGCGGGGTGAGAGCCTGGAGAGAGGCTAGCCTCATGACAGCGTACATAAAATGGTGGCGCGTCATTTCACTTTCCTCTTTTCTTGGAGAAAAGCGGTTTGCCAAATTGTTTTGCTCTCTAATTTTTCACTCGTCTCCTGTGAAAAGTTGTGAACAGCTTATTGGACAGTGGACTGCCGGACAAGAGGACGGATTGATTGTAAGCAGTGAGCTAAATTTCCGGTAAGTTACGTAAACAAATATTAGTAACATGTTTGTTTTATGTACACCGCTTCAAACACTCGTTTTCTCCATATTGTTGTGTTGAATTTAGTTTGTAAAGCCTGGTTTACATGTACGACGCAAGCATAAGAATAAGCACAAGCACAAGCACAAGGATGTTTACACGTGCGATAAGCATAAGCATAACGTGACATACGCAAGCGCAGAAGCAAACAAATTTGGCGCAATCGCGCAGCCGGGCTGCCTTTTGGCGCGAGATTTGATTCCAACATGGCGGAAAATGGCAACGCATGAGTAACTAGATTGTACGCTGACAACTTGTCACTGTTTTTCAGTTTCCTTTCCTTGCGCTTATGCTTATGCTTGCGTCGTCCCGGTTTACACGTACAACGCAACGACGCAAGCATAAGCACAAGCGCAAGCACAAGGCGCTTATGCCTGCGTCGCACCGGTTTATACGTAGGTTTCTTGTGCTTATGCTTGTGCTTATGCTTATGCTTGCGTCGTACGTGTAAACCAGGCTTAAATAACACACGTTTACCAAACGGAGTTTGATAGCAGTTTGTAAGCGAAAGCAATCAGAAACACGAAATGTTGATAAGCAAACAGATTAATTTTTTCGCTCATGATAACCTTTTTGTAGTATTAAAAAGACATGTATGCATATTTATTTATGCGTATGCTGATGCATTTGTAGACAAACATAAACTTGAAATGCGTCGTGTTCTTAGTTCAGGTTTACAATTTCTTTGCTGAGCATCAGTTTAAAGATTCTCGACTTCATTATGTCTGGGACTTCCTCCATTCCTTTAAAAAATTAAGGAATATTGATGCATTCATGTAATGGAAAAATCATGGTAAATTTTAAATTTGCAGGTTATAAAATTGTTTTGTACAAGATGTTTATTGAAACCACTAATCCTATGTTTTTTGCATGACATACATGTACAATTGCTGCTCTATTTTAGGTCAACAATATTTCTCAGTCACAGAGAAAATCTACTGATAATGCGATGGCCGTAGGGTTGTCCACATTATGCTCAATGTTTTACACTATTATGCTAATTCTTTATACTAAAACTTGTCACAATTACATGCTCAAATTACATCACTATTATGCGCCATAAAACTGTTCTTTTTTGTGATTTTCCTCCTTTGATTGTTGAGACGACTCATCCGAGGAGGCAGCTGACAATGTTGTAAAACTGGAACTGTTGGATGGTCTTAATATGTGGTGCCTGGGCCAGTGTCTTGTGTGGGAATTCTATGGTTTTGGTAAAGTTCTTATAAAACACAGATTCAATGCACTATTATTATAGCATAATGCTCTATTCGTTTGCCTCACTATTATCCTCGAAGTTATGCTGGCATAATTTAGATACTCCCAGCGAAGGGTTTGAATTTTATCTGGATTTATAATTATTTCACCACAGCCAACCTCACTGAATGCCATGTTCACCTTCCAGCTTGAGTTTGTCTGCGCACTGGATCTGTTTGATTTCATTTCTTTGTCCCATGATTTTTGCCCCTTCATCTCCAGGGGGCAGGGGGATTACTCGTGACAGGTACATTAGTAACAGGAATGTGCAAAGACCTTGTTAAAGTCTGAAATTAATGCTTTTTTGGGTTGGAAACTTTGTGGTGACTTTTTGGGGGTGAGATGTATTTGGTACGGACATTTTTTGGGAAAACAAACAAAAGCCAGCATTGTTAACTTGTTTTTTTTTCAGATAGGACTTTTTTAGGTTATGATTTGGGCCATTGGACTGTTTTTGGTTAGCGTGTAGCCTAGTTGTAGTTTAACATTCACAGACACGATACTTGCCAAGTACTCCATGAGAAAACAAAACGTGTTAAATGTAAGATTTTCAAGGAAAAATACTTGCACGTGTGAATCCATCCCTACTTCACCTTCCTCTATCAGGGCGTGGTTCCATAATAATCTACTTAATTTCACCACAGGTGGTGATTCGTGCTAGGTAACCTTTGAAATTCAAATTATCCTCAAAGTTCACTTAGCTAGCGCCCAATTTTAAGTCTCATAGGCTAAAAGAGGCAGGTGTTGATACATACAGATACAGAAGATCGATGTTCCTGCTAAAGGTATCATTTGATAGAAAAGTTAACATGTTATTGTGGAGCGATCTAGGAGAGTAGAAAGATATTTTCAAAGAAATAACTTACTTAGTGTGAGCTGTATATTCTTATATTTTATTTATTGATTAGCGCCTTTTTTTTTGAGAAAAAGGTTGGCGAGCGACCTTATTCTCTGTCATGTTTTTGCAATACTTTTCAAGTAACTCCCAAACCGTTCTGGATAGAAACCTGTTTTCTCACAATTTGTGTATGGATAATTTTTTCGTCCCAGACTAAAGGTAACACATTTCAATGTTTGGACACTTCCAAGTGTTCACAAGAACGGAGCAACGTAACATGTACTGATAGCAAAATATGGCAGTCATCTATTACAAAGTGCAGATACTATATACAAACAAACAAACAAACAAACAAACAAACAAACAAAAGAACGAATGCAAATCTAGTAAGATAGTGGTGTGCACTTACAAAGACAGTAAAAGTTTCAAAGGGCTGAAAACGTTGTTAGGTAAGCTCTGGAGCTTGTTGTTACTGATATCGCTAAGGGTGAAACAACCCGAAATTAGTGTTTGACTCAATCACGCGACCTGGTAAAAGGGGGGAGGGGCAGTCTGTACTCATTGAATTGAGACGTTTTCGTAGTTTTTTTCAGTATGCAAGCAAATACCGCTAAACCATGGCTGTTAGGAATTTAATGTGAAAATAACTTGATATGAGACTCATGGTTCATGGATTTTGATGTTATGGTGGCAACTTATGGCGAGCTAGAATGTTCTTCAAAATTTTGAATTTCCTGTCTTTAACAATTTTTGCAGCTCGATTTCTTATGAATAGGTTTGCATTTTAAGATCGTGGCGGGTGTGAGTGTTATTTTTGATAAATTTTCAGTCAATTTTTTTAGTTTTCTCTAAGTGCTTAAGACAATCCAAAGTTCCATGGTAGTGCCATTCCATTTAAAACCCATTGAGTATTCCTCATCAGCTCTTTTTGGTAGTCTCTAAAGGGTTTATTATACTATGTGCTTAATACACCCTTCAAGTTGCATGGTAAATGCCTACACACCAGAGACCAGAGAATAATTCCTCAAGTGAACTTAGTAAAAAATAACGTGTGACCTACTCGTCAATATGATCGCGCGATTTAAAAACTCAAAGGTGCTAAATTATTACAATCAGTCTACCAAACACTGCATAGAGTAACGCCTGTTTGGGAAACATAGATCAGAGTCCCCGAGGGGCACTGACACGGGGATTTTGCTGTATGCTGATCAAAACTGCTCCAATATTTGACTAAGAACCTCTTCTCTAACATGAAATTGCTCTTGAGTACCAGGAGGAAAGAAATTAAATCATTTTTTAGCAACGTTTCCAAAATACTCAGAAGGAACTTGGAAAAAAAATCTCCAACTTTTTCAAGTTGCAATCTATTTCCATCCAAGCCATCTGCCAGCCAAACAAAATTAATAATAGTTTCTGTGCACTTGGAGTGTTAAAATCCATACAATTACACTGCCCCTTAAAGACCTAGCACTACCTAATTTTCCACAGTTACGGCCAGTGGCCCCTAAGTTATTTATACTTTTCAAGAGTAATCGTATGTATACTCTGCTAAGTGAAAAAAGGAAAAGTATCAAAAAGCAACATAACATTACAGCGCCTCCAAAGCTTCGCAACTGGAAAAGGCGTCCGCGGAAATTTCTTGAATATTGTTTGATTTAAGATCCCTGTAAAAAAGAAAGAAATTTTAAAAGAATAATATATTTCTGTTGAGTAGGCAATCAAAAATCAGAACAATTAGGTAACGCGTTGGTTTGTGAGGATAACCAAATAGTTTGTGAGGATAACCAAATAGGCTCACCTTCACTTTTCGCCTTGAAAATGGCCAAAACAGTAATACGTTTGGTTGAAAATTTGCCTGGCTTTTTCTTGATTCATCCATAGCTTTCTGGTGTCTCCTGTGCTGTTTTCTATTAAGATTTCTGCGCCACTAAATGCTTCTGATGACTATAATTTTGAGCACAATCACATTAGGTATTTCGCATTGCTAACAGAAAAGGAGACAGCGACCTATTGGTTTCTGTACTCGCCATCAGACTTCCTTTAAAGATAATCTCCAAAATGTCTGTGAGGACGAAAGCAGGTTTAGCATACAGGGTCCATATTCGCGAAGCCCTAGTCACAAGATAAGATTTATCCTAACTATTGTTTCTTAACTACAGACTATTGCTATATAGAAACATACGTAGGATAAATCATTTCCTTACAGGGACTTTGTGAATTTGGCTCCAGGAGTTTATTTAGTCTCTGAGCGGAAGATTTTTTTAAAGAGGCGTCAAGTGCAACTTACATAATCATTAACTGCTTAAGAGGTGTAAACAAATCCGCTGAAATGTTTTGAATACAGTTTGAACTCAGATTTCTGAAAATGAAAGAGTGTAATACACCAGGTTGAAATGACCAATGTTCAAATGTTGTCATCGAGTAATCCCTTAGGACGTGATGAAAAACAAGAAAAGATTTTGCTTTTCAAACGTCATCTTGACAGCTTTGGGCCACCACGATGCTCTCACAACACCCCCACTAGATTGTGTTAAGAAATGGTCCAGGTCCAATAAAATTAGAGTCTCTGCAGAGCCTCGTTCCTTTTATTCGGTTAAAATCTTACTCATCCTAATACTATGCCCACACGTAAGTAAGACAAAACTATAGAACAGCCACTATTCTACCTTGACCCTATCTAGACCGGGAGGAGAAGGGGGGGGGGGGGGGAGGGAGGGGGCGTATTCTTCCCTCAGGGATCTTGAACCTGAATAACTTTTTTAATATTTGAGCAAACGCCCTGAAACTTCAGGAATTTATGAGAAACTTATCCGAAAAAATTGATGAGGTCGAATCATGCTGATTGACTTTGATGTTAGTTACCATGGGAAACAATTTTTGACGGGCAGTTTTTCAGAGAGACACGACTTCAATCTTATTCCTCGCGAAGCGAGGGACGAAGGCCCGAGCGTAGCGAGGTTAATAAATTTGTCGTGCCGAAGGCCGCGCTCGGGAGCTAAGCCGTACGAATTCGAGCCGAACATATATTTATATGCTTATATATTTCCGTGAAGGTGTTCGTGCTGTTGCCTGGCAACAGTGCGCAAACAAAGTATGAATGACGTCAGACTGTCTGGCGTCGTCTGAAAAAAATTTGCATACATCGGAAAAAATATGCGTGCATGATCAAATTTCAACGGCAATGTTTATCAATATTCACTGGATACAGAACTATCTCTCCAGAATATTTTCCCTTTCTTTTAGAAATCTTTTTTGTGAAAGATTGCATTGAAGAAATTACACGTTTGTGGCCGCGGTAAAATAATTTTCCGTGGGAAATAAATTCATCGAACACGACAGCGCTGCACGCCCGTTGTACATTACGTCGCGTCAGAAATAGATTTTCAACCGCAAACTAGCCTGTGGAACTACGGAAAGACCATGCTCATAAAAAAAATCCTATGCCCCTTTTAATCTCCTCATTTGATGCTACAGGACGAGTAAAGAGGGTTTTCCACCCAGCCCCAGCTTCGCGAGGTTTTGCGAGTCACGTATTTCTAGTTTAGGATATTAATGGAACAAATCGCAGCAGAATTTTCTCAATTTCAAAGTTAATATTTTGTTAAAAAGTGGCTTTTTTCTTGAAAAAGGGAAATAGAAAGCAGGACTTAATACTGTTAGGCTATGGAGAAGGTATTCATGCTTACAGTCTTGCCAACGTGGTAAGGCCGGAGAATACATTCACAGGAAGGTTTAAAATGTTGTTTGAGCTTAGATCCCTGCCGGTTAAATGGAGAGAAACTAGCTACGAAAAGATTCAAGCATCAGCGTCAAAGACAAAAGGTACAGTGACATTTCATTATTTTAGTTTGTTTGCTTTGACTTATAAAAGACGTATACAACAGAGGTTTTGACGAATGTTCACAAAACTTCTGTGCGTCTCGCGCTTGGGCTCCTCCAAATGTTGCCTGTTTAATGAAGGAATTGAGACAAAAAAGGATCTTGGCATGATTTTTGAATGACGTGTGAAATTTCCATGGCAACTACGCTTTAATATTTCTGTCGACCAAGCACTGGAAGTGTTGGAATAAAATTGATAAAATTATAATTTTAATTCCTGCTATCTTCTTTAGAAAATCTGTCATTCAACCCAAGATGGCGAATCTAACACGGCACTTGTACTCATGTTTAAGATAATTTGAAACTTGTATCTTTTGTTGTTGCGATATTTTGGTTTTAATGGGATTTGAAAGCTTGCTTATTCCCGAGGACGTCGAAGTCATCAGTGTGCAATGGCCAAAAAAAACCTGGTACCTTTAAATTTGTCACCTAAGAGGTATGACATGAAGATTACGCCATCCATTTTATAGCACAATTTGCCGTTAAGGGACATTTTCCCCTCAACAACAGGGTCTCATTTTGCTCTTCATGTGGCATTTGTAAAATGTTAGCAAATACGATAAAGATGATAATTATATATTCATTAATTTTATTACCAATAATAGTTTATAAAATCAATTGATACTTACAGTGCCTCTAAGTTTGAGAGAGAGGCAAATGAATCCGCTGGAAGATTTTGAATCTTGTTTGACTGCAGAATCCTTCAACACAACACGCGCAACAAATTTGAAATTCGGAATCATATGAAAATACCCCCGCTGGCCATTTTGACAGCGAAAGTTAAAAAGCGGAGAAAGTAGCTCTCGTTTTTAGCTTGGCGGAGAGCCGAACATTTTAAGCGAATTGTACACGTTTCGACACTAGCATTAATAGTAGTCACCAGGACAAGCATTTAAGATACGGCACCATGCTGGAATTGTTTTAGGTGACTCCATAAAGTTATTTGACGCGCGGCGACTGGGTACTGAAATTGCGCGCGCACGCAGTTTTTTAACTGATACATGAATTTTCATTATGCTGGCGCACGAAACAAGGCCAGTTTTAGCCTGAAAAGTAAAGCTATTTTAAGGAGTTTTCTAATGTGAATTTTTCTGAAAATTGGCTCAGTGTTAGAAATTAGCTAGCATTTGTACTAAAAAAACCCTAAGGGGGGAATTATACATGGACAAGTGCAATAAATGGCAAAAACGAAAATTGCAGATATCGGCCAAACGTATGTACAGAATTTGTTTTGACTTAACGAGGAGATACTTTGGAGTTTGTCTCTTCTTTACACAAAAGAGCAAAATTTTTACCGCGCGAAATTCGGACAAACCCGTTTTGAAACTAGGAAGGAGTGAACAAATCAACAGATGTTTCATTCGCTGGTTGCCATGGAAACGGGGTTTACCAGTTGTAATGGTGTTTTTAGCAAAGCACAAGGACTTAGGCACTCGAAACCATGTTTGAATCCAGTTGTTAACAGAAATTTCGTGGATAAAAGCAGAAGTTGAAAAAAGTTATAATTAGAATGCATACAACACAAGCAGCAATTAAATACGAATTTAGTGGCAGGAAAGCACAATATGAAGCAGCAATTGACCCAAAACGTTTTTGCGTGCGTGTTCTCAGTATCACTATTTTATACCCAGGATTCTGTCCAAGCGCGTGTTTCTGGTGATGAATCATTTTTCTTCCGTTAACTTTCCTAAAGATTTCTTAACATAAAGAAGATAACAGCTAACTGAAGATAACTGGATCAAAAGGATGGGTCATCATGCTCCTTTAATAATTATTGACTAATCTTAGCATCAAGGAAAACCCGCGTTGTTCCAATATGCACGCATACCAAGCGCGCGCTAAATATAAGAAATTTTGTGCGGGATGCAATTAAATAGAATCTCTAATAAAAGTTCCTGAGTAACCAGGGAAAATGAGCAAATCATTAACTGCCACTACTTTACTTAATTTTACTTAGAATTGAGGTGAATGATTTAAGGCATCGGCCACCAAACGTACAGCTTTCTTAAACTTGTAAGACTTGAAAATAATTCCTTGGAAAGATTGCCAACGTTGTTTGACCGAATGTACCTAAAAATAGAAAACATTAATTAATTTTAATTAAGTTGAAATTAAAATTAAAATTAACATTTCAATTGCGAACTAGTCAGTGTGCCAGGGTTAAAGGGAGGGGTTCACGGTTCTGCGCATGTCCATGAATCAAAATACTTTCTCGCCTTTGCTCGTTATGACCCAAGCCTGTTTAATTTAATTCGTTGTTTATGAACCGTTCGGAAGGGAATAGGTTACTCGGGTGGTAATTTTTTGATATGATTGCGTTATTTCGGATACAAATAACTGTAAACACATCAACCGTGGAATAAATCCTACGGGTCAACGCTAAATTCAATATCGACAATTTGAGTACACTCCATTAGCATTTTCTGTGAATTTTGGTCATCAGTCATTTTGCTTGGATTAATTATAAAATATGACTACTGAAGTACACGTGAGTGAGATTTTTTAGGCCATAAAGTTGATAAGAATGAGATAAAAGCATTGAGATTCATGCACATGCACTGAAATGTGAACCTCTCCTTTTAGTGATGCTTATTTTCACTTTCCCTTATGAAGGTAGTCTAGTTCGGTTTTTCTTCAGCCTACTCGGAAGAGATGATGGCCACAAACGTAATTCTTAAGGGTTACTACGGAACACTGTTTATAAGCAAGCAACTTCACGTCGGAACATTTTTAAGAGAAGCAGCACATTTTTGTTTTGCCTTTTTGATCAGCGGGATTTTTGTTACCAATTTTTGCATCAGTTCTTGCTTTTTCTTGTGTTGTCGTCCGATTAGAAGAGCGAATTTTTTAAGCAGAGGAAGCAATAGTTGAAGTAATTAAAGAACCATTGGCCGTTTCTGTGTGTGTGTGCACGAGGTGTCCTGTTCATCTCTTACAGGTATCGGAGATTAGTCAGGTTGGCAAAAATTCGTTTGGGTAGAAAAGTTATTTCATTTGAAGACAAATACCTGTAAATACACAAAAGAAAACAAAGTATCTCGTTATATACTGTATATATGCTTTCTGTTTTTGTGTTATTTGACCGAGGTTTTATAAATCCTTGCAGTTCTTTAAACCCCGTTTCCGTACCAACTATGCATGCAGGGCCGATATACCATTCACTTACAGAGGAAGAAAATGGTGAATCCAGGGTGGCAGCTGAGTGAATAAAAACGCTTTGCAAAGCGCCATTTGACGCCATCTTTCTTTGTAGTGGACTAAAAGAAAGTATGATTGGAAGTCCTAAAAACCCACCAAGTTTCATGCTCGTGATAATACCTTTAATAGTCTTTAAGATATAGAGATAGCAAACATTGCCTGATTTCATACCGTGGGGGTCTGGGTACGAGTCTGTGTATTATGGGTTAAGGGACTCAACACCCACATAGCCAGAAAGAGCACACCAACCTTTACAACATTATCACGTTTGGTGTTAATCAAGCTAATATAAGGAAAGATACAGCCATTCAAAAACTCCAAATTTTACTAAGAAATGTATGGAACGCCGGACGTGACGGACGATTTGTCCGGCGTTCCATACATTTCTTAGTAAACTTTTAAAGTTTTTGAATGGCTGTATCTCGCCTAATATTAGCTTGATTAACACCAAACTTGAGGATGTTGTAAAGTTCGATGTGCTCTTTCTGGCTATGGTGTTGAGTCCCATATCCCATAATACACAGACTTGTACCCAGACCCCCACGGTATGAAATCAGGCAATGGTTTCTTCCTCCGGATTAGGAACTCATAACAAGCTGAGGCCATATGGGGTAAGATCAGCTCCTTATTTCCAGATCTCCTTCCAGTAAACAAATGTTGTAGTACACAACATGGCGCATCTGTTGTTGCATCCTTTAATCATAGCGACTCCACCTAATTCTCCGGTTCGTGTTCAGCCGGATTTGCAGGCTCCACCCACCCAGAAGCGAACTATATTTCAGGATTTGCAGGATTCCGTCCACTTTTTGAGGAAAAATTGACATTTATTTCACTTTGCCATTTTCTTTGATGAAGATCTTTGGTATTTTTTTTTGTCAAAGAGATTCTTACAGTTCTTTTAGACTTAAAAGTCTGATGAAGAGATCTTCCGGTAGATTTCGGATCTTGTTGGAACTCAGGCTCCTGCAAATGTAATGGAATAATAACGGTACAAAATGTGTTCCTACATCGCCACTTTTTAAGCTGTATGGTTAAATGGTATTTATTTGCACTTGCCATTAACGACTAGGTTTTGGAATCCGTTTTAAAAAACATTGTACAAGACGTTATTGGGCAAAATTTTAAATTAAATGACAATGAGCAATTAAAACGGACAACATTTCGACGTCTTTATGACGCCATTGTTAAGTTAAATGATCAAGAGCGGATAAAAATCTCACACATAAGTGTATAAAGCAACTAAGTATAAAGTAACTAAGGTTATTTCCGTATAAAATGTATATGGCAGTTGTCTTTAATTTTCTAGGAAAGAAGTTCGGAGCAAGGGCGTTTTTTGTCAAATAATCCACAGGAAGGTATTTGATCTGTTTATCTCGTTAGATGTATAGTAGTGGGGTAGCTTTCGATTTATTCCATACGCCGTAGAAGCAAATTCACACCGCCAGTTTGGTGAAAGAGGAGGGGAGAGGCTGGAATCCCCTTTACATTTGCCCCGGTAGAATCTGTTTACTTCATCTTATCACCAAAAGTTAACACATAATATTCTTCCCGAGTTAACGTCATCCATGTTGATGATCACGTCATATAACAGCATTTATTTGTATTGCCCCAACTAAGACCGGACAACATAGATTTCTCGATTTCCAGGAAAAAACCTCGGATGAATCAAATTTAGTAATTAAAAATGATTGAATTGCTAAAATACGGAAAGATCAAAGATCAAAGTATTTTTTTGTGAGACATCTAACACATTAATCTACATGCTCATCGGACATTAGTTGCCATGGGAACATCGCATGTAAATTGGAATTCAGTGCAATCTTCTTTCACTGTTTCCTGATCGAATTTGAATTGAAAGTTATAAAAAAAGGAAACAAATTGTCTCGTGAAACTAAACCAGTGTAAAAAGTATTGGACAGCTACTAAAAGCCGGCTTTCGGCTTGCCGAAATAGGTGGTGCCAGTGATATTTTCGTCATAGTTTAAAGACAGAGGATGGTTATCACCCACCCACCACCTGTACCTCCAAGGATTCTCAGTACTATACATATCAATAATAAGAAGCAAGGTTACAAACGACTGCTTAAAAATTCGCGGAATTAATCTTACAGCGTTTTTAATTTTATAAGCGCAGAAAAGACATTGGCGGGAAGGTCTTTAATATTGTTCTTATCCAGATTACTGCAAAGAAAGGGAGAGAAAATACCAGTAAACAAGTCAAGGAATCTACCTAAGTCAAAATTTAATGTACCACAATTTTTGGTTTGAGCGTATTGACTATATTGTTACATTAAAAAAGAAGTTATTTTTGTTTTTCCAATAAGGGATAATCGTCATTCGAGGAAAATCGATTATCAACCGGAGGCTTCTGAAGAAAACTAACCAGTATCCTGTCTTCCTAACATGAAAATTACGTAATTGCGATTTAATCAATGTGCTCACATTTTGAGGAATTGTGAATTATATATGATTCATTTTGTCTAACAACATTGAAAGCTGCAGAAACTAAAACCAAGGAGGGCATTTAAAAGTTAGAGCTGTTGAAAAAATATTCGACATAAATTTCATCCATTTCTGGTCCAGGGGGATTTCTAGATATTTCCCCACTTAAAGTACCTTTGCCTCAATGCCAAGTTTCAACTAGCAAAAAGTCGCAAACCCAATCTAGTTGGGAGACCAATCATATCACGAAGGGCCTACAGAACGAACCTCAGCATTTGTTGATAGCCTGCTCCAACCTATTATACAAGCTCAGAAATAGTATTTAAAAGATACAACAGGTTTCATCAACTTCAGTTACGATGCTTACGCACTAGCTAACTTTTTCACGGTGTTAATAATGCTCTTATTAACTTACAGGTAACCTAGATTCTTTAGGTTGGCGAACACTTCTTGAGGTAGCTGAGTTAAATGGTTTGAGGCCAAGTCTCTGAAATACCACCAATGGAATAAAGAAAATCTCAGAAATTTCGTTACTTAGTAACTGAAAATGAAGTTGTTGGACCCTATCTAGAGAATTGTTTTCATCGATAGGAACAGGGAAATACCTTATTGAACGCTGTCTAGAACTAAAGGGGCTATGGGGAGAGACTTAAAATATTCATGAGATTTTTAAGATGGCAGTAACACGGTCAAATTTCATGATTTTAGATTGTGTCAGTGTTCCTCTATTAATTTTGATCACATTTTGATAACATTGGGTGATTTTCTGGAGTTTAGAGGAAATTCAGAAATCCAATATGGCAGTTCAAAGATGGCCGCCTTTTGAAAATCAACACGCAATTCCCACTCCACGTGACGTCATTAACCCCTGCTGTTGACCTCAAAAGTTAAGAGCTACTGACTGTAAATATCAAAAATCCCACGACAAAGAGGAAATTTCAGATTTCATTTTATTTCACCTAAATGTTCCCTTTGGTGAACTATTTTCAAAAATTACAATTAAAAGTTCCACCGCTCTTTCCTTTTTCTAAAAATTAGAAAAGTTGAATTTACGGATTCACGCCCGATTCAGCCCCCCGGAAAAACGGGAAAATCGTGCATCTTTAGCAGCCTCGCACACAGCAACGATAACTACTCCCGTTTTTCTATCTCGGCTGCAAGTAAATCTTTCTATTAGCTCTCGTTTAGTGTAAAAATGAAGTCGCAAGTCATATTTTTAATGTGCTAATTCGCTAGTTGAAGACAGCGACCTTCGAGGGTTAGATTTCGAATTGAAATTAGGGCCGATTTCAGAGGCCTATATCTGTCCCGGCATATGTTTTCTGGAGCAAATCTATAGATGAAGTCTAACCTTAATCCTTCCTTTTCACGCTCTCGAAGTGCCTTTTTTGGCCCGCTAAAAGCGAAGCATCCAGAAGAAAAAGTGTGCAGAGTATTTTGACTAGTTCGATGGCTCGCTGTCACGATTACCGTCACGCAAATCACATAACTAAAACCATGCACTCATCTAAAGTTTACGTTTTTTTGCTCTCAACGACAAATCTCGAAGGCAGGTATTTAATATTTCAGTTCCTTTACAATACCACGTCATTATTTCAAATTTTGCAAGTAGTAAATATTAGAAACCGATCCACCGTGGGACTCGATCTACATGATAAATTTTGCCGACATATTTTAAGCGCCCGTCACAAACGTTGATATCGCACTATACAAACTTCCTGTCAAATCTCACCAAATTAACTATTATACTCTTGCTATCTACATCAAAAAAAATATTTCAAAAGATAAATGGCTCATCTTCAAGACATCTACCAACTTTCTGTGTCGATTTACAGAGTTGAAACACAACAACAACGTATTCACATACCGCACAGGCAATCACGGCGCGGGTTAATTAAATTTATCCGAAAATACAAAAAGAGCTTTTTACTCTACGTGCTGTAATTAGTATTTGTTTTATCTACTCAATGACAGAGGGCTTACCTCACTTTCTTAACTGTTTGACTGTAAAGTTATAGTATAAAGCGACAAGATTATTTGCATTTCTACTAACGCAGTGGCTATTCGTACGGCACCCGTACGGCGACATCTGTACGGGAGTCCGAAGATTTCATAGGATTTCTCTGTAATTCCTGATTCTCGCTTATCCAAATTATTATATTTACCTTTCGAAGGAATAAGCGAATCTAGTGAGTGCCCTTTCTTTGAGCGAAATAAGTTTGCGTACTCTCTGCTCACTAAGCGAACGAGCCACTCGCGACACTTGAAATTGTTTTGCGCTATATTCACGCACACGTCACGCGATTAGAAGAGACCGTACAGCGACTGGTATTTGCTATTCATTTGGGATTCCTATGAGTACCAGTAAAAATTATCATTAAATTTAAGAATCGCTAACCTGGTTGAGAAATTCAGACAACTGATCCTGACCGGTGGTATACTGATTAAGCAGTTCCGTGGACTCCCGTATTCCCAACCTGCGTGATGCTATTCGTACGGCCAGAAAGCCGTGAAATGGGAGTTTCACTTAATGGAAGAATTTACCTATTGGACACTCGCATTTCCGTACAGAAATTATGTTGAAAATAACAGAGCACACCTCTCCTTCTGACACAGGTCTAAATTTTCACTGCAATGACTGAAACTGCGCCTACTATAGAAGGAAGAAGAATTCCCGTATAAATAGCAAAAATGCGAATAATTCGTACGGGATTACCAACGTGAGTTCAAATTCATTGAATTACCAAGTTGTCACTTACCCCCCGATCCAAGCCAGTGTATTATAACTGTTTATAAGGTATAAGAAATTCTTTTCGCACATTTTTAAGCTACAGCGTACTAATTGTAGCCAGTTGATCTGTGAAGCAGAGGTTGCGTGACATGTGCGAGTTTATGTTAGTAGCTCGGAAAAAGTTTGAAGTGTCGCGAGTGGCTCGTTCGCTTAGTGAGTAGAGAGTACGCAAACTTATCTCGCTCAAAGAAAGGGCACTCACTGGATTCGCTTATTCCTTCGAAAGGTAAATATAATAATTTGGATAAGCGAGAATCAGGAATTACAGAGAAATCCTATGAAATCTTCGGACTCCCGTACAAATAGCAAATACAAGTCGCCGTACGGGTGCCGTACGAATAGCCACTGCGTTCTACTAAAGAATATACTATCCATAATCGAATCCTGAAGGAACTAATTATAGAACAGGAATACTCTGACTGATTGTCTCACCACTAATTAAACAGGAACGTATTCGTTTCCTTTGGTCGATTTTATGACTCTTGAACCCCATTCAACACTGCTGAAAATCCGTTAGTTATGCTTATCTGCAGGTTAAATCAGCACATGGCACGGTCGTTTTCATTTGATGCCGTTAGTGATTACATGTAGCGTGACACAAAGATCACTTCCGGTAGCGCGGGGAATACAACTAAACTAAGCTAAGTTTCCTTCCACCAGTGAACTAAACCCTAACTGAAAAACAGTTTTTGAGTTTAAAAATCCCCGCATGATGTCGTACCTGTTATTTTATCTTTCACTTTGATCTCCTGTTCTCTTTTTTTGTTCCTTTAATTACGGGCTCAGTAAACGGAAGTAATGGGAACTAAGGTGGGGGGGGGGGGGGGGAAGGAATATGAGCGGGTGTTTCTTCTTATTGACCCTTATTTATGGAAGAATTTTGAGTTTCTTTCCGAGTTTCGTATTGAAGTCTCTAGTTCGAAGTTCTCTGATACGTAACTGAAGATTTCCAAGTCAGTTCCAGGCCTGTGCCGTTCTTCACCATGGCGCAGATACTACCCTGGTCATTTTCTATGGTTGTTCAAGCAAGAGCCGTGGAAGGACCTCGCAGCCGTTCTGTGTCTCGTCACGTAACGCTCTATTTGCTTCTTCTTGAGATTTCTGGATGTCGTCATCCACGGGATGATATTTTTACCCTCGCGGGTTTTTGTCGCAAGCAAGACGCGAAAAGAAGGAACTGGTTTGCTGCGCTGTGAGAAATTCCGAAGTTTTAAAGAGAAGTTTCCCATTCGGAACACCAGACGCCTCATTTCCTTAGCTACGTACCACTTTCGGATATTTGCGGTCTTGAAAGTTATCAATACATAAATACCCACCACCAACACCCCCCATTCCCCGTTCCGACCGCCTCCTAAATATAATTTTTCAGTTCAAATAGAACCTGAGTTTTAAGGTTTCCATTTAATCAAGAATTGGAGACCATCACAAGAATCGGTCAGTTTAAAACAGATGCTCGAAATTACTAAAAACGTTGTTCATAAGATGCTCCAAAATCTCATATGATTTTTTTATTTTTTCTTTAAAACCTTAAAAAGCTCCTACAAACTTTAAGAAGTTGCTAAGTACTCAACTAAACAAAGGTTTATTTTATTTCACTGTTCCTTGGCTCCTGAGCTGTTCATGACTTGCTAAAACGAGATACATTTTCTCATTCAAGACCAATTGCCAAATATGCCCACAGCTATGACCCCCATCCCCTTCCAATCGAATTGTTACTCGATTTTTGGCCCTAAATTCTCCAATAACAAAAGAACAAACAAAAGCCAATAAAATAACAAATCAAACCCGACAATTTTCGACAAGCAACTGCAAAAAAAGCAGTGCTCCACCATACCCTAGCCAGCCCCGCCTCGCCCCACCCTCCCCCCCTCCCACACAACCACCACTTTACTTTACTTAATTAAAGGGGAAAAAAAAGAACAGGAGATCAAAGTGAAAGATAAAATAACAGATACGTGGAATTTTAACTCAAAAAATGATTTTTCAGTTAGGGTTTAGTTCACTGGTGGAAGGAAAGTTAGCTACCGGAAGTGATCTTTGTGTCACGCTAATCACAAACGGCATCAGATGAAAACGACCGTGCGATGTGCTGATTTAACCTGCAGATAAGCATAACTAACGGATTTTCAGCAGTGTTGAATGGGGTGCAAGAGTTATAAAATCGACCAAAGGAAACGAATACGTTCCTGTTTAGTGGTGAGACAATCAGTCAGAGTATTCCTGTTCTATAATTAGTTCCTTCAGGATTCGATTATGGATAGTATATTCCTTAATAGAAATGCAAATAATCTTGTCCCTTTATAATATAACTTTACAGTCAAACAGTTAAGAAAGTGAGGTAAGCCCTCTGTCATTGAGTAGATAAAACAAATACTAATTACAGCACGTAGAGTACAAAGCTCTTTCTGTATTTTCGGACAAACTTAATTAACCCGTGATTGCCTGTGCGGTATGTGAATACGTTGTTGTTGTGTTTCAACTCTATAAATCGACACAGAAAGTTGGTAGATGTCTTGAAGATGAGCCATTTATCTTTTGAAATATTTTTTTGATGTAGATAGCAAGAGTATGATAGTTAATTTGGTGAGATTTGACAGGAAGTTTGTATAGTGCGATATCAACGTTTGTGACGGGCGCTTAAAATATGTCGGCAAAATTTATCATGTAGATCGAGTCCCACGGTGGATCGGTTTCTAATATTTACTACTTGCAAAATTTGAAATAATGACGTGGTATTGTAAAGGAACTGAAATATTAAATACCTGCCTTCGAGATTTGTCGTTGAGAGCAAAAAAACGTAAACTTTAGATGAGTGCATGGTTTTAGTTATGTGATTTGCGTGACGGTAATCGTGACAGCGAGCCATCAAACTAGTCAAAATACCCTGCACACTTTTTCTTCTGGATGCTTCGCTTTTAGCGGGCCAAAAAAGGCACTTCGAGAGCGTGAAAAGGAAGGATTAAGGTTAGACTTCATCTATAGATTTGCTCCAGAAAACATATGCCGGGACAGATATAGGCCTCTGAAATCGGCCCTAATTTCAATTCGAAATCTAACCCTCGAAGGTCGCTGTCTTCAACTAGTGAATTAGCACATTAAAAATATGACTTGCGACTTCATTTTTACACTAAACGAGAGCTAATAGAAAAATTTACTTGCAGCCGAGATAGAAAAACGGGAGTAGTTATCGTTGCTGTGTGCGAGGCTGCTAAAGATGCATGATTTTCCCGTTTTTCCGGGGGGCTGAATCGGGCGTGAATCCGTAAATTCAACTTCCCTAATTTTTAGAAAAAGGAAAGAGCGGTGGAACTTTTAATTGTGATTTTTGAAAATAGTTCACCAAAGGGAACATTTATGTGAAATAAAATGAAATCTGAAACTTCCTCTTTGTCGTGGGATTTTTGATATTTACTGTCAGTAGCTCTTAAGTTTCGTTTGATAGCGTTAACACTCTAAAATTGCAATGTGAAAGGGTTTGGAAAAAGTCGCAATTGTGATATTCAAAACTGAACTTAAACTTACAGAATTGTGAGACGCGTAAGGAGTGAAAACACATCATTGGTGAGGTTTTTAATATTATTTGAACGCAGCTTCCTGCCAAAAGGAAAGAGATTAGAGACTATCATGTATTTAAAGACGTTTAAATGATTTAATTCTGAAATGATTGCAAGCTGGAGAGTCTGTGCTCTTTATTTGAGAATTGTTATTTATGGGACCCTTTTAGTTGACGAGATAAAAAAACAGAAGATGGGATCCGCTGTTATTTCAGTAAGAGCGCAGTTAGATAAGATCCCTTGTTTATTCGTGGTGAAGCTATCCTCTGGGAGCTCGTGTGATGGAATGCACTGTGAGACCGCGTGGGACCGCTGAACCGCTTATTTGATCGGAATATGTCGAGCCAGAGCCATTTTCGCCAAGAGGATAACTTTGACGTAAAAAAAATCAATAGCTGCCTCTTTCGTGTAGGTATGGTGAACGTTTTAATTCCCTCTATTTCGCAATTACAACTTCTGTACCAATTTTTTGCCAAGACAATGGCTATACTTTTGACTTACAGGATATCTAGATTTGTCATGTTGGCAAGCATCTCTTGAGGTACCTCAGTTATATGGTTTGAGTTCAGCTCACTGAGAAAAAATGAGGAAAATAAATAGAAAATGGAGCAATTCTTAACAACACTGGAGAAATCTGACATAAAATTCATCGCTGTTACAGTTCTTCATCTGAACTTGGGCAAGTCATATTGGACAGATTTTTTTTGCATGGCGCAGGATGCTGTGACATTCATTAACTATTCATGATCAGCGAAGCGCGCATACGCGCTCTGAAAAGCCCCGAATAAGAGAAGAAAGAGCTAAAATTGGCCGAGTAGCGTTGATAAAACTCGCTTTCATGCTTTTAAAAACGATTAACCTAAAAACCTACGCGCAGCATTGTGAAGAGGAATGTTGCAACTATATTTTAAGACTAAAATAAAGAAGACTGATTAAGTGGAAGGGCTGTCCTTTTGCAATTGAAAATAAGGGAAAATTGGCCTTTTTTTTGTATGGAGGCCGTTTTTCAAAGCAAATTTCTAAAAAAGTATGCTGATTTTAGAAAACCTACGCCAGTTTATGGAAAATTATCCTCTCTTGACAAGAATCTGTTAAAAGTAAGATGTGTAATATCTGTAGCAAAGTAAGAAATAAAAGCGGCTTGTGCTGAACGATACAAAGGAATTAACAATAGTGCACTGGTTTCATTGTTTAGTTTGCCGCCTCCATCAGGCTAATGAGCATTGCCGGGCGTTCATAGCAACCAATGAATAAGCTTCTTTTGGGCGCTATGAATAATAAAAAGCGTAATAACAGACCTTTCCAACTGCAAGTAAATGTCACGAGAACAAGGGCCATTCTACGCTATGGTCTTTTTCATATGACTTATTGATAAAAAACAAAACAAAACAAACATTCAAAAAAAAAATTAAACAAAACAACAACAACAACAACAACAACAACAAAAGATTCATGATTCAAGGAATTATCTGCGTTTAGGCCAGGACACAGTTACGATGCCTCTCAGACAAAACTCGTCTTTACTTCTACCAGACTATCTCTACACTATGTTATACCATTTAACAAAAAACTTTATTTTAGTGTCGTTGACGTGATAGCAATAGCATCAAGAATTGAAGAAACATAATCATAAAAAAGACTTGCAGCAAGTCGACTTCTTAAGAGCGAGGAGGTCTCCAGGCGAACGAACAGTAATCGACACTGCAGATGACTTGTTGGTGTTTTATTGCTTTATGTTACATGCGGGTAGGTTTGTTAAAAGTTAAAAGTATTTTATCTGATGTTTTGAAATACTATTGGCCACTTCTTTATATGAAGGGTTTTTTTGGCATGTGATTTTACTTATGTTTCACTCGATAGGTCTGAAAAAAAAAAAAAAAAAAACCTATGTGGCTACGTTACTTATCACAGAGATAAAGTCATTATTCGTTAAAAGCAGTTTACGTTTTCCAGTTGTGAACGTCAAAGGAAACAAATTTGGACATGCTTTTTATCCCCAAGTGTCTTTTTCATAGCTATTGTGATGGGAGAAGGAGGCGGAGTCCACTTGCCCAAGAAGACTAAAAAGCCCTGTCCAGACGGGGTTAATATATTTTTACTTCAACTCTGGTAGACAATTGTCTTAGTGTAAGTAAGATTCAGTATTCAACTTTAATAATTTGTTAGGTACTCATGTTATTTTCCATAAAAAAGAATGACAGTTTCGAAAACTGCTCATCAAACAAAAAACCAACAAAAATTTATTTGGTACACGTCAATGGCCACAATGACAACAGTGATGTACGTTGCACATATCACATGGTAATTGGTCAGTCAAAATATTGATCATGAAAAGAGTAACCAATATTCTAAGCCCAGACGAAATGAAAATCTTATCCTTTCTAAAGAACCATCAAGAACTCGGAAGCCGGCAATGTTGAAAATTGTTTCGTCCACTGTAATCACACAACTTATACGTAGTTTTCACGATGTATGAGGCTAGGCCTCATCAATGACAATGATATCAATCACCTGATAAATTGTTGTTGCTTTTAACTAATATCTTGTTCAAGGGTGTCATTCTTACAGTTCTCGTAAAGATATGAGATTAGAAAACACATGTGGTGTGAGGCTTCTAATATTGTTTGATCTCAGCCATCTGCGAAAAAAAAGGAAACAAAAAGGTGGCTCGAATTTAATTAAATAAAAAAACGTCCTTGTTAGCTTGCGTAGCCTTAAAGATTTCAGGGCCCACTTTTCAACTCTTCTCCAAATTAAATTACATGTAGTTTTAACTCGGCGATGATCTTTCGTTTAAGTTCTTTGGGCTGATTACACATTTCTTCTTTACGAACGCCCGTCCATCCGCAAGTTCAAATCCTTACCAAATCAAATACCGTAAACTGCCGCTTATAAGCCCTGGGCTTATATAACTTTGTAAGGGGTTTTAGATGGGCTTATAAAGGGGAAAATACAAACTTTACTATAAAAGTTTTGTGATAATATTATTAAAAGCACTATTAATTGCTTTTCTTCTCTTGTTTTTTACTGTTGACGTCTTGATTTCTTCGGGCGCTGGTAGTTTCACTGTACGAACTGAAAAGAAACCATGGCAAAATTATACACAATGCAACCTTACTAGTATTTTTCCAAAAACATTTATTATTATAATGTATTGTTAAAAGAAACATTACAGAAATTGCAATCTCTTCAACGTTGAAAATACATCCCCAGTCAAGTTTTCAATATAGTTGTAACTTAAATCCCTGAAAAAGACGTGAAAAAAAAAAATAGTGTTGCTATTGCATATGTCAAAGACTGCCCAAACAGGTGGCTGCCTATATATTTGTTGCAGATTCGTTGATGCAGTTCGAATAAGCAAAGCACTGCCATAGATGTAAAGGTTTTTATGCTCGATAGACTGTAATACTCAACTTGATTTTCTAATTACTGTATTTTTTTGCCTTGGTTTTGTTGTGTTGTCTTTTCTTATTTTGTTTTATTCTTTTGGGTAACGGCTAATTAGATTGAATGATTGAGGTGGCACGAGTCTTTACGCCAACTTATTGCTTACCTGGGTTGGAAGTAGCCCTTACACTGACTTGGACCCCGTACCTACCTACATGCTCCTCCTTAACAAGATTTGTTTTGCATCAGGTGTATGGTGCACTACCTAAACCACTTCACCACAGGGGAGAAGCTTGCTTATTCACCCGTGTCAGTCTCTTGGCATTGGTACTTATTACACATACAACCTATGTTGAATGCAGGGTTCACAGTCGACCTAAGTTGAATAATAGTTCCACCTGAGACCGGATTTTACGTGCAATATGTAGACCTGGAGAGGGAGAGAAAATTTGGGCTCATTTTCAATGAACGTCACTGTGCTTTGACCCATGATGGATCCCTCACTTTCCAACGTTCCATGAGGGGAGCAGGGTTGGCGCAGTGTTTGAGCACTCGCCTTCCACCTATGTGGCCCGGGTTCGATTCCCGGACTCGGCGTCATAAGTGGGCTGAGTTTGTTGGTTCTCTACTCTATTTGATTTGATTTGATTTGTAATTAGCTTTCTTGGATTGTAAAGCGCCTTTGATCATTTAGATGTTAAAGGGCGCTATATAAGTATTAAAATTTAATTTTTAAAATTTTAATTTTAATAAGTCTGATGCACATATCACTAAGACCGCGATCCCTCTCAGAACCAAGGGCAGAGGCTTTGGACTTGGCTACGATGCCGTGCAAACACTTATTCTTTTCAACTTACAGGTGAAACAGAAATGGGTTGGCTGCAAACGCTTTGTCGCTTAGAGAAGCCAAGGCATTAGCACTTATTGACCTGTGAATAGCAATAAAAGAATTTCCCTGAGATCTTATCGACGTTTCTGGACGTAATATATCCTACGTTAATCCTACCTAGACCCGGCTTTTTTTTATCTTCTGGGGCCGGGGGCGGATTCCATCCCCCTCCTTCACCCCACCATAACTCCCAGATTTTGACAATGACGCTTGGATAGTAAATAGCACGTCCAAATATGTATTCTTTAAGGTCCACAACAAGACCTGATAACGTCATATGACGTGAAAATTACGTCATGATTGCCAAATGGCGGCCATCTTGGATCTGCCATATTGGATTTCTGGATTTCCGCCAAACTTAAGGAAAGCGCGAAAATTGAACGAAAAGTAATCAAAACCAATATAGGAACGCTAATATGACATAAGAACATAAACGTTACGGCAAGGAAAGTAATTTTCATTTTAAGAAGGCATTTGCCATTTTCTGGAAAAACTGCCTGTAAAAATTGGTTGCCATTGTAATATCAAAGTCAATGAAAACCAAAAATACTGACCATATCAAATTGCTTTCAGATAAATCTGTGAAAAAGTCATGAAAAGTTATGTGATTGCGTTTGCCAAAATATGGAAATTTTCTGTAGGTTAAATGTCGCCGCGGCCAGAATCCCCCCCTCCCGTATACATAGGGTTTAATGTATGATGTTACCATCCTGGTAGTATACTAAAAAAACAATTGCCAAATAAGTTTAAAATACATCATGGTACAATACTATTAAAGGTAAATGTGCAAAAATATTACATTAACCTAGCAGACCAGTTGTTGAATCAAAAATATTTTCAGCGGCAAAATAACTCTATGATTGGCTAATGAGAAGTTCCACGTCTTACTATGTCTGTTATTCTTTTAGAAGTTTTTTAATTGCACTAATGTTGTACTCTCTGAGGTCTGCACAATATAATGTTCACTTACAGAATCCTTAGTTTTGTTAGGGTGGTAAACAAGCCATTAGGAAGGTATTCCAATGAGTTGTAATCCATCTCCCTGCGAAAATGATGCCAGCATTTGTCATTTAAGACTAGTAATGTTGTTCACACCTAAATGTATCTAGAATGCACAGGGAACTGGATTGCCGCCAAGGATATCTGCTCTCTTTACATTTTTCTTTCTGGTTGTTGCTTGAATAAAAAAAACTCTCGTAAACTTTATTATATGCTCCCAAAAAGGATCATAGATATACAGCTACATGGTTAGCCACCGTTTAGCTTCATGTTTAAGGATCATAGGCGAACTCCAAGAAAAGTAAGATGTGTGTAGTTCAAATTAACGGCGCTGAGAGAAAGTCAAATTGTGAAGGAGAAAGTTGAAGATATTAAAAACATTTGCTAATGTCGATGGAGAAACTGACTAAGATCTATGCAAATGTATTAAAGAATAGGATCATTTTTTCTAAGTTAGCTCTGTATGGAGCTCGAAGAGAGAAATCTCTTGCGACTGAGCTTGAGCCAAAGCCTCATCAGTTTAATATGAAATGCAAAGTAGTGAACGGTGCCAACAATTTGGGGGTGAAACAAAACACGATCACCCACCAATGCTCATTCCTTCGTAAATGTAATCCTGAGCTTCATTGAGAGATTTGTTGCTATCATGTTGTCAGCGAATGGGAATCGCCAGAAAGCGACGATTCCTGCTTATCAAAATTAGGGGTAAATGAAGTAGGTTGTTTGACCAACCTTTTTCCCGTTTTTTAAGCGTTTCTTCGATTTGTGTAGAATATTTGAGATACAATCAAACATTATTCAGAAGCTGAGTGATTATGGATAGATTTTGTGTCTTCGGAGAGCGTGCAAATTTTCGTCTTGTCTGACTTTTGCGGATTCGCAAATTTTACGCCCTTTTCAAAAGACATTTTCTCACGACTGCGCGGTTAGAATTTCAAATAAAAACGGTTTTGGCACAGTCCATCCATCAGGGTTTAATGTTCAGCAAAATTTAAATTGGGATCTACGAATCCTTTTGCGAGATTGGCCATTAAAGTCAGTTGAAATGGGCAAACCAGAATACATTTTTCCCGCCATTTGTTAATTGCCAACAGACATAAAAATTGATTTCTTTCAACCGTTTGCATTTAATCCATAAGTACACTCTTTTTATTTGTCTGAAGTGTCTGTACTGTTTAAAGCAAATGACTTAAAGTGTTTTGTACTATATTAAGTCACATTTGAGTTCTCTCACACGATATTTTAGTAGCAGATACCATGTGCAATATCTTATCGCCAAATATCAAATTACTCGTTTGATCAAGTTTTGTTACTTTTACCGCGAAATGATTATCTTAACAACTTGAAATCGAAAATTTACCTTTTTACTTCTATTTTCAAAATATTAGCTAAAATCGACATGTGACTTTGAAATCGATCTTGTGACTTTTACAATACTTTGTAAACTGAAATAGCCATCTCGCATTCACGTAGACAAATTTGTGAGGTCATTGAAATACGAAATTTGATCTGTTTAAAATGTTTAACTTTTACATTCAATTTTCTTTCCTTCATTCCGATCCTTCTGCAACGGCTCGTGAAAAAACAAGAGTTTCACCGTGTAACACCACTTGCTAAAACTAGTCTCGTTCGCCGTTGAACACTAGTTTCAGGTTAAAGGTTCAACGTGTAACTACGGCTTAATAGTATATTTTGTGAGGCCAGGAACAATCTCGTACCCAGCGTCCTCTGGCTTTTTGGTCGACCACCCGCTGACCAAAATGAAAGAGGACTCTGGATACGAGATTGGGCCAGAAAAGGCTTAATCTCGTACGTAGAGTCCTCAGGCTATAAGGTCAGCGGGTGGGCGCCAGGAGAGACTTTGGGGTACTGGAATTTTATTACCGCAGGATTTCTGCGGTAAAACAATGAAAGCCGTTACGCAGCCGTTACTGGACAGCCAATCAAAAAATTTAAATAGAATTCCAGTCCCCCAGAGTCTCCCTGGTGCCCATCCGCTGACCAAAAAGCCTGAGGACTCTGGGTACGTGATTGGGAAAGGCTAACAGTTCGGTCGGGGATGGGAAAAAGAGAGATCCTGGGAACGAAAGTTGCTGTTGTGTCTGCGTATCCTGTGTTTGACGCTTCTGTCGTTTTCCGCAACTCAGGGCAGGTTGTTCAAAATACCAAAATTTATCTTAGGATCACATCATTCTGGCCGCTCCTTTTAAGTCTTTCAGTTGCTACTCTTTGTTACTGATCGATTCCATTTATTTCAGGTGTCTGACCCTATCAACATGGGTTGAATCAATAAGTGGAAAAATATTAAGTGAAAAACGGGAGCTTAGCATAACGTGGATCCCACAGTGGTAGTGATTAGTCTGGGCTTCTGTAAATGCCATATTTAATAGGTTTCGCAGGTTCCACAGATTCCGACGTTCTACTATTCCACTCTGCTGTGCAATTCTAAAATAAATAATTTCCTCAAAAACATGCCGATAACCCACTATACTATTGGACCTACTATTAAACTCTCTTTTCCCAGTCCGCTTTAAAGTATTCAAGACCTTACCTGACCCAGTGGGAACTACTTTGCCATGTAAGTCATAGATTTCCATAGACATAGAAGCAGTAACTCGGCGTGGATTGGCTAGCTTCTTTTGTGGACCCTCTTGAAAAGGATAAGCACACTTATTGGTTTTGCGGCCGACCCAGTCTGTTGTGAGTGAATTTCTGTGCTTTGGACAGTCATCGCGGCCTTCTGGTCAGGAGTAAGACGAAAGTAGCCAGCACGATTTAGAATGAGGTCATCTTCGCTAACAACACTTCGCTAACACACTTCACTAGCGCCGATGCTTTTCAGTAGAGGCTTGACATCTCTTGTAAACGCGGCTAATGGTGTAATAGTATTTCCTATTCCGACTTGGTCATAAGGAGAGTTCTCAGAATGGAAAGAACAGCTCACTAAAATACTCATGTTTTCGAAAGCATTCGACTACTTTGTTTACGTGCTGTTCAGTGAAAACACTGGCTCAAATTACATGACGTGACAGAACGACAACCGGGAATTGAGGTGTCGCTACCAAATGTACATGTATGTTCGAAGTGTTTTGCTTGGTAAAATGGAAAAAATAAAAATAATAAAACAAAACGAAATGGTAAAATGAGTTTTGATAACTACAGTTTTGAGATTCCACTTTGTAACTGGCGACGTTACTTGACTCTTTAAAATTTTAAGTTATTCGATCGCTTAACGCAGTAACAGAGGTGACTGTGATCAGTACGAAATCAATTAGGTTTACTTAGTTTATTTTAGCCAATTTGTAACGAGAATTAAAATGGCAAGATTTTCAACAAGCTGTTTGGATTTTCTTAACAAAACTACGACAACTGGCTGTAAATTTCAATTTGTCTTGTTTTGCGTTTATTGCAGTAATCATCGCATGCGAAACTCGATCAAATGTAATTTTAACATTTCACGGTAAACATTGCCGATAACATCGCACGTGAAAACTCAAACGTAATAGGCCTTATCACGGTTTTCGACGCCATTTTGACGGGTAGGCAAACAGGCTTGAAATAACAGTGTTTGTATGGAAATTCGATGTCAAATAATTTTCATAAAAGATCGCTTCTGAAAAATTCTTGAATTGGACACTTTTGGCACTAGGAAAAGGATTTTAAGAATAAAATTGGAGGGATGTAGCTGTGAGAGAAAGCGTCCAGTCGTGTTTTGAACTTTCCATACATTTTCCTGTATTTTTTCCCGCGAACTATTTTTAATAACAGCTCACGGCTGGTTCGCTATACAGACAAGTGTATGGAAAGTTCAAAACACGACTGGACGCTTTCTCTCACAGCTACATCCCTCCAATTTTGTTCTTGAAATCCTTTTTCTAGTGCCAAAAGTTTCCAATTCATGACTTTTTCAGAAGCGATGTTTTATGAAAATTATTTGACATCGAATTTCCAAACAAACACTGTTGTTTCAAGCCTGTTTGCCTACCCGTCAAAATGGCGTCGAAAACCGTGATAAGGCCTATTAAATATCGCATAGAAAAGAGCAACGACACATTAGATCAGACTGGTACAAAGAACATATTTATGGTTAAAACGCAAACCTGCGGACAAAATTGTAATTATTCGCTCAGTCTGTAAAAAAAAAAAATGGCGGGAAAATGTATTCTGATTTTCCCGATTTAGGCCGACTGAAATGCCCAATTGTGCTTTTCGTTAAAATTTTATCCACGCAGATGCTAGAAAATGTTTTATTGAAAAGAGCTTAAAATTTTCGAATCCGCCAAAAGCCACACAAGACAAGAATTTGCACATTAACCGAAGACATGATATATATCCTAAATCATCCATCTTGTACATGTGTTTTGATTGAATGTCAAATATTTTATATAAATCGCAAGAACGCTAAAAAGCGACAAGACGTAGGTGAAATAACTTGCGCAAGTTACCCTAAATCTGAAGCTTTTTTCTTACGCTAATTAGCCAGAAACAAGGGGATGGTCAAAATCGCATGAAAATAAGTCAGTTCTTTTTGAAAGGGAATATTTTTCAATCTTATCCGAAAGGTAATCTGTGGTAGGAATTTGAAAGAAATCGGCCGACCTTGAACCGTGGGCCCTGCCCGGTTCTCTCTGACAATGACACTTAAATAATACGGTTTCATTTGTCACGCGACGGACGCACTTTTGTGCAAGGTTTTTCATTCAACAAAGTAGTTAGGGCACAAAATAATATTACTAGTTCTGTGCTTTGTAAGACAAAGATTAATGCCAAAGGTCATCAAAAGTAACAAATAGAGACACCATGCAATTGAGCGGGAGTTACACACTTATTAATCTGTCACGATCGGGTGACAAATCACGGCAATAAGGAAAACCTATAACGAATACGACCTCTTCCTTCTTAGAAATGGGCTAAACATTTACACGCCAAGTGCAGAACCACCACCATTCAATCGGGTCTTATCCACGCCGTTTTCAAGATTCCTGAGTCACTTGTCATCATGTTGCATTGTGAGATAGCTTTTCTTTCAGGGAGTCCTCCCTTATACCGTGGGTCAAAACCCTTTCTTGTGGGCACAGGAGCTCCCCCCCCCCCCCCTAATTCCGGTACCCTTGACAAGTGCTCGACTACCATAGCAGCAGCCGCCTGAACTTGGAAATGGTTAGGGGCGAGCCAATCCTGTACAGCCTTCTTCAAGAGCTGGGTCAAGACGATAATGATTATGATTGTTAAAATGGTAAAAAAGTTTTTTTTTATTAAATTTAAGATTGGACAAAGACACTTGCAAATGTTGACAGGTTTTTCACGTACAGTTTTTGCAGGTTGCTTATGGAAGCAAACACGATGCTGGGTAGAAATTTAATAGAGTTTTCGTTCAAAAACCTAATAAAGGACGAAACAAAGACAATTGTAACTTTCTTCATCAGTCTTTCTAATAAAAACGTGTGGCGTTTCAAGCAGAATTTCAATCTCGGGATATTTTTTCCAGTTGACGGAATATGTACAACCTAATATATTTATTTTGCAATTAATCAAATATGACTTAATGCTTACAGCTCTTCCAGACTGCTCAGGCTACGAAATATGTCGATGGGAAGGAAAGTAATATCGTTGTGAGACAAATGCCTGCAGAAAGAAACAATGCTATGTTTGATGTGAAGGAATTTAGATAAATATAAATTGATATCAGCACCAGACGATTTTGCTTAAGGGATAGAAAAAAAAAATAGAAAAAAAAAAAAACCTACAGTATTATTAAACTTCCAAGGCCAGCAAATGCATCTCCGCTTAGGTTCTTAATATTGTTTTCACTAAGATCCCTGTAACAAATAGTTTTGAAAAAGTCAGTTGAGACACAAATCAAAAATAAAAAATAAATGACCTTTGATGTTTAGTTCTCTAGTTACCCGAACAATTTAACTGCGCAACTGTATGAGCCTAGGACTTTTAAGGGAATTCCTTAGGGGACCGAGAGAACCTGCCAAGAGTCTCTCATCCACAATAGGTAAAGCCAGTTAAGATGTTTCCTAAAAACTTTGTGAGGGACGGGGGTGGGGAGGGTAATCTAATCGCTCTTGTGCACTCTACGACTAATTGCTAATTTCCAACTTACAATGATTCCAGATTTGTCAGGTGACCAAACACTTTATCACGTAAGAATGTGACAGCGGTTCCAATCATAAACCTGTTAGAAAGACACATAAGTATACTTAAAACTTCTAAAACATTACATTTGTTTATAGGATTAACAGTATTACATTGGATGCGTTTTATTGGGAGAATCCGTAAACGGTTTTGTGATCTCTCATCATTCGGATCATGGTGCATCAAAGGAACCAACTAAGCCACTCCCAGAGTGGATTCGTTGGTTTCTTTAATGCACCATGATCCGAATGATCTGAGATCACAAATCCGTTTTTGGATTCTCCCAAAAAAATGCACCCACTAACTACCAGAAAAACAGTTTACCATGGGCGATTTACGCGCCAAATTCCAGAAATTTCGGGGGAAGAATCAAATACAACAGAAATTTTCCGGAATATAACTTCTGAAGTTTCGGTATACATCGCGAGGTTGATCTAACAATCAGGAAAATCGGAGTAACCGGAAAATTCCGTTCCATTCGGCCATTCTTTCTCGGGTCCAGCCTCGCCGACGTAAGTTGATTGTGTTATTTCGGTTAACGTAGAAAATGCGTCAATGGAACAGCTCTGTGTTCAAGTCGGTTGCGGTTAGCCGAGATAAAACTGTTCCTTTTGGCTGCTAAATTTATCGAAATTTCAAACAGGAACGTTTGCAGAATGGAAAGCGTCCCTTAACACCTTAACATTTGCTCCTTGTAAGAGACTTATTTACCGCCTTAACAAAACCCCAAAACGAAAGAATGGCTACTTTATTCCATCTAGACTTGGGGATCGATTCTCTCCGCGGTGACTTTGAACATCTATTACTTTTTAATATTTCAACAGAACCCATCAATGATATTGACGTGAAGGTGAGGGATGGGAGAACTCAGAAACGAAAACAAGTCCTGAGGTTTAATTGAGTTAAGTTCAACTTTGGCACGGAAAGAAAATTCGTAGAACTTTTTTGCTTGCGCAATTTTCATGCTTGACGGGTCACGCCAAAGGCTTGACCCAATCACGATTCTCGTTATATTTAAAAATAGTTTAAAGTGCTTTATGGATTAATTTTGGCACATGATATGAGTTGAGTTTATTATTATTTCCAACAAATATACAAAGACAATTTACGCAACCCGCGTATAGCATTAGCTAATCTTGGCGGGTATTAGTAATATACAAAAATCAAGACTACAATATTGCTACAATACCGGCACTACAATTTAAGACTGTGACATGCAGTTGTAAACGAAACACAGAGCTATAACGTACAACAATTAGTAATAAACAAAAATTAAGTATTAAAGCTGAAAGGCTACAATATCGCTACAATATCACTACAATGGAAGACAAAGACATGCAATTTTAAACGAAATACGCATCAAAACACATAGCTATAGGGTACAATAATTACTGGCATTAAATTTCAATATTAACGAATGAGCGTCAACATAATAGTACGGTGTATGAATCGAAATCGCTCAAGTGTCGTATTATACGGCAAGCTCTGCCGTACCTTGAGATTTTGTCATACCTAACTTAAATTTTCCGAATCAAATTGATTCAGACACCGTACAACTGTCGAACCCCTGCCGCACCAGTTGGTTCAGCGCATGAGAGGTACGGAATGTGAACCGGGCGTTATCCAGCTACAAGCATTGAGTATTCCATCAGCACGACGGTCACATGACCAAAGAAAATGGATTTTTACCTTATAAACTCCCGAGTATGTTTATGTGTCTTTGTTTTAATACATCCCATTTCATACTTTTAAGTAAGCGATAGGCAGGCTAAGATATGTGATGTATCTATCGAAAAATGTCTGGTTAAGAGACAGCATTATGTATTGAGCAATTTGTAAAAATTGTCTTCAACATTTGCCTGTAAAATATTCACGTGCTAAGGGACGGACCATTATTTTTCTGGAGAGTGGCGGGGGGGGGGGGGGGGGTGGGGTAATGAGATAATTTTCTTCGGCAAACATTTTTTTTAAACATATACGTCTCCGCAAACATTTATTCCAACATCGTCTTCGTACAAGCAATTTTTTTCCATTTTTTTTTTCAGTGTTCTTTTTATTTGTGCTAAATATTACCATTGCCTTATTGAACTATTTTACGAAGAACGTAATCAATAGTGCTATACTATTGAATAAATAGAGTTCTTGTTTATGTTATAGAATTAACATGTTTTCTCACTTCTCTCTACTACTACAAAAACTTTTTTCAGTTGTCAACGAATGTGTATTGTATTAATACAGAGTGACCACTTTTTAGTGCCCAAATTGTGTCCATTTTTATACTAATGCTTCAATTTGTTACTTTATTATTTTGATTTCAGTTTTGGTGATAATACTTTTTAATATCTTACCTGACTTCTCTGCAAACATTTCTTTTACCCTATCACGTTTGCAAACAATTTATTTTGTCTTTTCAGACCCTGCAAACATTTGTTTTTTCAATATTTCTCATACCCCCCTCCAGAAAAATAACGGTTCGTCGCTAACTATAATCTCATAAAATTAAAAAAAAAAAAATTATTTTCGCGATTTCCCGATTTCTCACGTTAAATTCCTAAACGTTTGACATTTCTTCATTCAAAAATTTTTGTTTGCAACAAGTTACTGTTCTTTTCTCAAACGTATGAGTGGGTAGCGAGAAGATTGTGCATTTCCACGAACGTAACACTAATACTCTGACTATATGTGGTGAAATTAACTAGATTCTCACAACAAACGTTTAGTGCTCGTACTGTTGTCAAATTTTTCCTTTAGGTCCTCAAAATATAAAGGATGACGTCATATGACATGTAGTCACGTCATTAGTTCGGGACGACGAACATGCCACCGCCTTGAATCCGCCATCTTGGATTACTCGGTTTCTCCAAAAGCTTACAAACCATTCAAAATGACTCGAAAATGATCAAATCGAATAAATGAATCATTTAAATTGTATAGCAAAGTAAAAGTTATGACGATAAGCTGATTTTGAATTAAAAGGTGATAAATCTTGCTATCCTGGATATAAGAATTCTGGCGAACGATACAAAGGTTGATTGTTTTTGCAAAAAATGTTAGAAAAAGTTGCAAACATTCACAGTCTGCGACATTCTTTACCTACCAAGTCAGCTGGTTTTTACTGTTTAGTTTTTTTTTTTTGGCTTTATACTAATTTCACACACCAGCAGGCTTCCTTTGCTTTTAATCAGGTATATCCTCACAACATGTCTCATCTCAGTCTCAAGCAGTATACTTTCTAATACTTTAAGGCTTGTATTAACCGTAGAGTAAGTGAAGCATAGTGGGGTTATTTTCACTGTAATTGCTTTATTAGCTGCAAAGTTATGGAGGGGAAGGGGGCGGAGACATGCAACTGCAAAAGGAAAAAGCGTAACGTCACGTAGAGTAGACCTAATATTAATCATATTTTTCATCAACCTACAGATGTGTAGTAATTGATGGAGCACATTTGCTGATGCGAGCAAGTGATATATTCCTCTTGCACCTAAGAATATTCCCATAATACGACGACCCTCTATGAGAACAGTGTGGTCCGCAATCTGTGTAAAAATACAAAATGAACTCTAAGTCTAGAGGAAATAGAAAACTTAGTAGGCTTTGTACTAAAATCAATAACTTAACTTATGCTACGTGTCACAGCTTCCAAATTGGTGCAAGCAAGTCAAGTGGGATTATCATTAAAGCGTTCAATTTCTGTGGTGAGAAAATTCTTTGGTATTATTAATTTCGTATACACGATAATTGTTTTGTCACCTGATAATAAATCTATATTCCAGTAATAAACTTCAACATCACACCTGCTAACAGTGAAGTACCGACCAGAGAACACAAGGGCAGTGAGCATTAGCTCAAGTGAATTATTCAGTGAGTTGTACTGTAAGGAGCAACGAAGTGTAGTAAGGTAGCACCCCTTGCTCTCTTTTCCTGGAAATGTTTTCTCTTGTTTGCCTTGATTGCTCGCAATGGTTCTACTATCATAAAGAAATATTTTTTTCCAGAAGGGGAAGTTCTTACCTGTAAAAATGACTGAAAACACTTTCCTGTCAGTCCCGAATCTGTTGGTGGCCACGCAGCTGTAGTTCCCTTTTTGATATAATCGGATCCTTGCAGTGAATGTTGTATTTTTCAGAACTGAGGTATTTCTCACCACTGCTGTATATATGGGAGTGACTCCAGTGGCGGAACATGAAAATATGAAACCTGGTAATGCACGCACAACAGGAGCCCGATCCAGTAAAATCAACCTTGGTGAAGCTAATGAAAGAAGTAATTCAATTAATATCTTTATTCATCTCCACATCTCCACATAATACATTAGAAAAAAATAATATAAATATAACGGAGAAGGGGCAAAAAATAGTTTAACTAATACTTAGCCAAGGATGGTAAATTATCGCTTTTCGCAGGGAGTGAACGAAAGAAAAAATATACATTATAAAGCATAAACACACATACATAGACCCATTTATTATAATTATTAATAAGGGTGATAAGAGCAAAATAATTATACTCAGTCAATCTTAATATTGAGAGAAGTACAATTTCAAAAGAGCTTTCTTAAATAATTTATTGTGAGGCTTTGTTCGAAAATTGTTTTTTTAAAGCCAATTTTTTGTTGGCACATGAGACCGTTAAGCATTTTATTACTTTTTTTATATTACAACGGGTGCCCATTGGTAAACCAAGGGTCATGGGCTCCTGTTTCAAAACAAACACCGCCAAACTTTGCAACTTTGCTCCCCTCTTCTTGCTTCTGACAGAACATCAACTCATACGACTTAACCTCAATCCTCAATTAAAATTACAGCGCTCGTGAGCATAGAATTATTTCAAGTAAACCCTATCTCACAGGATATTACTCTACTTATTCCCTTATAAACTAAGGCTTTGTTAAACTATCTGAAACTTACAAATGAATGTTGTACCGCTAGCGCAAAGGACACAAAGATGGATCAGAGAATTAGCAGTTTGCGCTAGAGTGCTAAAGGAAACCCATGAATTTCCTGCGAAACGTAAGCCCTAGTAGGGAAATGGGAGACCACATGAGGCCGTGGAGAAAAAAAGCATCGACTTCGGCGGGAATCGAACCCACGACCTCCGGATTTTACCAACCTTTGCATTACCGAGGTGCTATATCCCAGTACTGGTAATGCTATACATTGAAAGGAATTAAGTGCCTTCCTTCCATTGCCCAATTAGCCTTGCGCAGTTGTAAAAAGCGAATAAATGTCCTCTATTTATCTCTCGTGAGAATTTGTAGCAGAAGGTGCAAGGAGGGCCGAGTATTTAAACATCAACAAAAAATCTTAATTGAAAATCACATGCTAAATTCGTACTGACCTTGCAAAGAGAGGGTGCAGTTCTTGCTGTGACATAGTAATACGAAAAAAACCAGAAGGGGTTTCATCATGTAACGTAATTCTCCTCACATGAATTCTCTACTCCGAAACGTTGTTTCTGTTAAAAAAAAACAGTATTGTAGAAAACGTAGTATTAAATTAACAATACAAAAGCAATTTGAAACGACGGAAAGCTAAAACAAAGTATAAATAGAACCGGATATGATTATCACAAACAGCTCTTACATTCTGTTTTGTTTCCTTAATTTTCGAGGTGAAAGGTAAGGAGGTGGATGCCACCTCTTGTCAGCTATTTCGGAAATATCTTCAACATCTTATCTTCTGGAAGGAAAAGGCTTTCAGCAGCTGTTCATTATATTGCCGAAACATTCAGACGTATGTAATGTAATATTGTCTTGTGAACCAAGTGTTTATGGCATATGTCAACCAAAATGTGGGACAGGGGCTTCTATATAAATTCGCTTTATTAAAACAGTGATTGTTTTACTTTCTTATTCTATCTTAGCTGTCTTTTGTCAGTTTTAATTAGTCTGAGTTCGATTGAGGTTACTTTCTGGAAATCATTTTTAAGCTCTTAAGCTTGTGGAACCACATATTTTTTCAAACCAGTTTTAAGCCATTTAAAAATGCAATTTTTTACTTTTTTTGTCAATAGTCTGAGAGAGATATTTCAAGGGAAAGGGGAGGCAGTTGGCTTTTGGGAGTTGATTAAAATAATTTAAAATTCAAATTATTTAGATCTTTTTCTTTTCATCAGTTTGATTGGTCTAACCTCGTATACACCTTTCAATCACTAACTCCCCTTAAATTACTTTTTCACAGGCCATGTGGTTAATAAGCATGGGTTAACACTGCTAAGTAGAGTCCTTAACCGTACCTGGAGGCCATCCGATATTTCAAATCAATAAAAATTGCGGTTTTTCTCTTTTCCCAAACAGTCATCCTGCTGTTTCAGACACTCAGCAAAAAGACCCGCTGTGTTATCAAGTGGGAGGTTTCAATAGAAAGTTACAGGTGGGGGAAACAAATAATCAAACCCGCTTGAGAACGCTTCAAAACAAAGCAAAAAAGGGGAGCGACAACATAAAGGAATAACAATCCTTCGATAATTCTCGGCCGTAGTTTTTCATTTTATACCAGCTTTATCTGCCAATAAAAAAAAAAGAAAAGCAAAAAAAAAAAAAAAAAATTCATCGACGTTGTTGAAAAATAAATAAATAAATAAATAAATAAATAAATAAATAAATAAATAAATAAATAAATAAATAAATAAATAAATAAATAAATAAATAAATAAATAATGTTATCTCTCACCTTTAGAACTTTCATCCAGCAAGAGGTAATAAAATATTGCGCATACAAGTGATCTGTTTCGAGTCTCACTACTCCGTAATATGGGAAGGACGTAGTAGTTCTGTTTTTTTTTCTGTTCTGTCAAACCTGTCAGTACAAAAAAGTAAGCAGGGCAGTTTACATTTCTCGACTTCCTGGGGAGTCGACGTTGCTGATGTCTCAGACAACCTTAAGGTTGTATATTGACGGCTAAATGAAGGAGCGTATTTTGTTTTAGAAATTGAAGGAAAAAGTTAAAAACGTTATCGCTTTTGGTCAAAATAGAAATTTGTAATCATTGAGAAGATCTGAGAAGACCACGGAATATTGCTTTTATTTTTAAACTACAAATTGCTTTTAGAAACACACGCAACACATTTAGTGCATCAGCGCTTCATTGCAACATCTGGGCAAGTTCAAACCCAATCGAACGTTAATTCCAAGGAGCTATAGAACACTACGATTTAAAAAATGTTCGTTCTAGTTTCATTTAAACACCGTGCGTGCTTTCCCTGAGCCTAAGAGAAAAGTATTGTATCGTGCTGTTGATGCCCAGGATGTTAAACAGTGTTCATAAAATTCCAGCTTCAAATCAACTAACGCTCTCAAATTTTTTGCAATGTTTGAAAAGTGATAACTTCAGGTTATGGCCTAAATCAACATTTCAAACTTAAAAAAAAAAAAACCTATCTGTGTGTAATGAGATTAGTTTGCGATATCGGTAAGTTTGGATTCACATACCCAAGGTCCTGGAAGATTTCTATATTGTCCTCTCTTTGTCGACAATCGTAGTACGGTTTTGAGTGAAGATTATACGCACTTTACTGGCAAAAATAAAATGTCATCGACTAGAGATTTAAAGTAGCAGCTGGTGCTCGCTGCGAAATGATTATTTGAGCTTTAATGTATCTATAAATCATTAACCACACCTTTGCAAACTGAATTAGCCTTCACGATTTTGAGCCAATCTGTCAAGGCAATAGAGGGATGAATATACAGAACAATGAAAAAAAAAAAATTGCGTAAGAAACGCTTTCATTTCCATTGCCCTAACTTCAATATGGCCGATTTTAAAAGCTTTCTACAATAAAAGGGATGTAGTAAATTCGGATCATTCCGCATCAAAAAATTAAAGTAAATTCCGCATCATTTTCGTTGCCTTTATATCTTCTTCATGGGTTTGTTTAGAAACTGACTGGAAAATTTGTCATTTTCCGGTATCAAAAAAATGAATAAAAAATGAATAAATAATAAGAAAAAAGAGTTCGGTGAGGCAACTGTGTTGTTTTAACGCCTCCTAGCTCGAGAATTTAATTTATTAAAATATAATTAACTACACCTTTTCAAGGTTTTGGGCTAATCTGTTCCAGTCAATAGAGGGATGAATATAGAGAACATTGAAAAAATATTTGGATGAGAACATTTTCATTGAATGGTCAGTGTTTAAAGCCTCTGTAGGGGTGAGTGGGGATGGGAAACGGTGATCAAAATGGCCCTCTCCCTACTGGTATTAAGAATGGGGAAAAATAAAGAACAATCAAAGAAAAATGACAGTGAAAATCTAGCCAATGAAAAGTAGCAAAAGTGATGGCATTTTAGAAAATTTAATTCCTGCTCTTTATTTTACGAATTTCTTACAGCAGGCAATATATATTTATGTCATTGAAATGATAAATATGTATGATATTATGATTAAGACTGATTCCATGAGAGGACCAGGCGGGCATGATACATGCCATCTCTCCGATTTGGATGAAACCTGGCCAGACTAAAGTACCCACCCAAACACACTGTGTAGCCTTCCACCCTTGTGACTTTTCCCTTGGGAATTAGACCAACTCCCATCTTGTTTTTGCCTCAAATCCCAAAAAATCCGACCGTGGCTACTACAAATATCGTAGTATTTTTGCGCGGGTTATTACTGTGCGGGAAAAGCAGATCTTAGCAAGGGCTATTGGATTCCGAAAAGAAAATTTGGGTTAAACACGCAGTTTTTAATGATAATCAAGCAACAATAATTCTAAAAAACCGCTAACATACAAAGCAATGTATGGCATTTTTTTCCCAAATTGAAATTTAGTTATCTCTGAAAAATGCATAGTTACCCCTACTTTTCTTTTCGTATCCCAATAACCCTTGCCAAGATTTGCTTTCCCGCGTAGTAATAAACCACGCAAAAATATCTCTGTTTTAGCAGGCACCGCGGTTATGAAACCCGACTTTCTCAGACCATCGCGAGATGCGCAGAGCGTATGCGCAGTAGTAAAAGTAGGCACCGTCCTAAATTAGCATACAAAAATATATTTGGCTCCTGTTTACAAAGTATAATGAATTTTATTTTCGTTTCGTGCGAAGGTAAAGACTGGACTTGACTGTTAGCTTACAGTACCACTTTTAAGTCATTTAGAATGACAGGTGCCAAACGAGACCCACAAATACATACCCATGTTATGAAATATTTGAGAAAGTGGCAAATTAGCTCAAATTCTGATCCAAACATCGGCAAAGTTCAAAATTCGTTTTCAAACCAATTTGTACCACGGTACAGAGCCATCCTTTTACTGATACAATCGCTAATAAGATTTTTGGCAATTGTAATTTCTGGGCGATAACAGAATTCACGTGATCAGAGGCTGTTTTTAGCACAAAGAGAAGGATCCAACGTAAGAAAATAAAATGTTACAGGTTCCATGCATGATCGTAATTTCTAGAATAATGGAATAAATAATATTGGTAAATAATACCATACATATCCGTTAGAGAGAGCTTAAGGTAACAATATTCATAGCAGTTTTTACGTTTTCACTCACAGAATTTTCGCGAGCCTCGACGACCCCCTACCCACCTCCACCCCCCAGAGTTAAATATGCACTACTTCTTACTTACAGCCTTTTAATTTTTTTTTGGTCTGCAAATCCCATACAATTGTCTGGTAAGAGACATGAAAATCTCAGTGAAAGACGCTATAATTTATGACACGAATCCTCAAGTACTAAAAGGAGAAAGTATCTGATCAGGATATTTAACAAATATTCACCGAAGTGGAGGTGGTCAGTGGTGAATATTTAGGGCGCCGCAAAATAGGCTATTAAAGTGAGGCTAAGATTATGGAAATTAGTTTTAATTCATATGCAAGCAATCCTCATTTTCATATGAAAAGCTGTACACTTAGCCTCCCTTTCATAATGAGGTTCACGGAAACTCGGAAATGGCCTATTTAGTACATACGAAGCCAGAGGAAGGCCGGACCAAAAAAAGTCACCGTATTTTATATTTTGAGAAATTCCAGGAAAAACTTGAAGAATGGTGAAGAAAAAATATTGGAATAATCTCGTCGAGAATTGCAGCATATTTTGCCGGCTAAAATGGAGAATGCAGCGGGCTTAGATATATTTTAGCCCGTTGCTCTGAGCCAATAAGAGGGAAGAAAATAACGTAGCCAGCCAATCAGAACTGGAAACCATTCAACAGTTCATGATTTAGCTGGTTTCCTTTGCAATGGTTGTTTATCATTTTCTTTGCTTTCGCAAATTATTTCTTTTTGCTCATACGTTCTTTACTTCTTTAGTTCGTAGGTCATCAGCCGCCAGGGTAAGCATATTTTGTTGTTTTGTCGTGCGCATTTTCTCGCCTTTATATTTAGTTATGCTTACTTGCAGTCAACATGACGATGGAAGGCCATTATTTTGGAAAAAGTGCGGCCTCCAAGTCTGTTCTTCTTTCTAGTCTTTAGTTAAATATGTACGCAAGCCCTGTATATATTTGTATTTCTTTCTATTTGTATTCGCGCTGGGTCTATAATTTATTAATTCCTGTAATTTTCTTTAGGTCTTCTGTGTATTAAACGTTGTTCACTGATTGTTCAAAATCGCTTGTCACATTATTAAGGGAGGTATCATTGCAACTGCATAATGAAACTGCTGAGTTTAATTCAACTGGCTAAGTAAAGCAACTAAAAGCAGAAATACCGGAATACGTATCATCAAATAATAAATCTGCAAAAAAAAAAAAACATGTTTAACACCTTACATTTTTCCGGTAATAGGTGGTGCGCATTCACTGGTGCCAACAAGTGATGTTTTTGTGTCTAAGGCAAATGGTCAGGCCCTCAGAGGGGAAGTGCTATACCTGGCGGACATAACGTCCAATCCGACCCCAAGCGGAGGAGTGCAATGCCTAAAGGGTGGGTTAAATCTGATACGGAGGGGCACCAGGCCGCCAACTTCGCCGGGGTGTCGAGCCCCGCCTCCAAAAAAATTAAGGCAACAAAAAAATCTCCAAAAAATTGCAAACGGAAGGCACACGCGAACAAGTCATTTATTATTATTCTTGCATTTCAGTATATTTCCACAATAATAAGAAAATATATGAGAACAATGTGGGACACAATCTGAAAACCAAATATAAATTATCGATTATTAAAAAAAATATATCGATTTTAAAAATCCGCAGTTAATATTGTTGACCATATTTACCACGGGGGAGAAGCCACTGAGTACCCCTGCTAACAATGAAAATTTATCCTCTATTTTTAATATTGAAGCAAACAAACAAACAAACATACAGAAAACTGAATGGTATTTAATTGTTGCAGTGGCTTGATGTTTTCATGGCAGCAGGATAATCACGACAGCCAGGTTATAAGAGTTTTTGTTGTAAAAAAGTGTACACGTATCATCGTAATTTTATATAAAATTGGTCTCTTTATTGGTTTTGATAACTTTATTATCTGAGTCGATTGAAACTATTTTCTTCGGCTTGGTAGAAGATGCTAGCTCTGAAGAAACAATGATGTGATTTGCACATCATATTCCCGCATCGTTCCTTCAAAGGAAACATCCGCGGTGTCTCCTTGTTATAAATTCACTACCGAAAGTTAAGGCTTAGGAACTCAATATAGGGTTAATGCAAAGTGTGTCGTGACACCTGTGAGCTGCTACCAATCAGAGAAACTAAAATTACAAAGAAAGTAAGATTCTGATTAAGAAGGCGTGTACAAAGTGACTGCACTAACTTTGAACATTTATTGTTCAGAAATGTCTTAATATTAACAATTTATAATTTGCTTAATATAAGAGCAAACACCACCAAAATTTGTTCATTATTTTTTCAATTTATAATGCAGTTACTTTGAACAAGTGTTACCCGTTTCCATAGCAACACTGTTTTGACAGTCGTGTTTGTAGATATCGAGATTTTTATTATTTTGGTTTAAATCACTTGATCGTCCCACCTTTTAGACTTAGAATTAAATTTTGCTTGATGATATTGATTATCTTGAGCTAATTTGGATGGCTTTCTGAGGTCTTGCAAAAATTGAGACATCCAAAAGAACGGCCATAAAAAAAGACACATGATGAGAATGATGTATTATTCAGTTAGTGACACAGGCATACTTTAAAAAAAGAAATCCGAGTTTCTCGTATCAAGGATCGAACCTAAGACCTTCCGATTACTAGTTCAAACACTGTTTCACTGAACTACAGGAAACTCGTGGGAGCTAAGGTCAGTAAAACTAGGTTCATGGAACAAACATCTTGCATACTGCTAGGATTTGAATGTCAATGTGTGGCATATGCGCAATGGAATAAATGTAATGGTATATTTAAAGCCTGGTGAATGAATGAGAATCATGTATCATTCATTTCTAGTTCGAATAGATATATATTTGAAGTACCTTCCATAATATTGTTACCATGGTGACGTCATCCGTCACGAGTCCAGGACGCACGGAATTTTTCGAGAGTTTGGTAAAAGCACATTTAGCCCAATCAACAACCGCGACTGGTAGGTCTCATGCCATAGACATTTTGGTAAAAGCATTTAAAAGGAGCATTTTTGTTTCATGGAAGCTAATAAAAGGTCTATTCATACATGTACAAGAATAGAATAGATGTAATACCATGCCATTTGAAATTCACACCCTATGATAATTACCTCAAACAAACAGTTTTGTACGTACTTATTTACCACAAAGCATTGCACCGTTTCATTGATACATAACCCCTCCCCCCTCCACCTTTCCCCTTACCAATGCCAGTCCACCACCGAAAAAAAAAGACTGGGTAATCAATTGACCTTTAAAGTAACATTTAGTGAGGGGTAGGGGGAGTGAAGGTTTACTAATTTCCTGACGCACAATTCGCATATTTGTTAACAGTTTTGTCCAATATTGTAGTTACAGTCGTGCCAATTATAGATCTCGAGCCAATTATAAGTCATCTTTTTAGAGTACATAACTGACGTGTACAAGAGCGTCAATGGATTGCTACTCGAAGAATCATCCAGTCATTGTATTTGAAATCCTTGTACAGCATTATCATAGGCAAAATAACATCACACTAGTGCGGTTACTGTTTTTCTTTTACTGACGAGTCCTTAGAGTCAGAGCAGCTGTTATCCCCTGAAGGAAAACGTCTTACCTGCGAAGGTGAATGAAAACATTTTTTTTGTCAGTCTCATAACTGTTGGTAGCTGTGAAACTAGTTTCCTACTTGATGTAATCGGATGCTTGCAGTACTCTTTGTAATGGGCCTTTTGTACTAACTGGTCACATGGTAAAAATCCGCCTAACTGGATGGCAGAAAAGCGTGGCTTCCTCCACTTGAACATCGAGAACAAAGGAGAGTCAAACTTGACAGGTTGGAATTCCTTTGTGTTCGAATCTACTACATTCTTTTTGCCATCCAGTGTGGCGGATTTTGTAACATGTGACAAGTTAGTGCAAAAGGCCCGTTTGCAGCACCATAGAATTTCTTGTCATTGCTGTGTGTATGGGCGAAAATCCATTGGCTGAACATGATAATTGAAAGCCTGGCAACGCACGCACTACACGAGCTGAATCTGGCAATATTATCTTTGGTGCAGCTTCTAATAAAGTTTATAGTAAGATATAATATGTGAATTGGGTATTAGTGAGTGCTAATGAATATATTCGGAAGGAAAATAAACGCACGATGGTTCTTTTTTGTTTTTTAATACAGTCCTTAATGTTTAAGGTTACTGTTTATCTTCGATTCAAGGATGCCTCCAGTTTAGCGGATGACCTCGTTCCTCTCGGTTACATCACAGATACTCAAAATCCTATATTGAGTTAATTAAGCCGCCGTTACACGTTGAAACTTTTAGCTGAAACTTGTGTGCAACGGTGTTGCGAAACAAGTTTCAGCAGGCGTTGCGCCGTGTAACATGGTCGGTTTCGTGAAACTTTTTCGAACTTCCGTTGCGAGACAAGTTTCACGAAAAGTAGAACCGCTTTCTACTTCTGCAACGGCTCGCAACGGTCGCAGTGGTGAAAAAACAAGAGTTTCACCGTGTAACACCACTTCGTGAAACTGGTCTCGTTTGCTGTTGCACACAAGTTTCAGCTAAAAGTTTCAACGTGTAACGGCGGCTTTAGAAAGTTTTTCATTCCAAGATTTCACCACTGAGATGAACCACCGTGTGTCATACCTGTTATTTCAAAGTTTATAAAAGTCTTAACCATGTGTGACGCCGGCCTGACAAACAAAACACATTTTGAATTGTCAACAAATGAGCCCTATCATAAGCGTCGTAATTTTACATTTTTTCTTCAACCCTGCTATTCATGTTTCTTTCTTGGTCTTGGTTGTTTCTGAACCAATCTGGACGGGTTCCCGAGGTTTCCACGTAATCAAGAAACCCAGGTTGAAAAACCAATATGCAAGCCTTGAAGAACAGATGGTATGATCCCCAGGTCATATAACGTCATCGTCCTAATCTGCGGACGCATGTAGAATAAGTGTTGGAAGTACTACCATCCTCTTAGTTTTAACACTCTTGAAATTTTGGTTCACTGTCGGCTGGCAGTCTAGCACCAAGCAATCGCGATGTCCACGTGGCCACTAATACGAACGGTACTTGTAAACCGAGGGCGCTTTCCTTGCCACACCACATGAACACAAACAAAATAAAAAGTGCTTTCATTAGGTTGAAGGAATTTCTTCCTCCAAAATTGTTCTTACGCAAATGGGCCATTTCTGTAGATTCGAAAGCATTGGTTAAAACAGTATTAAGATTTAGATTGAGCACTTTTATTTAAAACACAGAACACTCAAACAACCTATTTAAGTTGCACTTAACAGGATATTCAATAGATTTTATTTTGCCTCTTTACCATGATCATCAAGATTGGCATTCTTGTGTCAGGTCGTGAGCAGTGAGTACACAAAGTCGTTTACGGAAAATATAAGAGGTGGGTGGCAGGGCGTCTAACGCTCGCATAAGACCGGATCAGTTTCAATTAGGGTATGCCCAAAAATATTGTGGATGTTATACACTATTTTGAGAACTCCGTATACAGAAATAGAAGGAATTAAGTGTGTATACACTAGTATATTCCTCCGCATATGTGATAAATACGGATTCACTACACCCTCTATTTTGTTATTTCCTGCAGAGTCAGTGATAGTTCGTTTGCGCCCTCTAAACAGATATATACCGTGATAATATTATAGCAAAGTGAAATCGCACTTTGAGCTTTAGTGAGACAAGCCAGGTGGATTTTAATTAAACCTTAGTAGAACATGATAATAATAAAAAAAACTTTAAAGAATCCAAACCACGTTGGCCAAGAATTTAAGTAAAACCTGAACCCTATCATGTTCTTTTGTGCCCAGTTGTGATACTAGGTTCAGGATAATAATGGCAGACCTTGAAACATCAGCAGGGGAGTTCTTGACATTAGCATTATCATAATTGTATACATAAAGAAAAAAAATAATATAAATCGGTCCATCTATGGCCACATACACTCACGCAGATCTATTGTTATAGTATACTGGGGTGGTAACGTGTCAAAGAAAGAAGGAATAAGCAGTATACAGGTTGTTTGTCCCATGAGCCTAGTTTAATGGCCTTATCTCCCACGAGTCTCCTGTAGCTCAGTGGTAGAGCATCCAAACTAGTAATCGGAGGGTCTTGGGTTCGATTCCTGATAGGAGTACTCGGATTTTTTTTCCGAGTGTGCCTGTCACTTTCTGGAATAATACATCATTCTCATTCATTCACTAGGCTTGAAATAAACCATCACATTTATTTCAAGCGGAGTAGTTGTTGAGTAATTTGGAAATCCATTTCTGCAAACATTTATTGTTACATGATCATTTTTCGAACTTCAGTAACTCCTTAAACCTCTTATGAGGGATTTCTTGTTATCGCTGTTATCGTATTCCTATTCCGGAATAGGGCCAATCGAACGCACCATTAGTTTTTACCAAAGAAAAAAACCAAAACCCTCGTGAAACTTCCATAAATGAGTGACAAATACTGAGCAACAAATAATCGAAATTTCAGAAATACAGAATACACTCTACTTCGAGAGGCGAATGTCCAAGAAGCAATAATATAACAGGCTACAAATCAACCAGTTTATTGTATTGTATTCGACGTATGAACAAGACGACAACATCTCGTGTTTTTCCTGCATGTTGTTAAGATGAGAAAATAATAGTGCAGTCACTAGTCTCTCCTAAACTGAGATTCTATTTTAACGACTTTACATGACGAAGGGGTAATACACATTTTTTTTAAATGAGGTGTTTTCTTCGCTGTTTCATTTAGAAAAAAGTTTCCATTTGAATTTCTCAAACTCATTAGATAACTGAAAAAGAAAACACAGGAAATCGCCATTTGAAGGAGGACTGGAAATGAAGTGTCTTAATTATCATAAAACTGGGTGGTCTTTTGCCTAGAAATTCTCTAAGATATAAGAAAGAGTTGATTATAAAAGTTTTTTCAACCCATTTTTCTGTTTGGAAAGCGGATAAAACGCTTTTTCAAGTTCGATATAATACTTCCCTAACACCAATAAATCAAGGGTTTTGAGCGAAATAGCTAAACAGTAAAACGACATCGCCTAATGATAATGCAAAATAAATTTGATATACTAGAACGACGATACGGTTTCAAGTATAAAAGAGTTAGCGTTACTAATGATTTTAAATTGCCTGAAAAGGGACTTTCGACTGACCCCGTGTTAACCGCAAAAAAATAATAACAATGGAAAACTATCCAGTATTGTCCTCGCTGAAGGTCCCTTTTATTTAAAACATATAAACACTTTTGTATTGCTTTCCACACCTTCTAGGCCAATCAAGTTCATGTGAAATTTTAACTTGACTGGGTTTCACTCCACAAAACAAATGGTTTTAATTAAACATTCAGAAGATAAAACAACTTTTAAGAAATGAAAACGCGTTGGTCCAGCATCAACCAAACTACCCAAATCCTGCGGTGATTTTCTTGTGAGTGCACTATTGTGATGTAAGGACCACAAAAATAATACTGAACCTAACAGTATGACACTTTGGGAACAGATTGAAACATAGCTAGGTGGGCTATTGACAGTGGCAGTGTCACAATCGTAGCAAAATAGCCGTGTGTTTGTAATTATAGTCATCTTTAAAAGCTTATTTCGGTCTTAATATGACCCTCCACTCCATCTACGTCGACACAATCACATACCCACAGGAATAAGAACACAAGGATGAGAACAAAAACTCTTTTATTGGTTTTTAATTATCATTATGTTGCTTGCCGGGAATGAGTTTACAATATATATTTTTTTATGCTGATGAAGTTTTTCGATCTTAAGACGTCGGTGCAATTTGAAGATTCCTCAATGTTTGTTTCTACTTTTATTTCTTGATAAGACAGAATGAAAGCTGACCCGTGAGAAAACTATTGTAAATCTGAGTCAAGGTTCTGTAGGATTTCGAGTCAGATTCTTTGCAAGAACGTTCCAGCTGCTTGGGGATTGAATTTTAAGTTCTGGAGAGAGCAAGTATTGATTTGCCCTTCTCAAACTCAGTAATAATTCATAAATTGGCGTCTATTTGGGTCAGGTGGATGAATCTTGATACCCAAGATCTTAAGGGTTTTGATCTGAGATCAAACACTTGAATTTTTATGAGTCAAAATTCAATACAATATAAAAGGTACGATTATCCATACGTATTTACAATTACGTTGAAATATAAAATGTTTAAGGCCACACTGAAGAATCTTTTATTCTGACTACAAGCATATTACTTTCATCTGTGAAAGTTCTTAAAGGAATGCTTGTTAATGGTGTGAGACCCACTACTATTCCCGGCTAAGATCCTCATATTAAATTTTCATCTAGAAATAGATTTCGCTGATACCTCTTCCATCAACTTCACCTGGCAAGTACACGCATATAACAAATATGAAACAAGATCGCTTAAATTTAACTTTCTTAACATTTTTTGATTCTAAACTTTCACACCCCGGGTTGTGCTCGAAATCCAGCGATGAGATCTTGAACTTTGCAAGAATTGCAGCTGTTAGTTCTGAATAATACAGATCATTCAAAATCTCATAATTCGCTAGCCGTGTATAATGGAGCCTTTGACACGCTCTTTTTAATTTCGGCTAGAGGGGTCCTTTGTATTATGTTAAAATATAAAAACACTGAGGCATCAAATTTAAATGATTGAAATGTGGTGTTAACGGACGACGATTACATGCAGTGCGAAATTTTGCAATATTAACGGGAGAAGCCAGTTGGAGTTAATCAAAGGACACATGCGAGATGCAGGTCAGCAAAAGTAGCGTTTAACTTAGTGTTTCGGTTTCCTAACCTTAAGCGAGCTGTTAGGTGCAGGTTAAACATATACTGTACTTTGGCTGGTTTAAAGCTACATAAACGGCGTGCATTTGAGCAAATGGTACTTTTGAAACCAATCACGATTAAGTTTAAATAATGAATTGAGGGTTTCTGATAACAACTAAAATTTCCGTTTTTAAGTGATGGTAAATTCATGGCGGCTACGAAATAATTCAGGAAAATAATAGAGAATATCACCTGATATTTTGTATCCAAATTTGAGACTGATACTAAGAAAGGGAAAAAATTGCTTTTTACCAAACAGCGACATGCTTACGTTAAAAATTGTCGTCTTATTAATTGTGTAAGACTTAATAGCAAAAAAGGTTCTTAGTATTTATACTATACCTTATCAGAGTACGCTTATGAGCAAGGAAAACATAAAAGTCGAGGGAGAATGAATTTAATTGCGTCTGCTCATTGACATATTGGGAAAATTATTAGACATTTTGTATCCAAATTAGAAAGACAAAAGATGATTTCGTTTATATTTTTTTCTCATTAATGATGCAAGATATCTATTGCAGAGAAGTTAGCCCTTGTATTTTACTCATATAAAAATATGCCTGTAAAAAACGAAAGCAAGGGTGAATAATTTGGCTTTCTTCTGCTCATTGACACTTTGGGAATATTATCTGACATTTTTGATCCACATTTGAAAATGATATCCATATAATCAACTGATATTTACCAATGAGCAACATGACCTCGTTTAAAAGTTTCATCTCATTTGGATTTTACGCAATTTATAGGGCTAAGCGGAAGTTAAGAAAACAGTTTGGTGAAATGAACATTTCTGCTCAGAAATATTCAACCTTAGACAATATTCTAAGTTATAAGTTATACGATTAAAAATGCTGCGATTCTTTAATAGTAATCTCGGATCTGTAAACTTGAAGTCTTTATGTTTCCTTCAATTGTTTTTAAAATCTGTTTTCTTTCCATACAAAAAATATTTTCTTGAACTGTGCAATTTTTCGTGGCATCGAGTAGTCGGAAGCACTAATTACAATGGGCCGTCTCTACCCAGTGATAAAGTATTTTTCATTCGCTAACCATGATGGCTGCTGTAAAGACAAATTTTATTATTTTCGCATGATCTGACGACATCATTCCACTGATTTGGCCGCAAAGGAAACAACTTGAGACATACTCTACACCCTCCAAGTATCATTACCCTATCCCCAATGGTCTTGAAGTTACAAGTGGTGGCCGCTTTACCCCCCCCCCCCCCCCCTCCCCGAATGGGGTTGTAACGCTTAATCAACAGATTTGCTTTTTTCTGTCTTGTAGCAAAGATGAATCCTTTATGTAATCATCGTTGGAGGACCAATCTGTGTATCATGAAAGGTCTATTCATCCCATTCTTGTTAATGTGGAATGGCAAGGAAGGTGTCATCGCAAATGAAGGTGAGCACAAATATAACAGTACTTCAACCACTTTTCATACAAATATTGTATATAAAATCACAGCAAAACCAGATTAAAACGTAATTCCTTGGTACAGCTAATACACAATCAATAGAAGAACATTGTCCGGTAAAAGGAATAAACCATGAACGATAAGAACCAACAGCTTACTGTGAAACATTTGAAGCATCATCTAATAATGTCGTTTGGTTTTGCTAGGACACAAAAGCACGTGCAGATTTTAAGGCTTAAGTACACTTCTCTGTAAAAATCAAACAAAGTGGAAAATGAAAATTTTTTACCCCTTCTCAAATCTGGCAAAAAGATCTTCAGGGGGATGTTCCAAAACGACCTTTGTTAACGTCCTCACTTCATTGTTGCCATGGTAACATCAGTTGTTTGTTACAAAACCCAATTTTGATTTCAAAAGCTGCTGTGAAAATGCCAAACGTTTGACACCATTTCTTACACTACAACTTAAGACCTACACCAAAGTTGAAATATTTATTTAACTTTACCAAAATATATGTGGCTTTCTGTTTTATCATTTGTAAAGGAATAAAACGGTCAATGAAGTTGACTGCGTTTCGGCCATTTTGGTTGACGGGTAAAACAGGCAACATATTTTCTTGAATTTCTCTAAAAGTACATCAGTTCTAGAAATGAAACTATGTTGCGAGTTTACGGTAGACGCTTTTAGTACTAAATCTGTTAAAAATTCTGCGTGGCCGACTTATTTTATTGCTAGGGCAAACAAGAAAAAAAGGCTATAAAAGCGGATTTCCCGCATTTTGACACGATAACTGAACCCGTCGATTCGCCAGTAAAACGTTAAAAAACTGAAACGGCCTTGTATTCAAAGGACTGTTATTTTTTATACAATTTCAAGCAAAGTAAAGCTTACTTTCCGGATTTGTCCAATTCTCCACGTTTTGACATAAGTCGAAGGAATGGTTGCTTACTACAAATCATTCCAACTGAACAAAGTTCCAGACTTTTGAACCTTTTCTTGCAGCTTGCAAGGCTATTTATCGTGAGTAGTATTCCGTGTTCTCGTTTAATACCATTGATGAACAGCTTTAGGGGTCCCGAAGGAAGACAACATGGACCTCCATTCACGGTGATTTCCCCTTGAAATTCACGCTGTAATTCGCCATCGGCTGCCATCACTCGCTTTAGAAGAAAGAAAATTTAGAGTTTTACGGAGGATTGAACCAATGCAAGCAATTCATTGCATGTTATGCCCCAAACTTGGCCGCAAACCACTCTTTTTGAAGTAGAATCAGCTCATCCCTCATGGGAACATAGACCTTAGAAAACAGGGTTTAGCGAGTAGCGAGAGAGAGAGAGAGAGAGAGAGAGAGAGAGAGAGAGAGAGAGAGAGAGAGAGAGAGAGAGAGAGAGAGAGAGAAATAAAGAAACGGTAACCCTAACTGTGTAACAGTAACAAATATACAACAAACTTGATGGGCCATTTGCCGATGGCATTTCATAAGACAAAAAAATGCAAGTCTATAGGTGGCAGGATTAAGGAGACTGGAAAACGGACTTGTTGTGGCTAGAGCGACCAGCCGAGCAATCCCCACGAAATTTGAAGAAGAGATCATTCGTTTGAAAGAATTGTGAACTGATTCCGGCACATGGACATAATAGTTGAGGAATTTAGACGAGGACCACTGTTTTTGTAATGAGGCATTATGTGAGCAATCAAAGAAAGCCGAGATGAACCACGGTTCATCTGACGGAATTGAAAGACCTTGAAACAGAGTAGGGGCGCTCACTGGCATGGGATAAAGGTGCTTACGTGATAGGGGCGCTTATTAACAAGAACACATTCGAATTATAAACAATATATTATATTGTTATATATTTTTTGGTACTCTTTCGTGCAGGTGCGTTACCTTTCCTGTCTTTCTTCTACGTATTGAATTTGCCACCCAACGTCTATAATATTCAGCGTTCAGCCCTCCTTTAAAGATAGGTAGTCTGCCTGAAGGGCATGCCCAATTGAACAGACGAGCCAGCTCTCTCGCGATTTGTGGCGTTATCACATGCATCCATAAATTCAGTGATGTAAAAATACCCGAGAACTATAATTTTGCAATTGCTTCATCAGATTGTGGTTCAGTGGTGAATAATACACTTCAGAGTCCAGGATACCCCAATGACTACCCGAGTGATATGCACTGCAAATACTCGGTTCCTATCCCTCAAGGGATGGCAATGAGAATTTACTTTCGAGATTTTTCCCTGGAGGAAGTTTATTCATGCATGTAAGTAATAAAATATATTTTACTTAAGCTCGGGCAATTCTTTGTTTCATGATTTTATTGCCCTCTTATGGACAAAATGCAATTTATCAGTGTTTCAAAATTACATAGCTTATTCACATTTACCAACTGCTACTACCACCACTACTACTTATGTTTATTGATAAACTTCAAAGAGTACATGGATATCTTACACGGTGGAATACAATCTACTTAAACACTTTACTGCTTTTTTAGCATGAGCCACTTCTCACCAAAATTTGATTGACCTCAAAAGATGATCTTACACAGTTCATGGTGCTGAAAAAGAATGATTAATTGTTTCTAAAGTCGTATTTATTTTATTGATTAACGGTTCTTCGATTATCGCCGTCAGACAAACCTAACCTTTCAAAAGCTGATCATTTGGGTTTTTTGACAGATATGATTATTTGAAGATCTCAATTCAGAACGCGAAGGAGATTGGTACCTACTGTGGCGAGCTTACTGGTAAAATACTTGATGTATCTGGGAACTACGTGGCTTTAACATTCCAGTCAGACTACGTGGCTCAATACAGAGGATTTTGGATATTTTTTACTGCGGTTCCATTTGGTAAGTACAATTAAAGTGCTACTGGGTATTTCATTGTGGACTCACGGGTCAAGAATAAAAACATTTCTCTATGATCTGTTTTACCAAATGGGATTAGCATCGAGTGCCCCCATTTTGTCTGTAACAGAGCGATGCTAAAACACAATGAAAATTTGGGCAACACGTCTTTATCCTTCCAACATGTTTTCATGGTAACCGCAAAGGCGAAAATTCGCAGTTGTTACTTTCTCAGCGATTTAATTTATTTATCGCTATTTCATCATGACGCCCTCAGGGCAATAGGTTACGAATAAGTTTTTACTATTCCACAGTGGGTTATTTAGGGTGACTATCCTCTTTCAATCTTCAAATCTTCCTTGCGGCCATGACGTGAGTGGTCAGGTCATGAGAAACGAAACAAGGTTTAGCACAGGCATGAGTCATCAAGACGTTCGGAATTGCATTCATTGAATCCTTTATCCTCAGCGCTGGCATTTGCAGGCATGATGAATCAGTTCTCGTTATGATCCCATCTTATGGACTACTTGTTTGCTTTTAGTTCCTTTTCTCGTTTGCTTTTAGTTCCTTTTCTCGTGAAATCTCTGATGTTGTGTCACAGCCATGAGTGGTCCAGCTCGTGACACGTACTGTTTTCTGTGGATCTCCGTCTTATCATGATGAAAAGGAAGCGGAAGACAACAATGAACTAAAAGGAGGACAAAGAGCTGTTTAAATTAAACCAACTTGCTAACATTCTGCATTATTAAGAGTTTAATGATCCTCAGAACGGCGTTTTGGGAGTAAGAATTTGCTTGTCAAACCAAAGTTTAACCTGAAAACGTATAGTAAGCACTCTTTCACAGTGGCTGCTTCTGTATTTGGAATCCACTACACGATATTCTTGTGCCTTCTACTTTTAGTAAGTGTCGGCCATCCTGTAGTCCAGAACATACTTTGAACAGATGACTTACTGTGCCTTTCAATGTAAACATAGGGACTCGGAACGTTAACTTCAAGAAACGATTTGCGTGGTTTACTGCCGTCAATCATAATTACGACGACAACCGACTGACCGCAATAATAAAGAAACCGACAAAGTGGATGGAACTCCGACAATCACACCGCACGAACATGACCTTTTGACCCCATTGAGCCAAATTTTGTTGTTTTCAAAGAGGTCCGCTGCAGTGAAAAATGGTAATGAAAAGCGAAACGGTTGGTTGAATCTTGAACTTCAGAGTACGCATGTTATTGAAAGGCGCAGTAACTCCCTCTTTTTGTCCTTCCATTACAATCTGCAAGCAGTGTTCATGAACAACAGTGGATTCGTCTTTGTACTTAACAGTCTTGGAAAAATAAAATAAGCTTTCAAAGATTGTATCGACATCAACAGCTTTATCCAAAGAAAGTCAATAAGTCTGAGCAAGTCAACAGGCCAGTTTAGAATAAGTTTGACTTCCTTGGCTGTCCTGGTGCCATTTTTTGTTCTCTCTCTCAGGTTTTGTTTGCCTCTGATAATGGCTAAAAAACCTTAAAACGAAACATTTCCAATGTGAGCGAATCTCAAGTAGTTGGAACTCATCGTTTTGAGGGTTGCTAACGGCAGTTGGATACATTCGTTACAAAGATTGGACTCAGTAAATGAGACAGAAGAGAAAAAAAAAAGATAACCAATGACTTACTGCGAGCAGGGGGCGAGCTAAGTTCTATACTGGGTTCATACTTGACAAGTGTCTTGCATGATGCTAGGACCTGAAATGTCGAAATATCAGAATGGCCATGTGATGTTTCATCAATTATTGACATCAATATTAACCTCTCGTTGCTGTTCTATTTCCATTAGCTCCTCCCAAGGTTATTTTACCAGATCCATCCCCTGTCGTGCGCTCATTTCCAAGCTTCAAACTGCCATGGTCGGTCACAGGAACTCTTCCCATTTATACAGCCTTGATAATGAATTTTACAGTATTGTTTAATGACACCAAGGTGGAAGGACTCTTCAGATTAGTTAAAGGAAACTACAGCTTCGTGGCCATAAGCAAGTATGGAATTGACGTAAAAGAATTTTCAGCAATTTTGATCGGTGAGGCTTTGTTATGACAGTAGTATTGATGATTAGAGAAAATCGTATATTTCTAATAAAGCAACTTAAGGTGCACTTCGTGATTTTTGTTCTTTTCGTCCAAAATGCTTATCCAACATTAAATCTATTTTACATTTCTGTGATAGCAGTGAGACATTTCCTTAAGAGAGGTATATAAAGAAAACTACCTAGAAAAAAAATTGAAATTCCAACCTCAGATCGAATGATAACAACAACAACTGCAATAACAAATTGTACATTATTTGTGTTATCTTTCAGATTGTGCACCTAAATGTTCTCCCAGATATTTCACTGACGACGGGAATACTCTTTCGTGCAGGCACAGCGCATCATCTGTTGACGTTTTCAAATGCGCCCCGACAATTACAAAATCCATGTAAGAGCATCCGATAGTGCGTCTGTTTACTTTAGCCGTTCATCTTTTTCCACGTCGCAATTAGGGGCCCAATAATGGAATATTATATTATAAGTAGATAAATTGCGATTATCCTGGTGAGTGTACTATAACGTTAAGTGAAGTCGACTACAGAAGAGATTATGGAGACGAACCGCCGGTTTAATACATGTCAGTCGTTACACGACCAGCGAGCGCATGCGAGCACATCCGGGATATAGGTAAAACTTAATATACTGCGCAAGCCCAAACTTGATGTGTCACGTGTGATGTGCGTGAAAATATCGTTAAATCTCTCTTCGCTTAAATGAAATGAAAAGAAACCAAACAAAACAAAACACCAATAGCCAAAGGAAGCTTTAGCAATGGTACAGGAACTAAATATGAAGCGCAATGTTCACTGTTGTGTAACAAACAAACCAAAAAGGAATATTGGCAATGGTTCAGAAACTAGCTATAATGTTCACTGTTCAATGGCCTCCGTGAAGTCACACTAGAAACCGAAGTCTTTCAGATAAACAGGTTTCCTAACAATTCTGCCGCTTCTAGTCGTAACCGGAGCAGGATCGGTAAATTCCCTTGGTTGGGCATTCGTTGGCTGAACATTGGCAGGAGGTTGGACATCTGTTACATGAGGCATCCGTGGTGTAGTAGATAGAGAATCAACTGACATGCACCCTCAGGATGTTCTGGGGTAGACAACTTAGGTAGCACCAGCTCTTCTTCATGGTTTGGTTGGTACTTCTCAGGAACCTTGTAGAGACGGGAACGGTTGCAGCGATAAAGTCGACCATCCTCAGTGCGAACATTGTAGGAGCGTACATCTACATGCTGACATACACGACATCTCCTTCTTGTAGAGGCTGTAGCACCTTGGCTCCTCTGTTGTAATATAAGGCTGGTGTCGATTTTCTCTCTTGTAACTTGTCGCCCACATCAGGCACCAACGGTGGCTGCAGCAACTTACTAGCTAAGGGTAGGGAAGTTCGTGTTCTGCGTGAGAAGAGACGTTGTGCAGGGGAGCTGTCCATTCCTTCCAATGGTGTGTTCCTAAAGTCCAGTAGCGACAACTGTGGGTCACGGGGCAAGGGGTAGTGATTCCTGCGTAGGGCCTCATTCAGTGGTTTGGGATCAATACACAGTCTTACTTTGCCACTTTTATTTGTTTCTGACCACTACTGCTGAGATCCACTCAGTAGGTGTATCAACCCTCTGGATCATTCCAATGTTTTACAGTCTGTCCAAATCGTGTTTTAAAGGCTCTTTAAGGGAAAATGGAACCCTCCGAGTAGGTAGCTGAACTGGATGGAAATTCTTGTCAATTTCCAGGTGTAGTTAGCCTTCAGGTTTACCTTCCCCGGAAAACACATCTTTGTACAGCGAAATGCTGTTTTCTTTCTTGAGATTGACAGGGTCTACATCATTTGAATCCACAGCAAGGATGTTGTGTTCATTGATTGTTAGCAATTGAAGGTGTTTGCTGGCCCTTAAATCAAGGATAGACATGCATGGACTTACTCCACCAACAATGTGAAATTCAATACTGTACTTCTTATTGTTCTCTGGGTTTGTCATCCGAAAGCTTTTCTTGCCCAGCGGTTTAATTTCAGACTGGTTGTACTTTACCAGAGTCACAGGTGTTTTTTGCAAGTCTTTTATGTGGTTTATTCCACAAAGTCTCTCCACTGTCTTATCCGACATGAGGTTTACAGTTGAGCAGCTATCAAGCTGGAACTTCTCTTTCCCACCGTCGACAAGAAGGGTGGCAAAAATTTTGCTCGCGTGATTGCTGGAGGCTAGCGCATTGACTCGCTCTTTCACTTCAGTCTCTGCTATACATTCGTCATCATCGGATTCAAAATCCATAGATAGCACCTTTTTATTTGATTCTCTGCAACAGACTGCAAAGTGGTTTGGGAGACCGCACTTCTTGCAAGTGGTTCCCCATGCTGGACAGTTCTACTTGGCGAAGGGATGCTGCCTAGCGCATGTAATGTCATTCTGGACTCTCGTGATTCAGTGCGGGGCCTGTTGTCCGACACTCCAGACTTCTTTTTGCCTGCCGGTTTCACTTTTTCCTCCTTTACAAGACGGACATCCTCGTGATTCATGGTCTTTAGTTGCCGTGCTGAGGTCTCCTAAGATCTACAAATGTCATAAATTGACTCAAGGTGAGTTTGCCTGCTTGTAGTTGTTTCTTTCGAGCTGAATTGTCATTAATGCCAACCACTATTCTATCACGGATTAGTGAGTCTGCTAGTGTCCCATAATTGCAGGTCTTGGCTAATTTACGTTGAGCAGTAACATAGGCATCCACAGACTCATTAGACTCCTGATACCTTCGGTTGAAGACATATCTTTCGTAGGTTTCATTGCATTCCCCAATGCAGTATTTTTCCATCTTCTCAAGTATCACGTCTGGCTCTTTACGCTGGTCTTCGGACTCAAATTCCACTGAGTCAATAACATCTAGACCGATGCAGGTGAGCAGGGTGGCCGTCCTTCGTTGCTTAATCCTATCCTGATTTTCCGGGTCCTTGAGTTGAGCAGCTATTTCGTAGTTTGACCACGCTCGACTGAATCGTTGCCATTTAACAGGAAGATTTTCGCCGCTTAAATCCAACTTTTCTGGAAGCGGTGTATTCACTGCAACCGTAATCACAGTATAATGTGTAGTCGATGAATTCGGAGCCGAACCACCACTGCTTTCCTCAGTGTTGTCGCTCGGGGTTGTCGGCATACCAGAGCGATTTCATTGGAGAAAGTACTCACAATTGTCTTCGACGGAGGCTACGAGCTGTCTTTTACGCCCAGTTTACATCTGACACCATATAACGTTAAGTGAAGTCGACTACAGACGAGATTATGGAGACGAACTGCCGGTTTAATACATGCCAGCCATTACAAGATCAGCGAGCACATGCGAATACACCCGGGAAATAGGTAAAACTTAACATACTGCGCAAGTTCAAACTTGATGTGTCACGTGTGATATGCGTGACAATATCATTACAAGTTCTTCTGAATAGGACTGTTTAAGACGACGTTGACAGACATTTCGACAACCTGAGCGAAAGTCATCATCAGAGTCAAGTAAATTGTGAATCACCAATAGATGTTAGCATTGTCCCTGGTTCTGGACTTTTCTGGTCAACGACATTTTATTGGTGGTCTGTCAGCTAAGCGCGATGTAATCGGTTGCCAAGATTCTAAAATACAAATGATTGGTGCGTTTTGTTGTATGTCTTTTGTTGGCCAATTCCCGACGGTCTATTGTTAGTAAAATTAGTCGAACAAAGCATGTGAATACATTCGGAGCAAATTAAATAACGACAATACATTACGATTCAGAACAAGTCCCAGCACAGATGACATCATTCCTCTACTGGACTTCACTCTTTCAAACAATTATTTTGGTTATAATAACTGCATATAAAAACAGATCCACGGCTGTGTCATGGGAAGTCCAGTTAGCCCTATTGTTGCTAACCTCTGTATGGAAGTGAGGATTGTGGATTTAGCTTTTAGTGCCTCATCAGTCCCACTAAGGATTTGGAAACGATATGTTAACGACAGCTTTGTGATAATCGAGAAGGACGCTGTTTCTTCCTTCCACGGTACTCTTAACACCTGTGATCCCAAAATTTCTTTCACAATCGAACTTGAAAAGAACGGCAAAATTGCCTTCTTAGACACCTTGGTGTCCAGAACAAATGGAGTTGTCGTGATTGATATATTTCGGATGCCAACCCATACTGACCTTTACTTGGATTTCTCTTCTCATCATGCAAAAGAACACAAAATCAGCACAGCCTCGACCCTCCTGTTCCGGGCATCTAACCTCCCTAGCAGCTTTAAAGGCAAAATACGTGAAACCAACCATGTCAAGGCTGTGTTAGAAGCTAATGGTTACCCATCGGCTGTTATTTTTAACATTCTCAATAAGAAGCCACCTCCATCTATAGTTCCTCCACCAGAAGAATTGGTTTCTATGTTCTTCAAATGGGCCGATTCATCTAATACGTACCAGGGTTTTGCATGCCTCCCTTACATCAGCGGCCTAACCGAGCCCCTCACGAGATTATGCCGCAAAAATGATATCCGGGTTGTTAACAAACCACTCAAAACCCTTCAACAAGAATTCCCGTCTCCAAAGTTCAGACAACCCTCGGATCTTCAATGCAATGTTGTTTACAAAATTCCATGGAATGGAATCAAATGGCTCTAATGTTGCCAACCATGCGTGGCAAAACAATCATTGCATTGATTTCGACAATGCTTGTGTCATAGACAAAGGCGATTACCGCGTTCGTAAAACACTCGAATCCTGGCACACAGCAAAAATCGTCGACGCGGATAATAACAAAAAACAGTTGCCTAGGCTACACTCCAGTTTATTGTAATTAATCCTCATTTCCATTTTTATCTTCTAGCTTTTTTCACACTTCTTTTTATTCTCAAACTTTCGCACCCTCTTCGTATATATTTCCGTTTGCGCGCCACATTTTTCATCCCCACCCTTCTTCTTCACGAAAACCTGCTAAAGAAGCAAAAGGAACCTGATCCACGTAGGTTTAACATGGCACATGCAGCCATAACGTGTAAACCAAATAAACTGCCCATCTCGATCCCTCTATAGGTTGATTGCATTGCCGCCCTAATGCTGGTAAAAACAAAAGAAAATTTGCTCACATAGTTTGCATAAAAATGGACGTTAACTCCCAGGGGAGAAAAATCTTATTGTTCCATACCACCAACATGGCCGCCATGACGTCACATGCAATCATCCTGGTCGCTTAAATTAAAACTGTTAGATATTCAAACTATCGAATAAGAGTATAAACAAAATACTAATATATTATGCAGCTAGTACCTAAGAAAATTACTATGTTTTGCAGATATATGGCTTTCAATGCAATCTCGCTCCTTCCTGACGATGTGTTTGCTGGTGTGACTAACCTGGAAGTGTTGTAAGTGAAAACAAGCGAAAGGCTGTCAAATCATTTTGACACTGTTTATGTTCACACCGTTTAAATTTACAACTATAGACATACCTCAAAGTGAAGCAGACCGTAATGGTCTAGTGGAGTAAATCAATCAAAATTCAACCGTCGATCATTGCACAATCGCGCAAAGGACTTGAGAAAACTCCAACCTCACCAGGCAAACCAATACTGGTGTTTTGGCTTATGTTAAGCTGCAACAACGGTAGTATTTAATTAGCCAATACTTTGGTCCCACAAGAGTATCTTACAGGAGGGCCAACTCTTCAGTGCAAGAAAAACTGCTTTTACAAAATATCTTACTATTTATGCAACTTTTTTTGACGATATATAAGGACAGAGTTTTTAAATCAGTCTAGGAAATTCAAGCTTCTTTGAGCGATATTGCTTAGCGGTTAGTCTAGCCTGTGAACGGTTCACGGATAGTGGGAAACTGAGCTTACGACCGTGAGTACAATCTCCACCGTCAATTTCACGGCAAAACGACGTCTTAACGGAAGACTTAAACCTGTCTCGTGGAGACCCCTATTAAAGTAAATGTCAATGTTTTGCCTTGGTTTGACTGTGAACTTTTAACTCATTCCACCGTCACTTCTAAAATGGTGGCCGATCTTTGTTCTCCAACAAGGACTGTACCCTGAAAAATGAATCTTTTCTAAACTGAACTGCACAGAAAGTTCTTCAGTGCAATTTAAGATTCTCTTTCTTAAATCACGTTACTTGGCGTTGGCAAACCTCTTTTCGTGGGCACTGATCAGCCAAAATCGCACTCAGGGGAATGAAATACAAACTAAAAAACTAAAATAAACAAAATAAGCCTGTTTTTTCAAACGTTTGTCCAACTATTCAGTTCAGGTTTTCGAAAGGGAAATAATCCTCTAAATTGTACATTTATAAAAAAATTACCCTTGCTGTTTGTTAACCAAGCTAACGTTACCGACTAAATTTATAAATTGACACACAAACCGACTGAATCTCTATTCGCTTGGCTAACGAGAGGTACCTGGATCGATAACCGGATTCCCCACCAAATATGTAAAACACTCGCTTGGCTAAGCAGGGAAACACCAGGAATCTTTGTAGCTCTTCTTGATTCTTTAAGAAACTGGTTGTTCACTACATCAACTCTACAACAATTCTACTTTATTCTACGTGTACTCTACGTCTTTTCTACGTGTATCACACAATGAATCACGCCTTATTTTATAATGTGCTGTAAACATGTTCGCGACCGAACCAGAGATAAGAATTGGTTTTGCCAAAATACACAAACAGGAAAGAACAACACAACTGTTCTAAGAAAATAGAAAATTATAAATTAACCGGCACAAACTGACTGACTCTCTATTCAAAGTCTCCCAGTTTTATACTGAGTTGCGTGATAGAGAGCGAAGGGGCCAGGACTGGACTAAATACCGAGCTACGACAACACAAACAATGATATATACCTATCACTTTAGCTAGGAACTATCTAAGGAGAGTATCACTTGTATTTTTTACAGGGAATTGTCCTTTAATACTATTTCGCACCTACCAGAAGGCGTGTTTTCCGGTCTGATCAATCTGATATTTCTGTAAGTAAAAATAAGCACTTTAATAAGAAAAAGCAACTTCAACATGTCTATACTGTTAAAAGACTCAGCTGATACATTTCCCTGGGCCGTAATGGTATCTCAACAGATATTGCAGGTACCGTAGAGGAAGCCCCGTAGAACTAAGGTAGCTGTTATCTACGATCACAGCGATGTCGTTGAGGCTGTTGCTCGTCACAGTTCTGCAATTATTTTAGTCCTAGATCTCTGACCGGGGGCATTTGCAAAAGGTAATAGTTTCCTTCAATTTCCCTAAGCCCTTAATTTTCGTAACCCCCTAGGTTCTTATTTCGGTCTGTTTTAGGACCCACTCTACGTCTCTCCTCTTAGTGGTCTTGCTTCTAGCAACTATCTAAGGAGAGTATTAATACTATTATTTTTCACAGGGAGTTGTCCAACAACGCTATTTCGCACCTACCAGGAGACGTTTTTTCCGGTCTGATCAATCTGGAATTTCTGTAAGTTAAAATGAGCACTTGAATCAAGAAAAAGTAACTTCAACATGTCTGTACTGTTATTATTCTGTTTAAAAACAGCTGATACATTACCTGGGCCATAATGGCCTTTAAACAGGTGTTTCAAGTACTTTAAAGGAAACCCCGTAGCACTGAGGTAACTCTTAACCCTATTTAGACAGGGCTTTATTTTTGCTCTTTTCGAAGCAGGGAAGAGGGGGTGTGGTGCGGGCATATTCCGCCCCTCCCCCTCCATAACTTCGTAACTATAAGAGCCATGACAGTGAGGCTTGGAGGATTGATAGTACTTCAAAAGATGTTTCCTGTGACGTCCGCAACGGGAAATGATGACGTCGTATGACGCAGTAATAACGTCAGGATTGCCAAACGGCGGCGCGCTTGGATCCGCCATCTTGATTTCCTGGATTTCCCCAAAACTTCAGGAAAACTACGAAATTAAGCAAAAAGTCATCAAAACTAATAAAGGAACGCTCATATGAGCTAAAAACACAACAGTTACAGTCAGAAAATTAATTTTGGTTCATTTAAAAAAAGAATTTTCCATTTTCTGAAAAACTGCCTGCCAGTAATAATTCTAAAAAAGTCCTGAAGTTTCATGGTGTTTGCGCAAGTATTAAAAAAAGTAATCCAGGTTCAAAGTCGCCACAGGCAGAATTCCCCTCCCCCCGGTCTAGATAGGGGTTAAAACTATGTTCACAACGATATGGCTGAGGCTGTTATTCGTCACAGTTCTGCGATTCTGTCACTGCTCAATCTCTGACCTTGGACATTTTGCAAAAATTAGGGACTGTGCAATAATTATCAGGAGGGGGGGGGGGGGGGGCTGAAAAACCAGAGTTATCTAGCAAAAACTTAGACAGTACCCCCCCCTCCAAAACTAAAAAATTAGTTCTAAGCCCCCCTCTGTTATGTTAAAAATAACGTCGCACCCCCTCCCCCCCCCCCCCACCAACACACACACACACGCACTCACTCCTCGCCGCCACCATTACCATAGATGCCTTTAAGTGCATACCTTTTATATTGTCATGCTACTGTAAGCGTATGCTTACTTGTTGGATGTCGTCGTCTGGAACAAATAATACCTCATATGAGTGTTGAACAAAGCCATCCGTTTCGGAGTCATCTGAATCCAACTCAGAGTTGTTTTCGGAAGTGCTTGTGTGAGAATCAGAGTCGCATTCGGAATCACTGGATAGGAGTTCTGTGTCACTGTCATTGGCACTAATTCTTTCGTTGTTTCGTGTTCCAGTTTGCGAGAAATCAAGAGTACGTGCTACCAGCACGGCTTTGCTTCCAGATACAGGAAGATTGTTCTGCTTAAGATAGATCTTAATTTGTCTTGCTGTGAGGGATTTGACTTCATCTTCTTCTTTCCAGTTAATGTCTGGAAGGGTATTGCGCTCAGCTTCCCTTTTTTTAGCTTTCAATGCAATAAACTCACGGTGTTGAACAAAACGTTTGAGAGTGATTTCATCAACCATCAACTTCTCACACACCTCCTGTAGTTCGTTGGCGTTGGAAGAGGTTAACATACCAGAATCGACTAACTTCTTGACTTGCACACTTGGAAGTTGTCGATCGATTTCTTCACTCAGACTGGTCACATTGGATGGAATATACCCGCGTGGTAAGGCTGCTGTGTCCCTAAGATCAGGAACAGGGAACCAATTTGCAGGGACACCAGCTGTCCACCCTTCCTTTTCACACGAATTACATGTGGGCTCACGAGCAAACTTCAGGTATTCTAAGAAGTATTGCCCTTGTCGTACATGACTGTCCTTAAGCTTCTGAAGCTTCAAAGACATAGCATTTCCGCACATCTTTTTACGCTTATCAGCCGATGCCTTTCTCCACTGAACAAGATATTTGGCAAGAAACTGTATGATCTGCTTCTCCCTAGGGTAACTGGGGACAGAAATAAGAAAATCGTGTTTCCCAGGCCCTGGCTCGTCGTGGATTCGATCTGACACCTCTCTAGTTAGATCCCATGTATTTTCTACTTTCCATGATGCACAATGCTCTTCAATCTCTTTTAAAGTCATGTTATCCATTTGTTCAGCTGTAAGACCGTGAAATGGATCTATTGGTGGTTCAACTGGCTTACCAGTTGCCAGAGCTTCACCAATGGCGGCATTAGTCCTCTCAGCCTCGTTCTGTGCTGAGTCATGTGGTGCTCTGTGTAAACGGATACGATGGTCGGACTCAAGAACCTTACAAACTAGTACAAAAAGCTCTTGAACTTCAACGTTGTGAACTCCTGCTCCTGGTCCTTTGTCTGTTAGCTCTAAAACAACAGGGAACGGAACTGGGCGATCTGGGTAACTCTTTACCATATCACAAAGGCGGTCACATAAAGTCACAAGTTCATTTATGTCCTTCTATCATGAGGCCTGTATTGAGAATCTTTAATTGCGTTTAAGTTTATTTACATTTCGAATAAAACTTAAGGCCCCCCCTCTGTCAAATGAGTGATTTTACTTTGACCCCCCCTATCTTGGCAGCAATTTTAGGTAATGCCCCCCCCCCCCCTCTGGTTTTTCAGCCCCCCCTCCTGATAATTATTGCACAGTCCCTTAACAGTACCTGTCCTGCTCGTCGTTTTTTTTTTTTCAATTTTGTGAGCCCCAAGGTTCCTGTTTTGGTTTGTTGCTGCACCCGCTCTTAACATAGTGATACTATGACCTTGCTATGCTTCTAGCAATTATCCATTTAAACCAGCGTAGGCATAAATAAATAAATAAATAAATAAATAAATAAATAAATAAATATATAAATAAATAAATAAATAAATAAATAAAAAAAATAAATGAATGAATGAATGAATGAATGAATGAATGAATAAATAAATAAATAAATAAACAAATGAACAAATAACTAAATAACTTACTTACATTTTTTACAGGGATTTGTCCGTCAACAATATTTCGCACCTACCAGAAGGCGTGTTTTCCAGTCTGATCAATCTGAAAATTTTGTAAGTTGTTACAAGCACTTGAATCAAGAAAAAAGAAACTTCAACATGTAAAGACATGTCTATACTGTTTATATTCTGTTTATTAACAAATAGATTCCATTTTGCCGTGCGTCTGTACTCTGATAACGCACAGATAACGTCAAAATGTGATGAGAACAAAGAGGTACACCACGAGCCGCTGATGTTCTCACCAGGTTTTGACGTCTTCGGTGCGTCTTCAGAGTACGGACGCACGACAAAATGTTGCATGAGCGGCACTCCTCATTGTCACATGCCGATTTCTTTTTTGATCATGATATACTGATTTCCAATTCTAAATAGGTGATTTAATTTTCTCGGTATACCACCGCATTAATCCTTTTCTCGATTAATGATTTCTTTTTTTCAGTAGGTGATTTCTGATTCTCGTATGGTAGTTTTTCAATCTCGAATAGTGATTACTAATTCTTGTATGGTGATCTCTATTTCTCGTGTATTGATTTCCAAATTTCACTTATCAATTGCTGAAACTCGAAAGCTGATTTTAAACTCAACCTGCTTTTGTCATGTTTGGCTTGCCATACACAGAGCTAGAGAAAAATCAAAATCAGTATACCTGCCCTAAGGAAAGAGATCCGACCTTTGAGAAGATATTTCAATATTCTACTACAACCAGTACTTACTCGCTGGGATCAAGGCCATCATAAAAGAAAACAGGTACACTCCAAGTCTCTCCTTCTATTCCTAGGAGTTTGAAATCAAACAAGATTCAGAACCTTACAGCCGGCGTGTTTTATTCACTAAGATCCTTAACAGATCTGTAAGTTACCTATTTATAGCTGTGACCATTGTTTTAAAGTTCCTTTATACTCGAACAGGAGTTATGCACCTTTTCTCCAATGCTCCTTGCTCGGATGTTTCTTTATCACGCTTTGAGTAAAACGTTTTGACGTATATGTCAATATTTTCTTTACTTGAAGACATCTGTTTCTATATATGCTGCTGATGCATGGAATTATTTTTCCCAAACCTGCTAAAGCAGTGCTTTTGAAAAAAAAAAATCAGGATAAACGAGAAAGAAAAAAACAACATCAGATCGGTGTTGTAAAATTCATGGAGATCTCGATACCTGCACATTATTTAGACTTTATTTAAAATATACGTTCAAGACTTTTAATGTTGTAATGGTGCTGGTGAAAAGATTAATTTCTAATTTTAGTTATACATGGTTTTATTAAATTCTCAGCCTCGGATAATGCAATTCTAGCGTTTGATTGGTTCACTAAATCCGGGTTATCAGCTCATATACCGTACTTTGACCTTATATGGAAAACGATTGCCCCAGGTGTCGCTAAGCTAATTTTTTTTCGGCGGGAAGCGAAAGTTTCTTCGGAATAATGGAGAAAAAAGAAAGAAAAAAAGAAAGAAATACCAGACAATATCATCTCAATATAACAACAATAAAAGCCACAAAGTTCGGTTTTAATGGAACGTATCTCTTAAGTTTCCTTTAAAATCAGAAAAATGCACGATTTTACGATTTAGATCACATAACAAAATTTTCAGGATGGCTTGCAAGTCCTGGTGGTAAGAGGTTAAAACCGACCGAAGAAATTTCTCACGAAGAGCTTAATGCCTGCCTTTATGTTTCTATGCATTTAAGAGGCCTCCAGTTACAAAAGTTCATCTATGAATTCCGTACGAGCGGCGGCCATAATGTTCGTTCTTGGTCCCTACCTTCGCCTGGCACCACGCAGCAGAACATTTGCTCAAATGTGCACAACTATTACGCTTCTCAATGAGCTGGAACTTTAAAAGCACTTGAATGCTTGTCTCAGAAAGGTTGTAACTAGTACACTTGAACGTTTCTTGAATTTGAGATGTTCGGCTGTGTCCGATCTACTTGGCTTTCGATTTTTCATTCAACTCCGTTTGCAAAGAGCTGCGCGTGTCATGTGATCATTACGTTTCGCTTTGGTCGGAAGTTGCCTCAACATCCGGTCGTTTTAATTTGAAAGAATGTTTTACTTAAAATAAAATTCAGTAAACTTCAACAGCAATTTCTGAACGCAGAGGATTTAATAAAACAATTATTCCATTCGCACTTTTTGGATATGAGATTGGTTATAGCCAACTCAGCGCTTCGCGCCTCGTTGGCTATTTATCAGCTCATAACCAACGCGCGCTCATAGAATAATTGTTAAATATTCAGAAAGGAGCACGAGACGCGGCTAAACTAATTAATTGTTTTATAGAATTATGAACATAATTCGTTACAGCAAACAATATAGGTATCATGCACTTTGATCTTTAACTATCTAGAATAAACAGAACTAGTAGCGGCTGGTGACATGATTACCTGCGGCAGACTTCGCCCTATGAGTCGGATAAACTCGTTCTTTTGTTTTGGTTATCGTTATCTTATCAAACGCGCACGCGCAGAAGAAAGTGAAGTGCGAGTAACTTCACGCATTTTCATCAGCAAAAATGCAAAGTTCCTAGTGAATTTCTAAAAGGTCAAAGCTGAAGATACTTAATTTTACAACTGAGGTATGTGGTCAAGGACTTTTTTCTTTGCCTCGTGTGGTTTCCCATTTCCTTTTAGGGATAACACTCAGTTGGATGTACTTGTGTTCACCTCTGCAATTTATCTTTAACTGAAGAGCTTTTACTCTACAATGACTCATTGAATTAGAGATTTGAAATTCTCATATTCCCTATTTGTGTCATCTGTGTGGCATAGAATTCAAAGTAAAGTAACCTTATCTGTTAAAGAGGTAGACCCACCATTCTGAGAAGCCCCACCTCGCCAAGCCAACGTTTTTCTTTATGTTTAGCAATTAACTTTAACTACTTTGTTCCCTAGGGATTTGACGGCAAACACCCTGTTGGTCTTGCCTGATAACTTGTTTATAAATCTAAACAATCTAAAAAAAGTGTAAGTTGTTGAGACTAAATTTATTAAGATGAGAAATACAACCATTGTGTGACCAGATGCTAAATTTCTGCCCCATGCAACCGAGACAACGTTTGAGGAAACAGCACAGATGTCAAGATCGAATGTACTTCAGCCAACAAGATTGATCCATCTACTACGCAAATACGAGAGAGCCATTGATAAAGTAGGCACATCAAGTCCGTCCCTGCTATCTAAGTTTAACTTCTTTCCTTTGTTGAGTATTCTCCCTCATTATCGTAATCGTAAAATGATAATATTAACAATTAATACAGAATACGTAATAGAATATATTTTTGACGTTTGGTAGTTTTATTTTCAGTTACCGTCGTAAAAAAAAATATAATTTAATCGAAGGTTGAAATGGTTGTGTAGAGGTGCATGCAATTTTAATTTGATCCACTCCAAGGTCACAGAAACTGTTGAGAGTCTCCTTGTAAGGCATGTTTCTGACGGACAATGATTGTTATAAATCAACGTGATGCTGATACTTTCGTCATGGATTTTAATGTAAAGTTTCATTTTTTTTTTCATTTTGTGTTGGTATCCTAATTTCTCTACTTTACATTGTAGGTACCTGCAATTAAATAATATTCTGTACCTCACAACCGGTTTATTTTCTACTCTTACACAATTAAAAAAACTGTGAGTTTAACGCATAATAATCTGTAGCTGACATTTGATACTTCATTTCCAGCTAAAGCGGTATACTCAGTTCCTTTAGGACCGCATGCACACGGGTCATTTTGATTGCTGTTTCAGCCAGAACTACAACAACAACAATAACAGTAGTAGAGGGAGGGTGGTTTGGCCCCTAACCGATCAGAAGGCCGGATTCGGGTCAGGTGATCAAATTGGACCAATCAGGAGCCACTGTTTTTTGCTTTGTGTCGTCACCGAATCTTTTTTTACAACTCCTCATGACCCCATGCGTAAGTATGCAAATGAGGTGTTAGGGGTGTCCCGCCTGACTGCAAGGTAAAGGACAGAGGTCATACCCAAAAACAAAAATTAGATTTGTTGACGTCACAAACTGCAAAAAAACCGGCTCCTGATTTGTCCATTTTGATCACGTGTCCCTAATCCGGCCTTCTGATTGGTTAGGGGCCAAACCACCCTCATTTTACTTCAAATAACAAAAATAAGTTAATTACATAAAATAACCCAAATGATTACAACAAAATAGGTTTTCGGTAACAGTAGTTTTAAGCCATTGAGAGTTGAATATATTTACTTTCTCTTTGACAGTACTTTCTTTAAAGAGGAAGTACGACGCCGGCTATTTTAAATACGATAACTATTATAAAGTGACTATTAAGGATCAGATAACCTAACAGAACGCCTCATTAAGAGCATTGCATTGTAATTTGGGTCTTATTAAAAGAATACAAGGTTTAGATAGCGAATGCTTTGGAATAAGATATGAAACGGATAGCTGCAAATTTTTTTAGACGACATCTGATCTCACGAAGAAGCCAGCGGAAAAGCACAAATTTCCTCAAACTTGCCCATAGAATCGGGGGTGAGTGAATGCTCCTGACAGAAACGGATTTTTACATCGCAAACCAGAAAGATAAGTCGTCGTGCTCCTTGAATTTATTCATCTGTGATGAATCAAAGCTCGCTTGCGTGTGTTAATGACCAAAAGTCTAAAGGCACGTTTAAACGATTTCAACATTTGCTTCAACACGCATTCAATACAGTTGTTGAACCAAATGTCGGTTACGTTTGAACAGGTCGTTCAACATCGTTGAAAGCGTCAAAAAATTATGAAATTAAAGGTTGCTGAAAGTGTGCTGAATGAATTTATAATTGGTTTGATTTTTTATTCAAAATCGATTCAACATTTTCGTTGTTTTTGAAAATGTTGAATGGCGTTGAAACGGTTTGAACACTCCGTTCATTCAACATTTGCCCAACATCCGTTCAACTTTTGTTGTACGAATGTTGGACAAATGTTGATACCTCTTAAACGGGCCTTTAAACCTCTGTTTGTTCTTGTTCGCAGGTATCTGACATCTAACAACATTCAGAACCTTACCAGAGGTTTATTTTCTACTCGTAAAAGATTAGAGTCATTGTAAGTTAATGTACTTGAACTTTTTTGAAACAATTCCTTGTTCACGCAAAATGAGCGTATGGTAGATCGGCGCAAATAGACATTTATTTATTTATTTATTTATTTACGAGAAAAAAAAGTTCCCCTTCACTTCCCGACATAGTTTAGGCTGCAATCCTACTTAATATAATAGTTGTGTGTTGAGGTCATCTAAAGTTATCTTGGTACTCGGCAATGATTGTTATCCTCTTTAATCCTGGTCTTTTTTGAGTCCACGAGCCTGGGGAAAGTGAGATGGGAGGGTAGAAAATTCCCTCCAGCTTCGGAAATTAAGACAAGTTAAGGTATCACAGTAACACTTGGAGGAGATATAGTACGTCCAATACTGATATCTTTGAGGCCCACCAAATTGAACTATGACGTAGTGCCACGTGATTAGCACGTATGTTTTACAAAGGCAACAAATAAGATTACTCGTTTCTTTCTGTAATAATAATGTAATAAAAATGCATTTGATTCAAGAAGTAAAAACCAACAAAGAAAAGCTAACAGGGCACAAGAATGCAAACTTTGCGATGTAATTCGTCATTATGAGCAAAAACAGTGACCTGTCTGATGAATTTTGTTCCCATAGAAAAGTCACTCAAGAGACGTAGGACAAGCAACAAAATTATAACGGTCCCTTTGACTCCAACCACCCTCCCCCCCTCCCCGTCGCTCCCCGACCTCCTCCAACCCCAGGCGCCATCACTATTGTCACATTGGGATGACATAATGTTTTTGTTTTCAGATTTCTTGGATCAAACAACATACGAAAACTTACTCCAGGTGTATTTTGTTGTCTAGCACAACTACAAACACTGTAGGTTACTACTGATGCTGTTGACAGACATTCCATATTTCATTTCCAGGATTTCAAAATGGCAGCCATCTAGGATCCACGGTCTTGGTTTTCGCAATTTCCCAATAACCTTAACTTTGAACACCCCACAAAAACTACCAAAAAGTACCCAAAATACATAGACAGACATAGTTTCCAACGAGTTGAATGAGTATTTGATGTGGTTTTCATAGCCTCAAAGAAGTGATACTATTCCACATTTAAGCTAGCTAAAGTTGGCGGATGCCAGCAACAACAAGAACGACGACTACAAACACAACACCAGTAATATATGATTGTTACACCTTACAGGGATTTGTCTCACAACGTTATCTCTCACATAGCTGACGGCGTGTTTTCTGATCTGACCAATCTGAAAGTACTGTAAGTGAATACAAGCCTATAACAAATCAGGTCTAACCAAAGCCTGTCAAACTATGTTTGACTTGAGAGCTAGGCTAGACTAAACCAATCCTATTTACATCAGAATTTTTTTCCCCTTCTTTGTTCGGGGGAGGAAAGAGGTTAAATTTTGCAACCTTATCCCACATTCCATAATTCATAGGCTACGACTATGACACTTGGAACCGGGATAAATAGTACGACCCAACAAGTTTCTCCTGAGGTCGCAAAGAGGATTGAAGCTTTCATATGACGTGATATATACGTCATGGTTGCCAAACGGCTTTCATTGGAAAATACGTATTTCCCCAAGACTTCAAAATCGGCCTTAATTTACGAAAAGTAATGAAATTAATTCTAAAAGAAAAATCACTTGAAAGAAAACGAGACCGAATAAAAGATAACTTGTCTTTTATAAAAGCAGGAGTATTCCATTTAAGAATTTTAGTGCAAACTTTCAATTTGCTCACGAAAATGATGTCGGTGTACCTGCGGTTCAGCGATCAATTAGACTATCATGCCAGTACAGGAGAGACTAAACGCAAAGCACGGGGTATGAGACCACCTTACCGTCTTACGTTCACGGGGATATGTAGTGCAATAGTAAATACCCAATTACAAGCATATCGCTTGCACATTACTAGGAACTTATTCAATAACTTCAAGTATTAACAGAATAGTGATAACAACGTTAGCTCAATACCCTACTGGAACTCTAAGCAGCAAATATCATTGGTCTTTGGGATTTAGACTCGCATTGTTACTTTGTTTACAAAAGGCCATTGACTGTTTGGCTTTGCACGGCTGGCAGCTTAACATGGTAGAGAACTTAGAGAAATTTTGAGAATGTAACTATTTGAGACCAAGGATGTCAAATATATTCCTGTTGCTATGGAATCTTTGAAATAATTTGAACTATTAAATTTCATGTCAAATTGTTGTCAGTTAAATTTGTTGGCGTTTGCTTTTCCACTAAAAATAAAACAGAATGCATCCAATTGGAAAGAACAAATGTTCAGAACCAGTGCCCCCCCCCCCCCCACCCCCGCACTCTCTTCTCCTAGGCTAGGTAAAATGATTAATCTGCTGACGGTGTTATTTTTTTTTTCAGATATCTGCAGTCAAACAATATACATACCCTTACTACGAGAACATTTTTCAATCTTACAAAATTAGAGACTCTGTAAGTTAAGTTATTTTGATTTGTGGTAAATATTTCATCCCCCTATCACGTGCCCCACAGAAAAGTAGTTGGAAACATATGAATGCATGTTAACTGCTTACGCTCACTTAATAGTGGTCTCTTCACCCAGTACTAATTAAGCGTGTAGTATTCCTTTACTGAAAATTCTATAGAAATAGCCATGGTATAAACCCCGAAGTAATTATTCCGATATCTTTTACGCTGAAGTCCTCCTTTAACTCAATCCATCTGTTGTATTTAGGATTATCTTTATACTCCACAATAATAACTATTAACAAACATTTATGCATACTGCATGTAGTGTTAATTAGTAACAGACGTCCCCGGGGACGTTGTCTTATTTTTGTTTGTTTGTTTATTTATTTCAGGTTCATGACATCAAACAAGATACAGAGTCTTCCAGAAGGCGTATTTTCCTCTCTTATGCAGATAAAAACACTGTAAGTTAACTATGTTGTATTGTGTCTATTCGGGTAGGGAGTAGCACATGTCTGAATACATGCTAACTCATTAGATAGTGAAATGTGACATAAAAATATATCGATTCAAAGCACCGAATTCTATGCGCAAACTACTTAAAAAATAGTAATGATATTAACGCTGTTGAACCTGAGAAGCTAAAATCAGCACAGTCATACCAACATTAAAATGAAGCAAAATATAACTAAATTTCTCGAAGTCGTATTCAATACACTTGTCTGTTTTCGCTCAAGAAAGATTGTCAATAACCAGCGTTCTCTGCGCTGCACGTGATACAAACACCTTCGTCTTCAAGTGACATACAAGGGGAATGTTTTATTTTGCCAGGTACTTAGGATCAAACAACATACAAAACCTTACAACAGGCCTATTTTCGTCTCTTACACAATTGCAGGACCTGTAAGTTAAGCCATTATAGTATGCGGCAGAAGTTACTGTTTGTTTCGTCTATCAAATAAACTGGCAGCGAGAACAAAAGCCGGCAACGTGTCAAGCAAATTATCTTGACAACATTGCAATCGTCGATTATAATAAACGATGTCAGAGAATAGACGCGAAAAATGTTAAACAGGAAGTTCCACTATAAAAGGGCACGCCCCTCGTTCATTTCACACCTTTGCAGGTGTGAGATGCAAATTTAGACGCCGTCCAGTCGTGGCAAGTTGTTGACTCAAGCGCCCTCAGAAAAATATGCCTCAAAATTTTATAATATCACCACAACAATATAAGATAGCAAGTTCTAATTTGTTTAACAAAGGTTATTATGAAAACTAAGACAATTTTATCGGTAAAAGCCGAAGAAAAAGACACATGCTGTTTGTCAATTGTTTACGCTCTGATGGTTGATTGACAACTGAAGGTGAGAATGGCCAGGGGCCCGTTTCTCGAAAGTCCCTTAACTTACCGGACCCGATAAGTGTCTTTGGTGATATATGTTTCTTAACAGAAGTCAATTTTGTTAACCTTTGAATACTAAATTTTAAAACTTTATAATTCTATGAAAACATTGGCCAAGTACCATGTCTGAAATCGCTGTGTAATCGGCGAAAAAAACATTTTAAAATTTTTTATCGGGCCCGGTAAGTTATCGGGTGTTTCTAAAAACGGGGCCCTGGCCAGGCCCCTTTTATACCGGAACATCCTGTTTAAGATTATGGGAGTAATAATATGAAAAATTTTGATTAAAAAAACAATCTCATCTCGTTTTCCTTAGACTTGTACCCTTAAAGGGTAACGTCATTCCAAATAACATGTATTTTTCTAATCTATTCGATAAAAAGTAAACACTGGACTCACAGTAGCTTGAGCTTCTCGACTGCTCAGTTTTGATCCATGCGAACTCGTCTCTGAAGCAGCTCAAAATTCCAATGAAGTACCGCCATTTCGATAAGCACTTAGTAGCCTAGCCGCCTTTTCTTGACGTCATTCCGTCCGAAACACTGTAACTGCGTCCGTCATCACGAGGATGTAGAAGTAGGAGACAATGAAAATATCGAGGGAGTACAAGGTCCATATAGGTGTACCTATGAATGTTGTCAAGTTATGCCAACTCCAAGTAAATATATATTATTTATTGTAGCGAAGAGCTAGAGTAGGAAAACAATGTCGTAGTTTATGAATTATAGGTTATCTCGGTTTCAGAAAAAAAAAATGCTTTTTTATGTCTTACACTTCCGTGCTTGATGCCTTTAATATTTTTTTCACTGTTTGATGGTGTATATCCTGGACTGTGTTAGGAACTGAAACACAGTGTGTAGGCTTCCACCCTAACATAAAGTCTCCTGTCCCCTTTCCAATGCATAATCGGCATAGGCGATAGTACGAACTTTAGAGGCAGTCTTCGGTAACATGTCAGTTGTAAATACACCCGAGTCTATGCTTTTTACACCCCAAACTAACTTTAGATTCAACGTATGTAAGTGGTACGCCACCATTCAGATATCCCTCCTTTTGAGACAACAATTTTGAACTAATTTAACGAACAACTCCACTGCATATAAGAATAACTTATGTACTTTGGTTGTTAGGGAGTTGTCGTTTAATGCTATTTCACATCTACCCAAAGACGTGTTTGCCAATCTGACCGATCTCGACACGCTGTAAGTTATATAGACTAAATCTGGTAAAAAAACGAAAGTAACCCAGCATTTTAAGGCACTGAAGTGTTATTCAGATATACTGCTCACCCGATCGCCTCTTTGCTACCAAGACGACAACAAAAGCAGTTCACTAATCACAGTCTTATAAGTGAGTGATGCCCTAGGTAATCGAATAAGCACCCAACTCCCCGCCCGATTAAGCGCCCCCTCCTTCTGCCAATATTTGAAAACAGCGCATCCCCTCCCTTTCTATTTGGGTCAGGACTTAAACAACGAGGACTAGCTATAAAGACGGTGGTCGTGTTTATAACTGGTCATTTTCAAGTTTAATCGGGCTTAACTACAGTGCAATGATTTGCAATCGACGGTTCTTGATAAAGCCGTGGATTTTTGGTGGATGCGAAACTCCAACCTTAAAGGAATATCATTCAGTGTAACATTCGTCCGAGTTACACAAGGTAAAAAAATTGAACAAGGAGATGGGCAGGAGCTAAAATTTAAGATGTCTGATGATAATCCATCTGGAAATCGGCGGCAAGCAGAAACAGTGCTGAGGCTGAAATAACCGAAGCTGCAGTGGATCGTTTTCTTACGTGTTCTTTTAAAGATATTTTAGTGTTATATTCTGTTGCGTGTTTAAGGATATGTTTCTAGAGTTATTACGATAAAATTAAAGTTTTGTGATCCTGCTTGCACACTTCTAAGGTGCGTTGTTTTTGGAAAATCCAAATCCGGAATTTTAAATCCAAAATTGAATTTACGTATCTTTGCAAAAATCCAAAACCAGATTATGGATGCAATGATCAACACCGGAGGAGGATTCTTTGGATCCTATCTAAAACTTGGATTAATGGCGTGAGTCGTTTCTTTACTTCAGATCCGAAAAGATGAATATAGCCAGCGGTAGCTCAAAACAGTTCATATACTTGCATGACGTATTGGACTGCATTTTCCGCTCTTTAAACCATTTTGGAATTCAAAGCATGGACGACGATGAGAATTCAACAACCGCCATTAGATGTCAACCTATAGCTTTGCAAACAAGCCTGTAAACGCAATAAGCAGCTCTGGGAACGTGGATTCGATCTAGTGCAACTGAACTTAGGGTTTCCATGGATCCAAAGGGTGATTTATAGTTGTTTCCTGAGCTCCACTTGTGGGCTACCCCTGATCTTCCCTAAGATGTGGTAGGGCTCGCAGGTTGCCAAGAGATACGAAAATACCTTGATATACGGAAATGACTGTAGAAGTCATCCGCGCTACCGGTGGATGATATTTTCGAAGTAAAATTCATTTCGGAACTCTTTTCTTTCCCGCGTTTCTTCTGACCAGGAAAGCCGCCAAAAAACGTCACCTTTTTTTCGGCGAGCTTAACGTTTTATCAAACAGGTAATCGCCCAGAATAAAATCAAAGAACATCTTCAGTAATCTCGAAATTATCAGTAATCTCGAAATTATCAGCGGCAATCAGCGGTATTCCGGTGAAAAATTAAACATAGGTGGGCTCGTTTTATAAACATGATACATTTTTGGATACATCTTTTTTTTTTTTGGTAATGAAAAATCCTAATTAACGATCCGAATTTTCTTTATCTGAGATGTTGGATTTTCCAACACAAAACAAACGCAGCCTTACTGCCTCACATTTTAACCATTTTTTTTTTCACTTTTTGTTGTTGTATGATGATTATTTTTGTCAAAATGCTCTGAAAGCTTTCTAGGGATTCACTCCGCCTTCTTCAATCACTTCAAAAAATGTTATGACAGTTTTTTTTTTGGCGAGAGGAAAGACGCGCTAGCATAGAAGAACCGATCGAAATTTATTACAATGTCAGACAAGCCTTGAATACATCTCCATTCATTTTGATCGTCATTGATGGTTGTTAATTAAGAACAGTCAGAAACAAAACCTGGTTTCCAAACTTTTGCAGTTGACCAGCGTATGCATGTTGTGTGCTTTTTCAGGCTTTTGGCATCAAATGCTTTTCAAGACCTTCCCACTGGTGTATTTTCTACTCTTACGCGATTAACAGATCTGTAAGTTACTTTAGTATAACCTGTCGCAAAGATTTCATCATGTATCTTCTTGGATAAGAATGCAACGTCCGAGTAAATATAAACTTGTTAAAAAGGATTGAGTTGCATCGAATGCCAGTAAAATGGATGACATCTCTTCATAATAATAATAATAATAATAATAATAATAATAATAATAATAATAATAATAATAATAATAATAATAATAATAATAATGTATTATTTAGTGAGTGACACAGGCAAACTCGGAAAAAAGGATCATTAATAATTCTTCCGTGAAAAAAAAGAAAAAAAAAGAACTAAATATGGAAACAGCCATATTTTATCCGGTAAAAAGAGTAGCGAAGCGAAAATCAACTTTGTAGTCACAAAATACTCCGAGATTCGCGGAATATTGTTGCAGTGTGTTCCAGGATGTTCTTTTTTCCGCCATTTTAATTTGCATATCGGACGAAATTGTTCCAAAACCTCAGAACACCTCTTAAATTTACCAAATGTAATCGAACCCGATAAGGGAACACTAAAATGAGATAAGAACATGATAAGCATAGGCAAGCTTTAGTATACTTCTACAGAGGTTGCGGGAGATTGCAGTCCTCCCAACATTTCTTTTAATTAAGGGCTGTTGATCCGCTTCATAGATTTACTGTAACATTTTGTATTAGGGGGTTAGTTGTAAAGAAAATACGGTACTGCGTCTGCGCCAGGGAGTTGAATCGCTGTGACGAAGGACTAACAATGGAAACGTCAGCACCTGAATCTCTTTACGGTGGTCAAATTACCTTAGCAACTCTGTTGATAACACCGAGCTTCATGCAACATTTTGTCTCCATTTCATTAGCACATGTTAAAGAAAAAGCTAATTATTATATATTGCAGGGATCTGACCAATAACAGTCTTGTTGTGCTACCAAACAAAACATTTGAAGGTCTGATTAACCTGAGGGGACTGTAAGTGAAAACTAATTATTAATACCAGAAATGTGAAATGATTAATGCTTTGAATGCATGTGTTGACTGTCTTCATTCACCCTAACATATGCTTTGCACATCGAGGAATGATCCCAAAAACTCGGATTTTTCAGAAAAAACGCCTTCTAAAAATTTTTTTGGTATGAAACAAAGAAAAAAAACTATTAACAACAACAACTATTCGAAAAACTATGGGAGTCCAAAAAGAAAATTAAAGGTAACAACGCATTTTTGAGAGAAAAGTACGATTCAATATAAATAAAAACCTGTCGCGATTGCTATGTATTACAAAGCATTTTAGAATTATCGTTGCTTAATTTTGTGGAAAAAAAATGCATGATTGCCCCCTAATGTTGTGTATGGGTTCCAACAGCCCTAGACCACCTGTTATTTAACGGCCGTGAAACACTCTGAAGTTCGTTTCTATTAGGCTGCACAGTCGTTAGAACAGCTAATACCTCATTGGAAATTATAACGAGATCATTCTGGGATAGCGGAATAGAAAGATGACTAAAGTTGTCAATTTGGGTTGGGGGTAGGAGATGCGGTGTAAGCGACGGTGACTGATCACTCAAACCCGATACAGAAATCGTTTGAAACTACGCCCTACCCTTTGAAAATATTGCCCACTGGTTGGTTAGTGCAAACGAAAAAAGGCAGATTTATTGGCGAACTCTTGAACTAGTACAAGCAGTGTTAAAGTGCAACTAGAAACCAAAATCGTTTTTGCTAATATGTAGTCCTTGGTTAGTAGATTGTTTCTGCTACTGAAACGTTATTGTAGCATTTTTCCTTCAACGTTTTAACCTTTTCTAATTTTACTTTTTTTAATTTTGTAATTGGCGATGAGCATCAAATGTGTCACGCGACTAAAAGAATCACTTGCGTTTTGATAAAGAAATTGTAACGATTGCACAAGGTTGGCACACGAGAAGAACGGATTGAACTAAAACATACACACAACAATAAACTTTACTTGAACCACACACCATGAAACCTGGACAGCATGGTCCTCAATAAGGCTAAGCAAGTTTTGTACACAACTGGAAGTGAAATTACACGTATTTGTCCGCCTCAAACGAGGGGAAGAAAAATCGATAGCGAGTTTATTTTTTTGATTTTCATACGAGAACAACATGAAGATTCGATCACGCAAATAAAAAAAAAATCTGTCGTATACACTTTAAGTCATAACAGTAAAATGAAGAGTGAAACTGGACAAGACTATCACTTGATCCTCTTATACGTTTGAGATTCAATTCGCCATGCAGGTTATGTACGTTATTTAGATGGAATTGCTTTGGCATAAGCCTGTTTTACCTGCTGTTTTCATCCTGACACAAGAGAAAAAATCAGAAAAGTAATGCAAAATCACTGTCAAAGTTTAGTTTTTCATGTTGTATTGCTATTTAGTGATCAATAAACTAGATCAGCCAGGTGTTTGATTTCTGATTTTGCGTTTCTGATCTTGTGTCTCGGTGCAAATTATTCTCTTCTTTTCTGCAATGTTTGGCAAACAAGATGCAAACAAAGTTCGCCGTCTGAACCAGCCGTCCTCCCAAGTTGCTCCAGAGTCAAACTTAAACGAATTAGGCTCGGTGCAGTGAGTGGAACGGCGTCTGAAAAAGGCCTAAGTACTAGTTCCACCATGAAATAAACTAACAACGTTTGTTTTTCCTTCAGGTATCTGGACTCAAACAATATTCAGAACCTGTCCGCCGGTGTCTTTTCTACACTTACACGTTTAAGAGGACTGTAAGTAACGTTATTGTAAACTGTGGCAAACATTTTATAACTCCTTCGTAGTAGGAGAGAAATAGGAGGTCCTTTAAGGTAAAGACACGGTTTGTGCTCACGAATAAGGAACATTTCGTACAGAAAACAATCAACTTTGCCGGAGCATTTCTTAAGAATGTCTTCCGTACGAAATGTTCCTTATTCGTGAGCGCAAACCGTGTCTAATTATTCAAAAGGACTCGATAAAAGCAAAACTCTTCACCTAGCCTCAAGGGGCTACGAACTTGAACTTGAACATCAATATTCTTGTTATCTGTTGAATATTATATTTTGACCTGATGATGGTGTCATGAGGACACCGAAACGTTGTCTTAAATATGATTCTACCCGTAATTTTCATCATCAAATTGATAACATCATCATGCCTGATATTAATATTTCCACCTATGATAATATACCAATGATATTAAATGTTTAATTGGTGTCGTTATGAATCCGCAGCTACAATAGCTAGGTAAGTGATAATTTCAATTCAGTTGCATTCGAAAATAAAAGAACAAACGAAGGAAACCATCCTGATAAACCACCCAGGTTATTAAGTATCTGTTTGCGATTTTATTTGCATCCATCGGGTGAATAAAATGAAATGGAACTGGTCAAACTTACATATACTCGTAGAAATAAGGAACATCTTTAAAACAGTCACATTTTACCGGCGCAAATACAAGATAATTCAAGGGAACAATGACCTGAAATGAAAAAAAAAATAAAAAAAAAAAACCAATCCTACAAGCTCGTCAACTTATAATTCTGATAAACTCCATGGCAAAAGAAATTTTAAAATATAACGAGATAATTTTGTGATACACGAAATTTAAAAACAACGCTTGCGGTGTGCAAAGCCTTTTGGCTGAACATAGGTCTTTAAGAGAAAACAACAGCGTGGCAATGATAAATGTTTTTATGGTCATTGTTTACAATGGGAGGATCTACTTGCGGAAAGACGCTGTGAATAAACATAAAAGGTTTGGTATAATCGTCACTTCAAAAGAAAACCGCAAAAACACTGATTTTAAAAATTTAGTAAAGTGGCTCATGTAATTCTTCCTTTTGAGGATTGAGAGTTCATTTTTAAAGTAAGTGTACACACTCAACCAAAACAACAGTAATAATAGTCTAATATTCTAATATGTTTAATAAGGGACTACCAAGGAGGAAATTGAACCTTACGTTTCGCAGGTATTTTTCCTCAAATGCTCTTTGGCAGCTACCCGGTGATGTGTTTTCCAGCCTGATAAGCCTGAAAACACTGTAAGTGAAAAGAAGTTAAAGTTAGAAACCGTGTTACACTTGTCACATTCACTCTCTTTAGCGTTAGAATTAAAAATAAATTGTTCAGTAAGTTTAACAAGACCGTAATGGTCTGGTGGACAAAATCAGTCGATAGACAACCTGCGATAGGTGTATACCAAATTTACAATTAAGATTATAACCACTCTTGCTCGTCCAATTTTCTAACTAGCGCATAAATAAATAGTAAATAAGTAACATGCCTTAATTCGATCAAAAGGCAAAATTTTGTACGTTAAGTTACATTAACATTTAAAAATACATATTTTAACTAACAACATGCCTTAATTCAAAATATTTACATTTTAAATGACTAGCTACTCTAAATGACATCAATGTACATTCAACTGACGCCACCAGTTTGAGCTTTCCTTATTTTAAAATTATATTCGCCAAGTGACAAAAGCCAAGTTATTTCAGGGAGCAACTTGAAACATTGCGTTAGAGGCCATAGAAAATTACAACGTCCCAAGTGCAAGTGCTATCCTAAATCGTGAAAAATTCTTCAATTTCTGGTTGGGAGGGCGGTGTTATAGCAAAACGTAAACTCTAGTGAAGAACAGAACGCAAGTATCAAGGATAGAAATTGCTAACGAACTGGCGATTTCTAGAAACTATTATATATGTATGCAGTTTATAATTTAGCTAAGGAGCACTCTATTAGTTACACCTGCCACCCACCCTTACATATACTTAAACACTTTAATTACAGCGTGTTTTCAATGGTAATGGATTGGAGAAATATAAAAATAAAACGTTTATGCAATTGATTAAGTTCGTTTCATCATGTTTTGGTCTGCGTGAAATGTTGTTTCTGCTATGCTGGATGTCAGTATTGATAACGAGGCAAATTAAGGTAGATATTGTTGTGAACTCGTTCGTCAGCGAATGACTTTCGCTAGCCAATCAAAGTTGAAATTCAAAATTCATTAATTTTTTAAAGATGGCATTGCGCCTAAAAAAAGCTCATTAAACTTTATTAGTTTACTAATGCTATTAATGCAGCCGACGTAAGTCTTAGATTGTTTGCCTATTGTAGTTTGCGCATAAGGAAACAAAACACAGAATTTAGAAAAACTTTCATAAAAATGAAATATGGGTGTTAATGTACACTCTGCGCCCCTTGAAATACTGGGGCCAGATTCACGATTTGCTTCGGTATTATATTTTCACAGGTATTTGTCCTCAAATGCTTTCAACTCACTGCCTGACGGACTATTTGCCAATCAGAAAAACTTAAAGTTTCTGTAAGTGAAACGACATTTGCGTAGAAATGTGTTTGGAGTTTTTGCCACTGAAAAGAAGCGACAACAAGAACACAAAAATATCGACAAAATAATAACAACAACAACAACACCAACAAGTACGATTGTTTCACGTCTTTATATATTTGCCTGACCTTACCAAGCTTAGCCGTACAACAAGCAAATAAACTTGCATAGGGTTGCTGAGTCTTGTATCGTGGATTTGGTGTGTTCAGAACGAAGATTGAAGTAAGCTTAAGATTTAAAGAATATAATACACTCTTTTATTGTCTTCCACTTTTATGAGATCTTCCCAGATCTTTATAGTTACTTGACTAGTAATTTTTTTTGTGTGCATATTTTGTTCAGGCATCTGAAGTCAAACAAGATTGCATTCTTTACTACGGCTATTTTCCTGCCTCTGATTAATTTGCAAACTTTGTAAGTTTAAAGCTAACTTAATTTTATACCACTCTACTTCGTTTTTACAAACATTTTTTTTCTTTTTCGTGAACATTATCTTCTTATCGTCCACCTTTCTATCAGATTGGACTGTGCCGCATCATGTAAAGATACACAACATGCTCAAGATGATGCTTACTTGTATTCTAAGCCCGAAGCCGTCATTACATCAATAGTACATGTACATGAGATTCAGGAGCTTTCTCCTCCTGGAAATGTTGGAATTTTTGTGTTTATGACTTCCCTAGGTTACTCTTCTAGGTCTTTTCATTCAAGCCAATGTTAATTTCATTTCATATAACACTCGCAACGGAATACGTATACATGAATTTTATGCCTTCCTAAAACAGTGCGAAAAAAGCAGGAGAATTTCATTCTACACCAGGAAAAAAAATAAAATAGAGTAGGAGTTGTTTTAGAATCTATCAGGACCCAGAAAGGACAGAATAATCCACCAGGTCAGGTACCGGTTTCGCTTGGTCTGTTTCTGAGGGGTGCTTTCCTCCTTACTGTACTACTAATAAGAAAAGGCTTATTTACACGTACGGATTAATCGGGCTATTTGGGCCATTTTGAGTAAGAAAATCAGAAAAGGAAGGAAAGTCAGCAACCGTGACAGAGCTACAGACTAGGTATTAGGCCAATTTGCTAGGCAACAGGAAAAGAAATTCGCCGACAATTTAATTTCGTGGGAAGAAATGACGAGAACTGTTGACAAAACGGAAGGTGGCCTTAAGGTGGCCGAACACAATTTGCGCGCGCTTTACAGATTCTGTTAGTGATGCTATTAAGCGCGCGCTAGGGTTGTGGTACGCTAATACGGCGGTCAATAAAGTGATCCCTCAATTTCACATGAATTGGATAATAAAGTTAAATTTGGTCTTAAATAACTAAGTTTCTCATTTCTGGACACTTTTTCTTTTCTTTCCAAGCAAAAAAATTCATTCACTAAGACATTATGCATGCTTTCATCTTTGCCACGAAACCCAATTAAGGCCACGCATGCGCATTAGACCAAAAAATTGTGACTGGTTGTTTTCGTGGAAAAGAACTGTTTTCTAAGGAACCGCTCATTAGAATTTCGTGACATTTGGCATGAAAATAGTTCCCTAAAAGCGTAACTCGTCTACAAAGAGAAACTTAAATCTAACAGAGGGTAACTTCACAAAACATGTAAATGCAAAATCGATATTTACAGGAGATCTCTCTGTTAAAATTACATGAAAGTAGTGCAACTGTGTCAGTGTTTTGTGAGTTTTTCTGGATACAAAAAATGGAAAAAATCTAATGAGTACATTTTCTAAAAATAAAGGAAACCTATTATTTATGGACGGTTAATATTTCTCTGCGTTGCTATGGAAACGGTACTTAGCTCAACAAGACGTATGAAAATAAATTCCTTCTTAGTTAGTCTTACCCCATTCCAATTTTGGGCGTCCAGAAGTACATAGTTTCCAAATAGCGTCTTCTAACACCTGTTCACTAAAAAACTGTATTCGGCCACCTTAAAGTGCCACTACGATCAAAATTTTGCACCCTTTTTTTCTTCAGCTTTGGAAAGTAGAAGTGATTAATACTTACCACGCCAAATTTTACATCGAAATTCCAACGGGAAGACTATCTATTTTAAACGCGAAGTTCAGCTTCGCTGTGCCGCCATTACTCGAACGACAAATGGCCGTGAACCACATAGAGAGCTGGATCTAGTTGCACCGACAGAAATATGGCCTGCTTTCGTATGTTCGATCTCGCTGAAAGAGGCGACGTCTTTTCATATTAGTGGCTCAAGGGCCGTCTTAACAACGCTGACGTATTGTGGGCACCCGAAAGAAACCTCATGGTGGTTGTTTGAACATTTATGGTTCTGAAATGTTCAAAAGGGGGTAATTTCTGCAGACAAATCGTCTTGTTGTACTAAATAGATATCCTCTTGACGACTTCGAGGGAAACTCAAACGCAAGAACTGCCATACAATGCTACTGCCTTGAGGCTTACTTTCCAGGGTTAAGCGAGGGACTTAGTGAAGCGATTAGGCCAACGTAACTAATCGGAAATGAACTGTTTTCGTGAATGCGTGCAAAGAAAAAAAGTGGCGCGGAGTGGTGGCGTGTATGTTTTGTTTATAGCTTATTGTGATGCTTTGTTTGTCTAGTGTTCATTACGTCTACTTCCTTTAAGTGTCATTCTTTGGTAAAATAAAAGTGCATAGATACTTCATTTTAGTTTTGTTTTTTAAATAACTGCTGGTGGTATAATATTGATAATCAACTGCCTCGAGTTTTTCGAATGCCCTCCTCGTACAAATCACCCAACACATTTCTGAAAGACTTATATGTCGAATATAGAATGCACAGTAAGGCTAGATTTTTGATCTGTATTTAATGAGCAATTGTAATTAAACTGATTGTGGCATTGGCATGAAAAATCCATCTCTATATATTGAAACAATCACATAATATGTGAAAGTACAGGTCAGAAGAAATTTACAGGTAACTTTCCAGCTGATGTAGACCAACTGACACACAAATTTGCAAAATTCTCTAATGCAACCTTCATTGATTACTGTGAGTCAAAAAGGTCTTGTGGCAATCCTATTTGGGTCTGTGTTATAGACTAATTATAAAAATTATCTCTTATTGAGCAATTTGTTTAAACATCACTTGTACATGTGCTTTGACTGTACCTTTGTGCAGCCTTGCAGTGAATAATATTATGGATGAAAGTTATCTTCTAGGACAAGTCAAGATAATATCCACAATTTAAACAATATTAGTTTGTGCTAAAGGGAACAAATGAACTAAACTGACAAAATTATGAGATATTATTTTGCCCAATACCCTATTCAGTGCTTGGTAAATAATTTTCATCTTCGTGTTTGAATTATAAATTTTGTATTTGTGCTTTCGTTTGTTTTCTGAGCAAAGTCTGTTATATGGACAGCCAATTTTATAGCAATTTTTGTATAACATAAAAAAAAATTCTAACAAAAGTCATGCACTGTTCTGGTATATATACAGTTTCACAGTTACAAAAGATTCCTTGTCCAGAAGAATGGGCCAGGATTTTACACCAAGGTTTACATAGTACATAATGTGCAAATTTATAAATGGAAGGGAGAGGAGGAGAATTGACAGCAAATTTTGCAATATTTAGCATTGATATCATATCAATATGACAAGTAAGTACTGGTAATGTTTGCAGCGGACTGTGTGCAGTAGTGGTTGGACACGGTCCGCAAAGCATGCTGGGGCGAGTTGTCGGTTCGTGGTCAGTTGTAACAAACCTTTGTGCTGTGCAGATCTCAAGGAATGACAAATTTTCGCTTCAAAAAGGCAGAGAATCGGTTACTGAGTTCGGTAATTTATTCGATAAGTTTTCTCCGGTTACTGTAAGCGCACATCGACTGACTAATTTAACGCTCAAAACGTTGGGTTTACACGGCGATCTTAGCGATCGATCGATCGAAAGCCGGTACAGCCGAAACTGCTCCATGTAATCAGTGTAATTACCACTTCCATACAATTGCAAAACCAATCCTGTCGTCCTTATATGAAATCGTACCTTTTGAATTATAATGTACGATCACGGGCTCCAAAATCTGGCAATGAAATATTCAGAGTTCATAACTACTGGAATCCAATTCTGGTGGAAATAGCCGAATATTATAAAACAAAATGAAGTAAACAAGGATTGTAGGGAAATGAAGATTTTCACGGCCTTACTGGATAGGAATTTCGTTTAACCATTCTGTATACTGGTTGCCAATGAGACTGGGACATGGAAAAAAGCTCTCACACAAGTTCAGCTTGCAAGAGTCATAAATTTTAGCCACACAGGAGTACTAAATTAGTAAATATATGTTTGACATAACAAGTTCTTCAATAATAATTTGTTTTATTACATCACATGTTGCATGAGGGAAATGAAAACATCAAATTGATCTTGAATGAAATAAGTCAAAAAACCTTGTAAACAATGCCAAATACTCTACCTTCCTTTACTTTGTAAGACCCTTACTTTGTAAGAAAAGACAGTGTATCGGATCAAGGTGAGGGGCCCTGGGTGCATGCTCCCTCTTTAATTATATATTTAAAAGAAAATAAGGCCTTTTAATACAAACATCAATACACAAAACAATGTTATGGAGATTATGTACATTAGTACCCTCAAACATAGAGAGTGTGAAAGCCAAATAGTAAGGTGGTAAGGAATCACAAATGAACAATAAAAATTCAGAGTAAGACAAGTACAAATAGGTGCTCAAAAATGATTCCATAGTCCAACAAACTATGATAGCACACAATATAAAAATATTGACTTCACAAAAGTTTTGCCCCCCCCCCCCCCCCCATCCCCCTTTCTCATTACTACAGTGGTTCAGCCTTATGAAAAACTCCAAAAAACCTGTGAGCAATATTCTCTTTGATCTTGGAAGATTTCTAGTTCAGTACTAACAAGACAGACTACCAACTATCAAATCTATGTTTTTATTTTATTTCAATAATAACAATCACATTAATAATGAAAACTGCTGTACATATTGCACATGTAACTCATAACTTGGCAAAGGGGCACAGTATTATAGTCACACTAGATGTCCTCCTCTCTTTTACATGTACTAGTCACCTTAAATCTACAACATATCTATGATGATTATGTTATTGGATAATTTGGAGAAATATTGAAATACAAATTGAGGGGAACTCTGCTCACAAGGCATGCCCCCCACTCATAAACTAAGGGCCTGTTTGCATCGAAGTGTATTTTGTACACCAATGTGAAGGTGGATGACTCGACATAGTTTGCAGAGCATACCAGAGATTTCAGCCACTGACAATAGTCAAGTGCAATTGAGATCAAACTTGGCAAAGGAGGACAGTATTATAGTCACATTAGATGTCCCCCTCTCTTTAACATGTTCTTGTCACTTAAAAGCCTACAACATATCCAATAATTATGTAATTGGATTGGAGAAATATTGAAATACAAATTGAGGGGAACTCTGCTCACAAGGCATGCCCCCCCACTCATAAACTAAGGGCCTGTTTACATCGAAGTGTATCTTGTACACCAATGTGAAGGTGGATGACTCCACATAGTTTGCCGAGCATACCAGAGATTTCAGCTACTGACAATAGTCAAGTGCAATTGAGATCAAATTAGCATTTATCTTCTTTGAAGGTCATCTTGCAAATCAGCTGTCAATCCCTTTTATTAACAACACAAATTACATACAATTTATACACAATTATATATTAATACAATAAGCACAGAGGTAATAAGCCAAATCATCAATAGAGATTTCATATATGCTTGACTTTTGATGTAAAATATATGCCTGAAGTGACCAAATATTTTCTTGTATGGGAATATATATGCGTTATTGACCAAGCGTGAGGTCAAGATGGCTGGATATTGGCCAAGTTCTTTTTTTGCGTTTTTATGGACCGAGACGAAGTCGAGGTCCATAAAAACGCAAAAAAAGAACGAGGCCAATATCCAGCCATCTTGACCGAACAAGCTTGGTCAATAAAGGATTTATTATATGGCTTTACCATCAAGTTAAAACTACAACAACAAAACAAATGCAAAACACGGCATGAAACTGCTCTACTCGGAAAGAAATTCTTCTTAGCCGGCCGGTGCAAGATTTATTTTCAGTGCATTTTTGGATTAGCATGTAATCGTGGAAAACAAGGAATCCTAAATTATCTTAGGGCTCTAACTTTATAATGGTTTAAAGGGAGTATACAATTATTGAGAACGAAAAATTTAGATTTTCGCAAGAGCGGGAAGATTTGAATAGAATCTGGCAAACTCGCCATTTTCAGCCGATCGCGCGGTGGCGTAAATAATAAACTGAAAAATTTTTACACAGTTTTTGGCTTCCAATCATTAATTCTTGAATGAAACAATAGATTTTGAGATTATATGCAAACATAAGCCGAAAAAAAGAGCAGGTAAATCAGAAAACTGGGCGAAACTTTGACAAGATTTTGTTGTTTAAGCCGAAAAAAAGAGCAGGTAAATCAGAAAACTGGGCGAAACTTTGACAAGATTTTGTTGTTTACAACAAGCAAGACGCGGCTAAATTAAAAATGTGAGCTTCTTCGGCGAACTTAAAAAAAATACTTTCCTGAACTGCTTTAAACACTAACCGCAACTTCCACTACGCTATGATTTAAATACAGTCATTGCAAACCTAGAGAACTTATCAATTTGGCACTCGACTTGAGACCATAAGTTTTTCAAAATCAATTCTATCTAAAATACTACACGCAGAGCAACTCACCGATTCAACTCACATTCATTGTAGCTGAAACAAAGTTTTCACTACACCAGGACGATTCCATTCTCTTTCCTTTCCTTTAGGTAAATGTTGAGAGTTTACCGAACTTTTTAGTAAGCGCTTTCCCCCAAAACAACGAGAAAATCGAAGAAAACCCGCATTTTTGTTGGGATTAAACTTTCGATGCCAAGCGGACGGGCAACGGGTAATCCCGAGCGGGCAAGATGGCTCCATCTTGCCCGCTCGGGTAGCCAATCACAGCGCAGGATTTGACTCATCTTGCCCGCTCGCGGAGCCAGCCATATAATAAATGGAAATATATACAGTCAGTTAATGCATAGAGTGTATAAATAACAGCTCAGGCATGCAAATTGTTGTACAAGCATACAAGATATACTTTAAAAGTATAAGTAGAATGTAATTTCTGCACAACTGATTCTTAATTTATGGAACTAAGTTGCAAGTGTTTCCCCTTTTTAGTTATTAATTTTTCTGTGGATCTGTGCTTGTGATAATAATATTTCCGATATTTTAGTCGACATCTACCAACAGTCCATAGCCCTGAAGCCTCAACATTTTTGTCCTGAGGTGAAATAACGCTAGCAGGTCATTTAGAACAGCTGGCTAGAGCTTTCACTTGAGCTTTAGTTGCAAACCTAGACACAAATCAAGTAAAGAGGAAAACGTCACAATAAATCTTTGTGTTACATCGTGACTCGCTTATTGTTTGCTCCTCACAATCGCCAAAATTTAAACGCACATAGCAGAAAAACGGTGAGAGGTGCGATGGGGTGCGATGCCTTAAAATCCAAGAGCAACTCTTTATTAAACAAATGGTGTAACTTTTTTTCCTGGAACCCTGACGATATAGCGTCAAAAAGCAAACGCGTTCATTGATCATTGCACGTGGAGAAAAGCGGCCATATTGGACAAGCTTACGAGTCGAATATTGACGACAATAACTAAGGAAATTATGAGAAAATACAATCACTGGTCACCTACATACCTCGTCACTTGTTGAATCCTTTCATTTGGAAGAAAAGCCGTCTACACGGTAAATAAAACAGTAAATAAGACGAAGCAATCATTCGCGTGAAGATCCTTCCTAAAAACGCTGGTGAAAGAATACGGTGATGTGATTGGCCAATTACTGCTACCATGATGCTCTTCGGACCGTGTCCAACCACCACTGGACTGTGTGTGTGTAATTTTTAAAAGTTTCTATACCCATGTCAACAAGAACCACAATGCTGCAAGCATGGTGAGAGTAGACAGCTAGACTGGCCTCTGACTTCAGGGGTAAACTTACCTTTATACAGGAAAGGCTTTTGGCCATTGGGATCATGGCATGCATTCTTGTGCTCTGGGTATTGTCTCATTGTTGAAAATGGTTATCAGAGAGAGCCACAGCAAAAGGCGTACCTTTAAATTTGACCTTAGAAACTGCCAACATAGCTGATAGGAGAGTCTTCAAAAAAAAAATCTCCAGGATATAGTTCAAGCACATTAATATAAACAGCAAAGAGATTATGGAAATTGTTAACTGATGCCCAATTATTTTATTGGCTTGTTCATAGTGAGGGAGATTTAAGTGTTATGTCATAACAGCAACAACGAACACAAAACAAAAAAGCCCCCTCCGTCCCCCCAAAACAAAATATGTGGTATTATTGGCATAAAAATGGCTCTGATATTTAGAGCTGGCCCTGTTCTTGGTTCTGGTCATTTCTGGTAAAATCGCCGAGAATAAAAGGTATATCTGTGGAATGTGTGGTCATTCTTTCATAACTATAATAATTCAATTTTATGTCGTGAACTTTGTCTGATTTTGTGGGAAAATACACAATGCTGACATTACAGCACAGTGTTATGCTGGCTCTTCACACTCAACATGTAAAGAGATTACAATTATAGTGTTAGTTTTAAATGAGATCAAGAGGCTGGTTTGCTTGTTTCACTCAGATTCACGCATCCTCATTGACCAAGGAACAAACATTATTGAAATAAATATGGGTGAGATATGATGCAAACCTATTAAGTTTCCTCCTTAGCTGTCCCCCTTAACTTTCTTATTAATCCTTAGTTTTCCAGCTGCATTGAAGGGCGTTACATCAACTTGTCAAATGTTCCTTGGACTGTGGCTTTAAAATATTAGGCCCCTCATGATTACTTCATTCACTGCTTGAAAGTTGTTGTTGTAGAATGAGGAAGGGATATAACCAGGCAATACCTGGTAGATTACAACCTTGTAGTATTGTAATTTATAATTGAAATTCTGTAGATTACAGCTATAGCTACCCACTTTTCAACTGAAGTCAATTATACATCATTTTAGTTTGTCAAAGCTTTATTGAACTGTCAGGAGTTATCCATCCTATTCAATAATTTGTTGCACAAGTGCTTTTGCGAATAGTGATCATAAGGTTCTGTTCACTAAGCCCCCCAAAAACAAACCCATAATATTAAATAACCATATGTCTACCTCCAGTACAGTTGCTGAGTAAATGCCGGAAGTGAATATTCCTTTTGTTCTTCGGCTTTCATGTAAATCGCAGGCTTGAATAAGCTGTTTGCGTGTCTTCGAAGCGTATTCTTTGAAGTCATACGACTCCAAATCCACCGCCAAGGAAATTATAATCCCAGATATTCGGTAAAATTGTCCTTTAGATCGCTTTTCACCAAACTGTTTATATTCACTTACTTTAGGATTTATGATTACTGAGGTTTGCTGAGTTCTTACAAGGAACGCTCGATGTTTCATGCGTGTATGACGTCACACAAAGATCTCATAAAAGCAACCGCTTTGTAGAATCACCACGGGCGTCACTTTGCCGTCGGAGTAATGGCGGACGGGTTTTCGACGGTTTTCGGCCACTTATTCCGAACATCAGTAAGCTTGTTTAAAGCTAATAAATAGCTATTTGTTCGATTACGAACTCATTGAATGGATTGGAACACGAAAAGGGGAAAAATAGAAATAAAAATTTTCGTCGTCGTGGCACTTTAAAACAGTCGAGATCTCGACAATGTGTTTCACAACTCTTATCTCTTATTCTTCTTAATAAATTCTTTTTAGGCAGGAACAAATGATAAAGCAAGTTGGGGTGCATAAAATAATTTTGGAGTTTAATCTCTGTTATTTCTTAAAAAATAGTTGCATTTTGCTTCCAAAGTCGTTTAGAACGGTACAAAAGGTATCTTCTACAATAAAAGAAATACAAATATTATTCCACAAATAAAGTAAATGTTCAATAATACTCATTAATAATTCATTAGCCCTTTGACCTATCAAATGATCGATAAAACATCAGTGGTTTTAAGATCCGATAAAACCCTCCGCCTTATTATTATGCGGCGTTTATTATTTTTCTCCCATGTTAATTTGCAACGTCATAAAAGCATCATTGTTATGAACTCTCTTGACACACGCTTTTCCATGAATGTTTTTTGAAGCCGTTCTAAAACAACTCGGTTGCGTCTCGTGGTTTTAAATCCCGATAAAACACTGTTGCTCGTGTTTTAAACATTTCATAATGCGCCTCAAAAAATTTTTTTTAACAACAGACATTTCCCGTATCCCGTTTGTTAATAATTTTATTTCTGCATTTCATTATTTTAACAGTTTTATGCTTCGTGGAAAATAGAGAAATGTTTCGAATCCCGTTTGTTAATAGCTGCTTTCGCTTTTCATTCTTTTTATTTCAACTGATGGAATTTGTATTGTTGAAGTAAGGTAGCCAAAGTTGGATTAAAGAAATGCTACGGCATAATCTTTTTTCAGGGATTTGTCCTCAAATGTCATTACTTCAGTTCCAGACGGTTTATTTTCCAACCAGAAAAACTTAATGCACCTGTAAGTAAAATGTTATTTTGACTGCATGCAAAGACCCGTGAGCGCTCCGGTTAAGAATACAAGCCTATAGATAATTTTGAAGGTTCTAAAATTCTCGGCCAAACCAGGAAATCATAATTTGTTGGATAAAAATCTGCTTCCACTGTGAGACCTTAAGTAAATATTTACGAATATAAACGTGAATTACTCTCCCATCTCTACGGAGCATCCAATGGTTGCCAGACCTTATGCGGACATTTGCCTCTCGTTTATTTTTTCATTCACTCATTTATTTTGCCATTAACCAGAAATTCAACAGCAGGAACACATTAAAGATAATGTACAATATTCCCACTACTACAATATTCCTTCTAAATTAATTACACGATCAAATGTGGTAAATGCAAGGAAGCCTATATAGAAGCCAGGGGCTTATAAACTATAGGGTTCCTGGAACTATAGGATAAACCATACAAGTTAAGGGTACTGAATGGAAATTCCAATTAATTTTTTTGAAAGAAATAAAAAAAAAAAGAAAAAAGAAAGATTTAAAACAAAGTAAAATAGGGAAATTGATTTATCTATTTCTCTAGTATTTTCTCTTTCTTTTAAAAAAGGTTTAAAACAAAGTAAAATAATGAAATTTCTCTCCGCAATTTATTAACGTTTGAACATGAAGGGTTTTAGGAGGCCAGTACCTGCTTAACATCCGTCAGTAAGTAGTTTATGCTTTGATTTTATATAATCTAGAAATGAAAAATGGATCTGGGTACTTTGCTCTTAAACTACTGATTAGAAGAACTTTAGGCAGTTTCCGAGCAACGTAGTAAATTACGCTTTATATCTAGTTTCATATGTTCGTTAAGTTTTATATCTTGTGCTTAAGTTTGTTAAGATCAAGTCATATTGTTTGCTTACAATCTTTAGAATAGAATACACCCGTTTTAGCCTCTTTTCCTTTCGTTACGACAATGCCTTTTTTTTCTTTTTACAGTTACTTAACTGGTTGATCGTTCCGCGTTTTCGTTTCAGGTTTCTAAGGTCAAACAAGATTGAAAATCTCACTACGACTGTTTTCTCGCCTCTTGTTAGTTTGCATAGTTTGTAAGTTAAATGTTATTTTATGTTTAGACTACCTTCAGATTCATCTTGAAATGGAATCTTAACGACTTCTTTGGTTAAACAAATTTTGCCTTCTCTTTATGGTTATTGTTTCCTACTTCTCACCTCTCCACCGGGTTTGACATAAACCAAACGTACACTATGTAAAGACATACAATAAAATATCAGCCTGGTAGCTAAATGAAAATTCGGGTTTTACCGATTATATGATTATATGATTATATTGTCAACAAATGAAATTAACATTGAACACATCTAAAACAGAGTTTATGTTGATGGGCCCCAGACAAAAAAGAATTGGATACTCTGTCAGGGACAATTGAGCTTTCGATTAATAATGTCCCAGTTAAACAGACCTCCACTTTTAAATCGCTGATTTTTCTCATTGATGAAAACTTAACGTGGTAAAGCCACATTGACAAACTATCTAAAAAGATTGCCTCTGGAATGTGGCATAAACATGAACCCAAGATCTTTACTTTATCGATTTACACTCAATTATGATGTAATGATTCTGTGGGATGCGATGATTACCACGGATAAGTACATGCCACATATAACCGGACGGAAATTGTGATCAAGGACTCCCTTGAACTTATTTTTGTATCAAATGACAAAACTTTAATCCAGAAAATGGGAAAGTTGTAAAAGTACTTCTTATACTGGGTGTTTCTTGTGTAACTGTTTTGAGTTTGAACAACATGACCGGATTAAGTGACAACTATGCAAAACACTTGACTTGAGTGAAGTGATCGTGGAAATACGATTGATCAATAAAGGCGTAACATAGCTTTTTACTTTTAAAAGGAATACACATAGATTACGGAAAGCGCGATAAGGACTACTCAAAGGTTAACAATGTCATCATGTGCATCAGTACGAAAAACACCCAGAGTGGATTGCAACATACAGACAAGTTCAGGAAACGTTGGACGATGATGATTTCCAGTGAACGTCTTCAAACTCCATTTGCAAATCCTTGATTCAACGTTGCAAGCATAACTTATTTTGTTTCCTTATCGAAGATCTTTATCTTTTATTTAGGCTCTTTTATAATTTTAGATTCAGCGTTTATTTTGCCTTTTCTCTAATACATTTACAATTCATTGAATGGTTAATGTTTGGCGAGGTGACCTCTAGAAACCACCGGGCTTATAGTTGAGACCACCTCGTACCACCTCGTACCTAAAAATATATGCTTAAATAGTTTGTGCAACAAGTGTGCGGCTTTGCCAATTCAGTGTGATTATTTTATTAAAAACTCTAGCAGTTTATTCTTAAAGTTGGGAAAACTTGTCAGAGAAGTGGTTGTAACACGAAGGGAATTCCAGATCTTTGGGCCTTGGTAAAGAATTGTGAATTTTTTCAGATTAGTTTGGCAATGATGCACGCGATAATTGTTGGTAGTTCTGGTGCTATAGCCATGAATTTGACTGTTTGTAAAAAACAAGTTGAAAAACAAAGGAGGCAAAATGTTGTTATGAAAACAGTACATAAATTTCGCTATTTGAAACGTATTGATTTGATAAATGTCTAAAATTTTTAATTTGGAGAATAAAGGAGCAGAATGTACTCTTTAGTTTGAATTGGTAATAGCTCGCACAGCCCGTTTTTGCAAACAATAAATTCTATTTAAGTTAGTTATGTAGGTAGACGACCATGTAGGGTTACAATGGGTAATATAAGGATAAATTAGCGAGTAGTACAAAGTAAGTTTAGTTTTTGAGGATAGATAGAAGCAGGACCTGAATAACATTCTAATTGATTTAGAGATTTGTTTACATAAATAGCTGATATGATCTTTCCAAGTAAGGTGCTCATCAATATATATCCCGAGAAATTTAGTAGCGTTGGTTTAACATAAACCAGCAGCTACAGCAAAAATATGTATATACTAATTTATTGATATTGCATTTTTGAAGGGATTTGTCTTCAAACGCTTTAACATCACTACCTGACGGAGGTTTTCTCCACCAAACAGAGTACTTAGACATACTGTACGTTAAAAGTAAATTGTGTACCAGCTAGTGAGGTAGTCTCATATTCAGAGTCCCTAGGCTTTTTGGCCAGCGGTTGGTCATCTAGAAAGACTTGAAAGACAAGGGAAAAAACCTCTGGGTTGGCTCCCCTGTTTGCTGCTCTTCCTTTTTACCACAGGATTTTTGCGGGGAAAAAATTCCAGTGCCGTAGAGTCTCCCCAGAAGACAACTCACTGGTCAAAGATCCTGAGGATTCTGGTTACCAGATAGACTAATGAGCTAGACGTAAGAAAAGCACCAAATTTGGCAAAACAAATAATTATGGGTTTTCATGTTAGCATAAACGAAGCCGGCTTGTTAAACTGCTTTCTTGTATGTTTTCTTATCGTGAGTTATTGAGAATGTACAAAACTAATCAGCTCAGTTTTCAGGTTGGTTTTTTAAGGTCATCACAATACAGTTGAGTGAGAATTCCATAACTGTTTTCTTTCTCAAATAATTCCCTTATTCCCCTATCAAATGAAACACTCGTCAGGAAGTCTGGTCAGTTTGTAAGTATGCTTGTGCCTTGCTCTATCTAGACCGGACTTTCATTTGTCTTCTGTGGCCAGGGGAGGAATCCCATCTTCTCTACATAACTCCGAGAGAACTAAAGCTTTGGCAAAAACACTTAAATAAGAAATGGTACGTCCAAAGATGTTTCTTTAATTTTGAGGGCCGCAGAGGGAAGTGATGGCGTCCTATAACGTGAAAAAAAAAGTTATAAACGTTCAAAGTCGGTCGATGTCGGCAAATTTATAGGGGTACGCTATAAACTAGATAGAGGACAGGTTAAGGGATTATATTATAAAAACAGATGACAGTTAAGTAGAAATGTCTTAAAAGCTTACACTGTTGAAAATGGAATAAATGTCTCAATCAACCCTTGGAAGCGAGTATGTGATTAACTCTTTCAAGAAAGTAAATAAGAGGCCACAAAGTGTCTTGGTTTGAGGCTCATTATATCAATCAATTTCCCAACGCTAATTTTGTTCTGTTGCAGTAATTTATCTTAGTGCTTACGTATATATATATTTTTTTAACCTGAAGTACAGGGCTTTTTGAGGACTCAATAACTCGTACAGGATGCTATAACTCGTTAAATAAATGCTTTTATATTACTATTTTGCAGGGACTTGTCTTCAAATTTTATAACATCACTTTCTGACGGGATATTTGCCGGGAACCAGCGCTTAAATTTTCTGTATGTGAATTTTTCATTAGCTACGTACTTCGCATATACCTCGCAGTAGTTTACCCTAAAAATGGGAATCTTATGATATTAACATTGCTACTTTCCTTATACCATAGTGTTAGCGAAGCGTCGAGCCAGCTATTGAAGGTGATAAAAGCCGAGAGCGAAACATCTAATTGTTTTAGTAAACCCAATGATAGGCCTATCAAAAAAAAAAAAAAAAAGACAAACACCCCAAAAACACAAAAACAAGTATATGTATATCGCATCATGCCGAGTAGAATTACGGATTAATTTTCACTTGTATGTTCAAAGTTTTTACTTGTGTTTTCCCAAAGAAGGAACTTGCAGAGAAATTTATTTCCCAAGGAGACAGTTACAAAGTCTTAGTTCCAAAATCGGTGTCGCTCTGCAACCTGTTTTCAGTACTATGAAAGTCTGCAACATTGTCAAGACTAGAGAGCCAAAACCGAAGACCATAAACGAACAATGCGTTGTATATCATTTCAAATGTGCTGTATGTGATATGGACTATGTCGGATTTACAAATCGACACATACAGCTATTTCAATTAACGTTGTCGGATGAAAGCATGAAGCTAAAAGACAAGACCGAAAGTTTACGTGGGATTTTTATGAATAAATTCATAAAAATCAGTCATGCCTGGAGAAAACAATAGGTTGTAATTAGCAGTACAATGACCTGCACGTGCAGGGATGATTTTGATGAAATTATTCATAAAAAATAATCCCACAAAACATTGCGGTCTTGTCTTTTAGCTTTATTTTGATCCGACAACGTTAATTGAAATAGCTGTATATCAACGTATTAGCGAACATAAAAGCTCAAGAAACACATGAAACAACATGGGGTCGAGAAATCAACCATCGCGGACAATTTTTCGGTCCTTAAAAAAATACCGGAATTATTTTGACTGTCTTGTTCATGAAGGGATGTTTATGCAAGTAAACATGCAATCTGACTCGATTCGTGCGAAGATATTCTATCAGCGCATTTGCATAAAATACAGCACACAGGAATGCCATCTATTGAGATTCAATTATTCAAAACTCAACTCTTTTAACAGCTTTGACATTAAGGTTTTTCCATTCTTGATAATGGTGTTGGCTTTAGAGAAAAAAATTTATTTCGGAAGATTTTCTGCAATTACCTCTAAAAATCTTCATTGCATAGTTTGTGGCTTTCTTGGTTTTCTCCCCAATAACACTTTTAAGACGTTCTCTATATCGTCTTTGGAAACTTCACGAAAACCCGAAGTTGAAGTTTGCGTAGCCAATCAGATTGCGCATTTACGTAATAATTGGTGACCAGGGCGTCTTTTTGTTTTCTGGAACTAGGGGACCAATACTGCCAACTGCAGAACTGCTTTGACTGTTAGAGATGAAGCTAAAGAGTTCTAATTTCTGGACAACGCCACCGTCAAAATGATATGTTTCGCAGAGCTATTAAATATTCAGGGTTAAAATATTTTGGCGTTGGTGTAAATAAACCAAGGGAGTCATATCTTTCCTGAGATCTACTAACGTTCCAATGCACCAAGATAAACGCGAGCTAAATAGGGTGAATTTACTGTCAAGTACTTATTTTTACATGATATATTGACATTTTAATGTATGTCTCGGTTTTTTTTTTTACAGCGACCTAAGCTTCAACAAACTTCAAAATTTAACTGGGGAAACATTTTCCAAGATTTCAACTTTGGGATATTTGTAAGTTCGCCGCGGGTTTGTCTTATTGATGTTCATGAAAAATAATCAATGTTTGTGTGTTGGCCTGATTAGGAAACTTGGTGTAGTGAACTAAAGGGATGTTTGTGGCGAGTTAGATCATTTTTATGACTTCTCATGTGCCATATAAGAAGTTATGTATATCTAACACAGAGGTTGTGAGTTCAAATATCGCCGACAACAATATTTTATATATAACTCCCGTTTATCCATTCCAGGAAGACTCAAGACCTTCAATTTCAGGAGGATTTTGAAGGGTTTCACCCTGCACAGCACCCAGCATATTCCGCTTAATGATTTTATTAAAGCGATCGGAACGAGCCCTTCGTCTGATGTTTTTTTCTGATAGTAGAAACCATGCTATCACTCTGTTTGTCAGGTCCGGTCTTTTGCCTCTGAATATGCTCTATTTTAAACATATTGCTACTCTAATGCATGATATTTTTAGCCATTGTGCTCCTCCTCGTTCTAACCAGATCCATTCTCACTACACTAGATTTTCAGAGTCGGGTAATTTTCATGTCCAATTTTCAAGACTCAATCAACAGCTGCTGTCCTTTTCTAGAATTGGAACGAGAATTTGGAATAAAATTCCTACTCAACTACGACAGTTACATAAAACACTTTTCAAGCGTAAACTGCATGAATTGCTTTTAAAGGTTCTGGAGACTGTCACTACTTAGTTAGCTTGCATTTAACTTTCTAATAATAATTAGTCATTTAGGTGTTTAATCTATTAATTTGCTTTCCTATTTAATTCTTTTTCTCTTTGTTTAATGAATCACTTCTATTTTTGTGCTGTTAATTTTCTGTTCCTTTCGAGCGTGCAAAAAAAACTGTAAATGCTACCCACCTCGAATAGCCCTTGCTAATTGTGGGTATGTAATATTGTAATTTGTCCTTTATTATAATAAATTGTTGTTGTTGTTGTTGTTGTTGTTGTTATACATGTTTCAATAAAATGTCCATTGATATATACTTCTCGAAATATAGATATTCACTGGGACTGACTTATGATTTTCTTTTATTGACTGCTAGGGCACTGCGGAACAATGAGATAAATGTTATACTAACTAAAACCTTCGGCAACAACCCCCTGCCTTATCTGTAAGTACGTAGAAACTTGCATTTACATGTTGTGGGGGCTTTCGTTCCCAAAACAAAGGATCTATAGCTCATTTCTGACAGTAAGCACGCAACTGGGTGTATTAATAAAAGAAGCCGTGCTGACAATGTCTGCCTTATGCCAGAAAGATAGAAGGTGCTCCAGATTTGAATTAACAAACCAAGGTTATGGTAATTAAGTGCGCCAAAATGCAAGCCAAATAGATCCCGAATTAAAAAAAAATGCTAGGTTAATAGACGTATTCTTTAAACAATTTCAATGAAGCCCTAGGCCTGGTTGTTGAAAACCCCGATTAAACTAATCTCTGATTAAGGCTATTCCCAGATTAAAATCACTAACACCGGGTTAACTAATCGGTGGATTGGAGACCTTTGTTCGAAGCCCGATTAGTGAGCCGATTAGTTAATCGGCGATTAACTTCGCTAATCGGAGATTATTATCCCATAATGCCATTTTTCGTGCGTGAGAAATGTGATGGTTTTCAATATGGCGTCCAATGTCACTTCAGTTTCGCAAATGCAACAATTTGAGTAAATGAGCGTTAAACCGATAACTTCGTGGCCGTCTTTGTTGTACGGGAGGGAGTAGCAACAAAAAGTCGGCCATTTTGTTACAACATTAATCGGCCGATTAGTGAGTTAATCTTCTTCCGGAGGTGGATCAAATTTAACCCGCCGGGTTAAAGGGAGGGAGATTAGCGCTAATCGGGCTTTGAGCAACGCGATCTAATCCTGGATCAAGGTTTAATCTACAGTTTAGCAATTTAATCTCTGATTAGCGCTAATCGGGGTTTTGAACAACCGGGACTTGGTCAATAGGCCTTATAGAAAGTCATACCACGTTAAACGTAATCCGCCCCCAAAAAGCCCAGTCTAAATAGGGTTAATTAAGGTTATTTTATTGTGTCTTTGTGATTTCTTTGTGTAGCAAAATAATAATAATAATAATAATAATAATAATAATAATAATAATGGATTTTTTATTTGTATGAAATACACCTCTCAAAAATTGCTTGAATCGAAGTTCAATGAACACTACCCAACGTCACCAAATTGCTTCCAGAAAAAGTTTGAGTTTTGTGCCGTTTCTGAAATTTATATTGCAAAAGTTATTCAGGTTGAAATTCGTTGCGGGCTGAATACCCCCACCCCCTCACCTCTCTTTCCTGGTCTATATAAGGCTTAGTAATTCACTAATTCTCAGTCAAACTTTCTTTTCAGATTGCTTGACGTCAATCGAATAAAACATATTCCACATCGAGCATTCTTTAATTTGAGCGAACCCAAGCTAATGTGAGTACGCCAGCGATAGTTATTCAATCCGTTTATTTTGTTTTTCAAAGTGACAAAAACGGCACATTTTCTTAGGCATATACCCTTTTCTTAACGGTATTTTCAGCAAGAAGCAGTGTATTCAGTAGAGCTAGAAGAGGGAAAATAGTGTATAGTGTTATTCAGTCTAACTTAAGGTGGCCGAACACAGTTTTCCAGTATACAGCTGTTAGTAAACATTATTTGAAAACTACGTACTTCTGAGTACCCAAAATTTGCATGGTGCAAGGTTAACCAAGAAAGAATAAATTTTGATACTTCTTGTTGAGCAAGGTGCTGTTGCCATGGCAACGCAGCAAGCTATTAACCGTCCACAAATAACGGTTTTCCTTAATTTTTAGAAAATGCACTCGTTAGATTTTTTCCATTTTTTGTATCCAGAAAAACTCACAAAATACTGACATAGTGACGCTGCTTTCATGTAATTTTAACAGAGAGATCTCCCGTAAATGTTGGTTTTGCACTTTAATGTTTTTTGAAGATACTCTCTGTTAGATTTCAGTTTTTGTTTGTAGGCGAGTTACGCTTTTAGGGAACTATTCTTTTGTCGAATTTAACGAAATTCTAACGAGCGGTTCCTTAGAAAACAGTTAATTTCCATTAAAACAACCAGTCGCAATTTTTTGCTCAAATGCGCATGCGTGGCTTTTAATTAGGTTTTCTCAGCAAAGATGAAAGGCGTACAAAAAGGCTTAGCTCCTCGTGAAGTCACTTTCCTTGTTCGGTGATAAATGAAGAAGGATTCACAAACGAGAAAGTGAGTTATTTTAAGACCAAAACTCACCTTTGTGATCCATTTAGGTATAAAATCGAGGGATCGATAGTATTTGCGTACCACAACCCTAGCGCGCGCTTAATAGCATCACTAACAATCTGTAAAGCGCGCGCAAACTATGTTCGGCCACCTTAAGTGGTTGACGCCCTTACATCTTCATAAACAAAATCGACTAGCTCTAAATGTTGCAAGTGAATAACACTTATTTAAAAATAAAAAACAGTTTTCGTGTGGACTCTAGACGCTTTGTTACTTATTTTCCTTAATGTGTGCAGACATTCTTGATTTTTTTAGTGAATGTTACACAACTTTAGCAGTTTTGGTAACTGCTCACAGCACTTAAAACTTGATGCAAACTACCTTTGACAGACACATACAAGCGGTCCTTTGGCTAAATACTATCACAATTGTTTCAAGTAGTAAAAACAGCAACTTTTGCTAACCTGCCAAATTGACAGCTTGTAAAAAAGACATGGAACTCCTATCCCACACCCCTTTGGCAACTGAAAAATAAAGCGTTCAGAGCCCAAACGAAAACTAGTTTTAAGCCAATTTATTTCGTGACCAATTGGGTTATGAGGACCTTAGGGAGAGAATTTTATTTTTTTTGCAATCTAGTTGAATTTTGTTGTTGGGGGTTGGAACATCACCAATTACATCTATTTCTTTACTTAAAGGGACAACTCATTGGCCTTTTGCACCAGAGAGGAACCAGGAAAACATTAATGTTATGCTGGTGTGCTTATTAGTCAAAATACAAAGGATAAGCTTTACGTCCCATAAAAGGTCTCCCTCGATAAATTCTTTATTCAAAAGATAGATGAAAGACTTGTCTCTCAACAGTTTAATAGTGAGAGTGAACAGATGATATATCATTATTGTTAAGACTGCGGATGAAAGATAAACCTGCATGGAGGATCACCCCTAAGGGTGTCCACAAATTGCTGGGCAATGTTTTTGCAACTTTCGTGTCTGGAGAAAGTTTTTAATCTCTTTCTTTATTTTCGACCTTGAGTAAATTTTCAGAACCAATAAGAACCATCGCACTTCACAGAAGGGAAGGTCGAGTTCCTGGAAGACAGATTTTAATTTCCATTTGGCCACTTGCTTGAGTTGTTCTTGGTTCTTGCTTTCCCGCTTGTGAATGACCAGCTGGAATGCCTCCCTCCAGGTCGGATATGTAGCCACTCTTTTAGGGCTATACCCACCAAATACAGAAAATCTGGAGAGCCTAATATTAATGACACGAAGGGAATTATGACCCAATGATAAAATGAGAGAACCTTGGGTTTTTAAAGACCTTTTCAGCAACGTTTATGTAAAATTATGAAGAACTTTTGAACAGCCTTAACCACAGCTGTTGCGATTGTAACCTGTATTACTGGGAAAAAAGCATTCAAAACTACAGAACAATTGACTTGCCATGTTCGAATTTATAGCAAACTCGTTGATGATGAATAAATAACAGTGAATATATTCTATATATTCAAACTGTATAAGAAAGATCGAACCTTGTTGAACACCATTACAGTTTTTCTTTCAGACCAGCGAACTACACGGGAACAAATTGGATTGCCATTTTTATATCTTTTTGTAATGTTAATCGTTCTGCCTCTTTCTTCGTCTTTAAAGAATGCTTTCAGACAATCCTATAGAGACAATTGAGCCAGAAGCATTTCGATTTGACTTTGAAAACGTCTTTACAGTGTAAGTTACTCTATATTTTATTAATATTCTGACTACACTATCACGAACCATTCAATGTGAAATAGTTTATTGAGGAATGGTCAGTCAGTCATCCGACAACAACGTGTCCTAATAATGGTCGGTCAGTCATCCGACAACAACAACATACTTATTACAACATACAATATGCTTTTAAGTCTAACTTGAAAAGCTTGATTAAGTGTACTACGCCAGATACGAAAAACCACTATAAAAAACACTTTAGATGTGGCCAAAAAATATGTGGAAACGTATTACCCGTCCTATGCAGCGGCACGAAACCTCGAGGAAGGGGTACAAATAAACCCACAACTCCATAGAAAGAATTGAACCAAATTGAAAACAGCGAACAGGAAGACTGACTGAGCTAGAATAATACATACATACATACATACATACATACATACATACATACATACATACATACATACATACATACATACATACATACACACATAGTCTTTATTTAAACACGATGAAAATTAAAGCTGTTAGCTTGTGGGGTCGTGTCTTTACTTCTAAACTAACCTAATCTACATTACATTAGAATATTTCAGGTATAATAATAGTTAATAGCAGGTTAATAGTAGACAAAATTCTGTTATATCGTGTGGTTGATGCAGATGTACAGTTAAACTTAAAATGTTAATTAATATTTCTAGCTAGAATAATTAATATATTAATGTCTCTTGAGAATACTAAAACCTCTCAATAGTGCCATTGGAATAGTAATTTCTGACTAATTCGTTCCTTAATCACTCAACCGTCAGAAATTACTTTTTCCGCACATATTTCTATTGGTTAAAATTGTCAGCCAACGGGATAACACAAGTTGTATTAAATAAATGTAAATATATGAAACATACATTTGAACTGCGGATGAAAGATCAAATAGAAGAAAGATCCTCGCAGTTACTACGCAACTTAAGCAGTTGCGAAAAGAAGGCCTGAAAAAAAAAAATGCAGGCTTGAACGGGATTTAAACCCATTACCTCTGCGATGCCGGTGCAGTGCTCTACCAACTGAGCTATCAAGCCAACTGGGAGCTGGTCTAATACACCAGTGAAGGATGAATAAATAAATGTAAATATATGAAACATATATCCATGTGATGGGTATTGTAATATGATGGGTAATGTTTTTTTTAGTTTGTTTCATTTTTGAGTAACAAGAAAAAAAAAACAGCCTTCCCATTTAATTCTCTTTTTGCTCTTCTTTTTTGGAAGATATCTGCTACGGACCAGGCTGAAGAGTTTATCCCTCGAATACTTCGTTGGACTGAGTGACCTTGATTCTAAGATGTAACGTATACTTTTTTGGGGTTCTTCTAAGTGTGTTGTTGTTGTTAGGATTTTTTATTTGCAATGAAAAAATTGTTTTATTGTCAACTTAACTGCAGGAGATATGCAAGGGTTGGTAAATAGGATTACGTGAATTCGGGAATCTGCTATGATTTTTGGCCAAATACATCAAAATATTTGCAAATATTTTTAGCCCAATCCGATCCTTCGAGACCGCTTTCTGTGATACAATTTTCCGAGCAGCTACCGTAATCTTCTGGGGACTTAAATTGCTGATTGACGATAGCGAAAGTATTTCAACTTCTGTGGAATAAGACAAATCATCAAAACCTAAAGAAAGGGCACGCACTTTTCAATGCTTCTCTACTGGCAAGAGAGGGAGAGAAAATTGAAAAATTCCCACCCACAAAGTATCCAAATTTTTATCATCCTTTTATTTTCCTTAGGTAAACAACCTTTGCAATTCATTACTTAGAGTTAAATGCTGAAAAGGTGGGATACCCATCCAATAGTGCTCATCTGGAACCATGTCACCATTCTTCGTCCATCATTGTTGTTAATGGTTTGAACTGAGGTGTCGTTGCCTTTATCATAACAGAACAGTTTGGTCAATTGAGAGTAGCACTCATTAAATGTGTACTTTTATCATTGAAATATGCAACATGTGCTAAAGCTTCTCTTACACCGTTTCTCTTTTCTTTTCTGCCAGGTTGATAAAGAAGAGGAAACTAACAACCCTGAAATTTTACTCCAACGGCGAAACTCGATCCACGATATATTTGTTAGTGTTTTAAGTAACGAGTTCCTAAGAAACAATCCTAAAACAGGATTGTCATCTCTCTAAAGCGACCACTTTCTCCTTACTTCAAAGACATTTTTATCTGAAGGAATATACTTTATATATTCCTTATATTTAGGAATATACTTTTACTGATTTCCATGTGCTTGTGTGTCGAGCTAATCTTGTTATTATTAAAATCGATGAAAAACAACCGCTTAGTGAGTAACAGACTGTTTTTTTTTTCACATACATAAAATACCACCTGTTAGTTATACTTGCATTTGCGTTTTTTTCGCTGCATTAGCCGACTGCGCTTTCAAACAACAAAGAATATGGACTTTTATTAACCCTTTCTATGCTGAGCTGTTTTTCGGTCTCATGTTGGGGAAGGGGCGAAGCTCCGAGAGAATTAACCCTTTCTGGACCGGGGAGAGGGATGGAATTATGTGTCCAGCGAATTTCAACCTTTAATATTTGTGTAAACGCCATGAAACTTAGAGGCTTTTCATAACTTTACAGTCAACCCAGGTCACGTGTGAACAGTATTTCCAAGAATGAAATGAACATTCGAATTGCTCTTTGTAATGTCCGACGTGTGAATGGAATGTTGGACATTTCTTTGGAAATCGTTCCGAAAAAGACGCATTAACTGAAAAAAAGATTCAAAATACTTGGGAAACAATTGTTATTCTTGAAATATTCAATTTTACAATGAGAGAAATAAAGAAAAATTCATAGCTTTATACCGTCAATAAGCTAGGGAAATTTATACGGGAACTCTGAAATCTCGTTGACGATTTTCAAAACTGCCATGTAAATTTCAAAACACCGTTCAAATTTCAAAAATATCGTTCACGCGTGATCTGGGTTGACTGTAACTGGGTACAACTTGACATGGTCGGTTAGTGTTCATTGACTTTAATGATACAATGGCAACCAATATTTGAAAGTGTTTTTTTCACAAAATGGTAAATCCCATTTATATTGAATAAAAATTACTTTCCTAGCAGTAACTTTTATGCTTTTAGCTCTTCGTCAATTGTTGTTGAATTTTAGTGCTTTCCTAAAGATTTGGGAAAATACGAAAAACAGAAATCCAAAAAGGCGGATCCTAGATGGCCTTCATTTGGCGGTTATGATGTCATTGCCGCATCATACGATGCCATCACTTTTTTTTGCGGACCTCAAAGGAAAAATCTTCGGACGTACTATTTATACGCCAAGAAACATTGCCATTAAGCTTTAACAGTCGAGGAGTTGGATGGAGGGGACAGAATCCCCTTCCGGCCATAGAAGACGAAAAACAGAAAAAAAAACCCGGGGTCTAGATGTTACAGCTGTGAGAATCATACTTCAATGAAAAAACGTAGGTCTGTAAGTGTCTTCCTTGAGTTACACAACGGAATGTGCTATGGAATGTGGTGGCATCATGTGACGTGTAATTATGACATGATTGACAAGCGTTCGCTATCTTGGATCCACATTATCAACCATTTCTGCATTTCCTCAAAAGTTCAGAAAGCCACATTTATTGAAGACCAGTAGAAGAATATTAGAATGAGCTAGAAATATACAAGTAACTGAAAACAGTGATATTCCGTTTTCTTAATAAAACTTCCCATCAACACTTGGTTGCGTTGATAACATTAAATTCAATGAAAAGTGACCTACCACATTAAATTATTCCCAGCTAAATTTCTAAAGGATTCACGAAGTTTTGTGGCGTTTGCTCAAATATTAACAATGTCGGGGCGGGGAGAGACCGCCGCCCCTCTCCCCTATATTGAAAGAGTTAAATGATTGTGTGCTATTTACTTTAGCAGCATATCAAATCAAATCAAATATGTTATAATCCACTCCCCTCGGCCCTTTTCAGGGATAATTTGCAACACTTTGTGTAGACTTTCCCACACTGCTCGTAGCACAGTTTACAATTTATGAAATAATGAGTTGAGTTATGAGTTATGATAAAGGCATCAGGGATTTTCACTGCTACGTGTTTGTTACGTCTCACAGAGTCAGAAGAGTCAGATTTAGTAAAAGTACTGCGAGAGGGGGCTTTCGGTTATTGTTAATTCCTTATCCGACAAAACTAGAAAGTAAAACCAGAGCAAAGGCTGAGTTGTTTTTTTTTTTTACCGGGAATCGAACCGGGGCCTACCGCTCGTAGTTCGGTACTCAACCAACTGAGTTAACAACAGCCTACCTCTCTTCAAAGTGTCCTTGACATTAATGTTTGCTAGTCGACAAACAGACGTTATATTACAGGGAAATTACGTAATGAATTCCAAATGACGGTAATGTATCAGTGACAACCAAAATTTGTAGTTTATTACTGACATCATCAAAATAATTTATCCTGCATGTAAACCGGGAAAAATGCTTTCTCTTAGAAACGCTGGCAATTCAAATGAGGACGTTGTAAAAGTGGAAAATGCCGCTGCGTCTTCTTCTCAAGACATAGTTTCGGCCACGATTCCGACAAACATCTGCGGATGCCAGGTTTGCTTACTTCCTGCCATGTCCGTTGGGAACATTTTCCAATATTACTTCGAAAGGAACTGATGGATGCTCGCCATGCCCTCCAGGTATTTTATATATTGATTAAAGTCTAAGGTTACCATTTGTGCCATAAGCGCAAGCATAACACGTAAACAACCTTGGTGATATACTAGTAAGCGCCAAACTACGGAATCCCACACAAAACAACCCACTTCATGGATCTTTTCGATGCGGAGACAACTCAACTTGCAACTACATAACAGACGGACGTACCAGCTACACATTTCATTCTACCGGCGAAACTAGACATAGTACTCATCATATGGACTGTAACTCTAAAAACGTTATTTACATGGTACACTGCAACCGCTGCTACAAACAATACATAGGAGAAACAAAACGACGACTTAAAGGGGAAGTATCATGGGTTTTTTTTTTATCTTTTGTTAAAAAATGATAAAATAAGACTTTCAATCAGCTGCTGAATAACTCTAGAATGACGAGAGGAAAGAAATCAGCTCAATTCGTAAAAGGAACATCTCGTGATCTGTTCTAACACATTTTGGAAACAAAAATGCGAGAACTTGAAAAACATTAGCCTAACATTTTTGAAGTTTCAATCCACACTGGCCTACTGTCTCTAGCCAGAGGCACTAATCGACAGTTTTATTGCATTGGGGTGATAATATATAACAAACTTGACAATAATTTCTTTGTTTCAGCTGACAGAAAAACATTTTTGGGTTTTGAAATGACAGCAAATTTGCTTGATACTTCCCCTTTAAAGACCGTTTTAACGAACACCGTAGACCAGTTGACAACTAAACAAACAGTTCCAAACCCACCACTGTCTCAGAACATTTTCTTTGTAATGACCATAACACTTCTGACATGCTTCTTATTCCTCTCGAACTCATCAAATATAATCTTGACAGTGTACGCAAAGCTAGAAAAGCATACCTCATCGACAGAGGTCAAACTCTTGCACCCTTAGGTCTTAACAGGAGAGATTAGACATGAACATTTTTCCGCCTTTCATCCTCCTAAGTTATGTAAAAACTCATTGTGACGTATTTTGCTTTCGTTTTCCATGTTGTAAGGTTAGCTATTTTGCTCATGCCTTTTGACCAGTTGTATTCTCAAATTTCAAATTGTAACGTTTCTGTTTATGTAACTTTAGCCTATGTTTTTCAGGTATCTATTGTAACTATTTTAAATTGTTACGTCTCTTGCCACAGGGTCAGTCTCAAAAACATACCCTGAAGAAGAAAGGCATGCCTTTCGAAATATTGGAAAATATGCTTCCCTGACCGTAAAATCAGCCTTGCTCTGTTTTCTAGATTATTTATAACACGTAACATTGTGTGTGAACCGCTGAAAATATGGCAAGCATGGGTATAACCACAAGAAAACAACAACAACAACAACAAAAACTGAGTAGTATGGTATGCACCATTTGGGCCTCTTTTTTATGGTGGATTCTCATTAATTTGCGGTGGAATAAATTAACGCCGATAACCTATTTAATAGGGTAGAGATAATAGAATAGGAAACAATGACACCATAATCCAAAATAGCTTAGTGACATTATCGGATGAAGGTGGCGTCATTGGAAAAATCTAAAAATAGAATAGTGACAGGGTGGAGGAGGGTGGAGGTGCTGTCACCGGAAACGATGACATCATAATGTCAAAATAGAATAATTACATCATCGGGGTGGAAGGGGCTTATATGATTGTGGCATCATAAATACGGATAGAATGTTTAGGGAATTACTGGTTTGACAAAAAAGAGGCCTAAACGGAACTTAGCATACTACTATACTGTTTTGTTCTCTTGCGCTTGTGATTTTGCTTATATCAGGAACGCCTATGCTCATGTCACGAGTGTAAAAAAAAAACCGGTATAAGAGTATAAGTACAAGTATGAGACAATGAGTGCTAAACAGCACTGCGTGCTTGTATGTCGCTTTGTGCTTGTGTTTATTTCACTAGAGGCAGCCGGTATAAACTAACCACAGAAGAATCAAAAGCACTGCGCTTCTTAAGTTAGTTCGAAATCAAATTTTTATGTGATTCGGTGTGCTTATCACACAAGTAGGATCGTCATCTTCAGTGGTGTTCATGAAGAGGAGATAAATAAATTTCAAAGACGTTGTGATGACGCTGACATTTTCTTCAAGTTCAAATAGAAAGGAACTACTAATTAGTAATTAAAATGAAGACTCCCAATCTATTCCGCGAATCAGCAACATTAACTAATCATAATAATGTCTTGTACGTCATTATACATAACCTTGTGCTTCATTTATAGGGGGCTTTTATTCTGATGAGGTTGGCTTTGTGAGTGCAAGCTGTAAGAAATGCCCAAATGGCTCCTTTGTTGCATTTGATGAAGCACCAGGGACTCGTACCTCGGATTGCAAGTCTTGCCCCTTAGGTAGCAAATATGTCGGTTACCGTCAAATTTCATTATATATAATCTTTTTATAATCTTATAAATATTAAGGGCATAAGAGGAGAAAGTACGATACTTGTAAGCTACTGTCTTGATTGTCGGAAATTAAAGTGGAGAAAGACTGGGTGAGCGCAGTATAGATTTTTTCACTCGCAACCTGGAGGCCAGTGTTGAGCGCAATATGCGGCGAGGAAAAAGGCGTCGAAGAACTCGATACGTCCATTATTGTACATGGGCTTATGCGCTATGCGCTTATGCGGTTTTGGCAAGAGTTTTTCACCATCCTTCATCGAAAACTTTCTTCTTATTATTCTTAGGACCATTTTTCTTCTTAGTTTTCAACAACGGACTCCTTTCTTTCTTATTTCTCTCCATACACGATACGTAAAACGAACACAAGCGAAAACTTGGTGTGAATAAATCACAAGCGGACAAAAGGAAGAAAAGCGACATGAAATGAACCCCGAATGTTTTACCGCGAAATACGTCACGGGAAGCCCTGAGCTGACACATTTTCATTGGCTTATAACACCCTCGCGGGTGATAGATATTCATTTGAAAAAGTGTTCTTTTTGATAACTCGCGCGCGTCTCAAGATTTGAAATTTTTTTTCGGAATATGAAGCGAGACTAGTAATGTTTAATTTGGCCTTAAATTTTTTTGGCAAAAAATCGGCTCTCGAAGGTATCCGGTTAAACCTTAAGAAAACGTCTTAACGAAGATCGATGGTCTTCAGAATATCATTCAAAACTCGCGAAAGCACAGTCTCAGTGGAGTGATGTCTTCGATACGCTGATTGTATAGAATGCGGTAAGTGGTTTGTCTCCAGCTGAGGGATACGTTTGAGCCGGAGCAGCTGTTCACAACTTTTAACAGGAGAAGAACAAAAAAATATTAGCTTGCAAAAACAATTTTGCAAACCGTTTTTCTCCGAGAAACGAGGAGGGTGAGATAACGCGACCACCACTGCATGTACGCTAGCCAAATGGTAGGTAAAAAGGCGCCGAAATATAAACTTGTCTTTCATATATGCTTGTTTGTTTGTGTAGACTGGCTAGCCTTACACATATAAGAACTTTGTTACATTCGACATTTCTTTGTTGCTAATATTTAAACAAAGAGATAGAAACGCATACTCGACAATATATCTGACCTTTAATGAGTGGAATTTGTGGTCAAATATCACTAATTTTATAGGGGCCTATAATAAGCGGACACAAGAGCATTTCCCGAAGGTGCCCACTTAATACAGGTTTGACTATACCCACACTTATGACCTCGCAGTGTGTAAACTCGGCTTGCCGGGTTATACAAAAGAGTAAAGAAGATGAAAGTTGTCTGTCTGTATCCATTGTTTAAGCTACAGCAGAAGACCCTGATTGAAACTCAGAAAGAAAATATTTTTGAAATGCAAAGACAATCAAACATCACAGAGTTTTTCTCGGTACAATACATGTAAATGTAGCCTGCGAGTAAGCTCTCTTGGGGGTGGGGGGCGGTAGGGGGAAAGAGTAGAGAGCTTGCAATGATGTCTCAGGAATTTGAATGCCACCCCCAATACTCCCCGCGGCTCCCTGCTGTCCTAGCTGTCAGAATTTGGCCAATCAACGCAAACCGGAAACGATAGCAAACGTAAACAAACATGTGAAAGGTACAATGTTATCAGATACACCTCGAAAGACGGGAATCCTTGCTGGCAAAAACTATAGTTTCTCCGATCGAGTATGCCTAACGAGTGCCACAAAAATCAGAAAATTTAGTGAAGGATTTTACTTAATTGTGAGCACACTAAAAGCCGATTGACCAAAAGGTCGAGGTCACAAATGTCGCCCCAAGGGTCAAGCGAATCTTGCCGATTGCAGTGTCAACGCCACAAAACTACTGGACATAAAAAATGTTGAAAACTTGACACGGCCCGGCCAGGGAAAAAAAGAAGCAGTGCAAGGAAATCGGAAGGATCTCAATTCTGCAGCCGGGTCTCCGAGAACGAGGACGCAATTCTCAATATCGACAATGTGGTTTCATTGGAACACTCAACTCGTGTGAAATTTGTGATGTTTTGAACGAGCAGCAAAGCAGACGTGAGAGTGCCCGATCAAAAGGAAATCATGGCGCTAACTTGCCCTAAAAAACTAGCACTTCGCTGTTAACGCTGTACCAAAGCACTCGGAATTGAGTCAATATATTCAGAAAGCTTTAACTTGTGGCGTAAGCTAAAAGATGTTCTTATTTTTATCGGCTGAGCCAAACACCAAACAAAAGCTTAAATTTGGCCGACCTTGACTCGCCATCTGAAATATCGGCAATCGAAGCGGCAGGCATCCCCATTCTTCTTGCTTCTGCCATCAAAAAATCGATAATCATACTTTGCAATGGGCAAACAACTAACATTGTTTGATGTTAGACTTTAGACTTTCAATTGCTGCAAAAGGTTGAAATATCAAACTTGTCCCAAATCTCGTAGGTAAAACTGCAAGAACATAGCTACTTTGAAGTAAAGCATTGGCAGCTTGACTTTGACTTAGAGAAATTCTCGCAACCTTCACAAATAGGAACTCCGCCACCATTTTTGTGTTGTCAACACGACGCACGCGAAGAGCAATGACGTAAGTACCAAATTCAATATCCACCAATCAGCATTTTGCGTTGAAAAATTCAACGCAGAAATGAAAATTCCTGAGACATCGTTGCAAGCTCTCTCCTCTTTCCCCTCCCGCCCCCCCCCCCCCCCACCCCCAAGAGAGCTTGCTCGCAGGCTAATGTAAATGATGAAAAAGGCTTTTCCTTTCAATCTGACTTTGAAATTTACACGTTACAGTTTTGCCGAGCAACACACGCAATTGTAATTTGCCTTTATATAGACCTCGTTTCAGTTCTGACGTCAGAGGTGTACAGTTGTGTCGAGTTACATTTATTTACCTCTCTATAAGGCGGACAACTCTCTAAGGCGGACGGACACCTGGAGCTAGTCCCGAGGGTTTCCGCTTTAGAGAGCGTTGACTGTATTTTTAAGGTTATTATTTCTCATTCATCCACGTGAGCCTCGAATGCCGGCTAACTCCAGTTTAACAATGAATTTATTAACTATCGCGAAAAAGGCCCATTGAGTGTTTAAAGCACTTTGAGTTAACGGAAAAAATAACTTTACTTTCCTTGAACTTTTAACGTACAGTTATATGTGACACAAATTCACTGCGCCCATTTACAGACAACATCCTTATTCTTTGAACAAAATTAGAGGACCAAGCTTTCTCTCTGCCCCTATCTCACTGTGTTGGAAGGCTTGAATCAAATTTGTATTCTTTCTGACAATATATTTATTTTTTCGTTAATCATAACAGGGACAGAGTCAGATTTCTTTGCTGGATACCGCGCTTGTCAATGTTTGGAGGGATTCCATCGAACACACATGTTCAAGGAATGTGAGAAATGTGGTCAAGGGCTGCAATGCAAAGATGATTACGCTGTGTTGAAATCTGGCTATTGGTGGGCTTGGAGGAACGCCAGTCACAAACGCAATTACGAAGATTTCATAAGGAATCTGCTGGAATCTGTTCCGGCATTAGGACAAGATAAAGTACAGTTCCCGTATTCGATACCAACTCAGTACAAGTGCCGAGTGGAAGATTCTTGCAAAGGTGGCTTGGATTCCCAATGTGAAAATGGCTACGAAGGTCCGCTGTGTGATGTTTGCAGTAAGACCCACTATAGGCAATTGCAAACATGTAAACAATGTCCTTCTAAGACATGGATAACGATACAGTTGGCAGTCATTGCGGCCATTTTCTTTATTATTATTGTGGCTTCGGTGTTGGTAAGCAAAAGAAGCGAACAGAAGGTTAAAGAGCGCAATCCAATAGACGTCTTTTTAGCCAAACTAAAAATCACAATTGGATTTTATCAGGTTACCTATGGCATATTGGAGGCGTTTTCGTACATAAAATGGCCAGATTCCCTGCAAGTCATTGGCAAGTATTCAGAAGTATTACAGCTGAATATTCTTCAGATGGCTCCTGTTCACTGCTTTACTTCGGGATTTCGCGTGGATGCGTTTGGGAACTTGACTGCGATAATGGCAATAAATGGTGTTGTCATTGTTGTTTCAGGTGTTGCATATGGAGTGCGAAAGCTGCTTATCTTAAGAGATAAAAAGGTGAAGAAGGAGGAAAAAACCAAAAGAATCTCGGAAACAAAAGAGCTTGTGTACAGGAACTTGTTTTTTATCTTGTATGTGACATACCTCAGTACGTGCTCCAAAACAGCCACTGTATTGCCACTTTCCTGCACGAAGCTTTGCCGGGATGACAAAGAAGAAAATGAATCGTGTTTTGAGTACCTGAGGGCAGATTACAGCACACGGTGCCATGATTCAACGTACAATCACTTGGTTGTCGTGGCGTACATTTCCACTGCCTACATCATTGCTCTACCTGCTGCCACATTCATCACACTTTGGCGACAAAGGAGAGGAATATCAGCGACAGGAGACAGCGAGGCGAATCAAAATAGTGGATTGAGCCCAGAATTTATCACGGGTTTGAGTTTTTTGTTTAAAAGTTACCAGCCTCGCTCATGGTATTGGGAATTGATCGAGATGTCTCGTAAAGTTATTGTCACATCTGGTCTGTTCCTTGTAGGGCAAGAAACAAGGTCTTACATTGGCTTGACATTGGCCATTGCCGGGATGTATGGGACGGTCTTCTGCTGGATACATCCCTTGGAAGATGCTTTCGAAAACAGACTGATGTCTACTTCTCTTGCCGTGACTGTTGTCAACTTGGTTATTGGAGCAGTTAGCAGAATTCCCGCCGAGAACCTACCATCCGCCTCTGATTCATACATGGACACAGTTGTATTCAACGCGTTGGTACTTGGTGCAAACACAGTGGTGATCGCGCTTCTTGTTGGTACGACAGTATACCCTTCCTCGTACATGCAATAAGTAAAACTATTAACCCTGAATATGAGGAAGGGGTGGATCTGATTCACGGCAGTTAGTAGTAACTATAGATAAGCCATATTGAATTGATTCAACAAAAAATAAATTGAAATAAATGTGATGGTATATTTCCAGCCTGGTGAATGAATGAGAATGATGTATTATTCTAGCAACTGACACAGGCATAATCGGAAAAAAAATCCGAGTGCTCCTATCAGGAGTCGAACCTAAGACCTTCCGATTACTAGTTCGGATAGGCTCTACCACTAAGCTACAGGAGACTCGTGGGAGCTAAGGTCATTAAACTAGGTTCATGGGACAAACATCCTGCATGCTACTAGGTTTCCTTTTTTCCGAGTATGCCTTTGTCAGTTTCTAGAATAATACATCATTCTCATTCATTCACCAGGCTGGAAATATACCATCACATTTATTTCATATACCACACGTTCGACATTCAAATCTAGCAGTATGCAGGATGTTTGTCCCATGAACCTAGTTTAATGGCCTTAGCTCCCACGAGTCTCTCGTAGCTCAGTTGTAGAGCCTATCCGAACTAGTAATCGGAAGGTCTTAGGTTCGACTCCTGATAGGGGCACTCGGATTTCTTTTTTCCGAGTATGCCTGTGTTCGTTTCTAGAATAATACATCATTCTCAAAAAAAAGCTGTTTTCTTTATGGACACAAAAAGGAAAGTATTCTATTCCTAAAAATATAGCACAAAGTATAAAAGTTCTTTGTAAAAGAGAATCAGGGACACAAAGACTTATTTCTTTAACAGCTTGGTTTCATTTAAACACTTTCGTTTTTCATAGAGAACAGTTCATCATGAAATGGAAACGTTAAAAAACCTAGGTATCGCCTTTAGCCACTTATTTCAATACTGTAATGTTTATTTCTGATTCACCGCTTCGCCTAAAATGAGTGATCATAAGAAGATTGTTACAAACTATCTATGGCAGGTAGATGACAATAATACTATGAAAATCATTTCTTTATTTCATAAAACAAAAAAAGAAAATTCCAATTATATAGATGGGGCCGACATACTCTTCTACCTTACCACTGCGCCTTGTTGCGACTTCTTGCTTCTTGCTTCTTGCGTTTTAGAGATGAAGGAAGCGTTTGCTGTCTAGTGTGGTGCAAGATATCTAAGTGCAACTAGGCAAAGTTTCACTATTATTTTAAGGTCGAGCAAAAGATATTACCAAAGATAATTCATATTTTATACTGTTATCAAAATCTCAAAGCATTTTAAAGCTGTTCTGTGTTTCTTTTGTTTATATTCAGTTCAATATGCACAACATCTGTATGGATACCTCAAGGAATGGCGTGAAAACCCACAGTGGTCCTTTTCTTGTTGCCTGGCCTTCATTCTTCCCCTAATCGATATGCCAGGAGACATCAGTGGATTGTCGGAAGCAAACGTCCTCAACAAACAGCTGGAAACAGGACAAATGGAAATGACTACCGTTGCCGATATCGTAAAAGACAGTGGAGCTACTGACATCACTCTGAAAGCTAATGAACAAGATGTTGATAAGCTGACGGAGGTGCAAGAAGATAGTTGCAACAACACTGGGTCACAACCTGAAGCGATGAGAATGGGCACTAATGGCGCCGTGCGAAACAGAGGAGGTACTGATGGCACTCTTAAAAATAGTGAAGCTGAGTTGCTGAAGAGAGGAACACGTGAATTCTCGTGGCGTAACAGCAAAGCGTGTCATCGAGGGATACAAACAGCATTATCAACGGATCATGGGCCATTGAAGGAAACAAGGTTGTCCTATTTTCTTGCGTGAGTATAACGCAAAAAGAAATATTTGCAAACAATTCAACCTGTACTTAAGATAAATTACAATTTCTAAAGGAGAAGACCCAAATTTTCATTTCACGTCAATTTAATGACACTCTTGACTCGAGTGCTGAAAAATGTTGAAGACTAGAAAAGGAAATATATCGAGTGAAGATGTCCTTCTAGAGCGTCGTATCAAATCGATAAAGCACAAGTAATCGGTCAATCGTTAGCATTAGCAAATAACTAAATTGTCCGTAAGTTATCAGTTTTCATTAACTGGTTCGCTGTTTCCCCACAGCAAACGTAACATCCTAAGAAATTGTGTCCGGATCAAAGCACGTATCGCTACAAATATAAAACACACAAAATTCGTCATTGGCTCTTGTCGTTGACCACACTTAGAACATATACCAAAGGGGTTTTAGGCCAAACAAGAGCAAATCCCGAACATTTCAAAGGGAACATTATCTACGGATGTATAGCAATCTAGAAAATCTTGTACATTTTTTTTATTAAAAATTGTAATTCTCTTTGTGACAGATGACTGCCTTCAAGAAAACTGCATGATGAGCATGGCGATAGAAGTAGCACCGACAAAAGGGCACACAAAGGGGAATACATTGCTGTCGTTTTTTCGTATTTACCACTTTTCCCTGCTTTAGGAGAAAAGAAAATTTGAATTGATAGTTTTAAGGTAGTTTTGGTGAAAAGTAAAAGGAGGAAAATAAGAAGAGATGTCTCGTCTGAAACTCATAATTATTATTTAATCAAAATATTTAACCCTTTTGCGTGCTTTAGCGTAGCTTAGAAAATTGTATTTATTCAGTGTCCTTGTTTTAAAAAAAAGGTAGATTTTTTGTAGATTTGGTGAAATGTTAAGATAACGACTAAAGGACAGACCGATATATCTATTTACAAAAATTTTATCCTTCCAGGAAACGTATTTACCCCGCATGTACACTTTTTACAGGACTTTTGCAAGTTTCTGTGTGTAATTCCGGTAAGAGTAAAAAGCTGTAAATTAAGAATCCGATACATCAGTCATTTATTTCATATTTTTCATTTTTAGAGGTATTTGATCATTCAGTTCTACTTTGCGTGCTTTAGCGTAGCTATAGCCACGATCTTAGATTGATGTTAGAAAATATTTATTCAGTGTTTTATTCAGTGTCCTTGCTTTAAAAGAAATAGATTTTTTGTAGATTTGGTGTAATGCTGGTAAGATACTATAACGACTAAAGGACATACCGGTATATGTATTTCAATAATTTTATCCTTCCAGGAAACGTATTTACCCCGCATGTATACTTTTTACAGGATTTTTGAGAGTTTCTGTGTGTAATTCCGATTCATCAGTCATTTATTTCATATTTTCTATTTTAAGAAGTATTTGATCTTTCAGTTCTGCTTGAAATAAAAGCAGCTCGTATATACACTAAAGAAAATTTATCATTTAAAAAAGCCGAATTTACATCTAAAGCCGAATTTACAATACGAAGTAGCATTTTGTTTGGATTTATTGTTATTTTGGTAGTACAAACAAAGGAAGGAATAATAAAGACATATGACAAAAAGTACCCCGTTTATACAGCAGAGCTCGCGGAGTGGGTTTTAGAGTTGGGGTGGGGGAAGGGTGAACTAAAGCGAACGCGTCAGGATGAACCAACTTGCGGGGTTTTTCCTTTTTTTTTTTTGGGAGGGGGGGGGGGGGGGAGGGTCGGGGGCATGTTTCCCCGGAAAACGTTTGAACTTAACAGTGGTTCAGGCTTTCTTTTAGCAAATAAAGGGAAGATGATTTCCACAGGCCTCGTCCTCCCATTTTTTTTACATCACCTCTTATCTCTACGCAGTTCTAATAATAATGCAAAATATTGACGGCAGACTGATCCCAACGGCGGAGGTGACGAGCTTGATAAAATAAACAACAAAGGCTAGAATAACTGAAATATATTTGTTTTTTGAAATAATTTGCTGATCCAGGTGTACAAGTGATCCGGCACCACTCACCGGTTTGCCGCTGTGGAATTGCAGATTTTATTGTATCTAATAATAATTGTTGTCGTCTGGCTGATTAGAAGCCCATTTAGTGTAAGTCACGTGGGTGCCATCGCTCTAATAGAATTTCCTTTCGGTGTTGACGTCATTAAGCCCGGTGCAGGCTTCCGCTCTTTCTCCAAGAAACAACTCTGGGGAGAGTTGATAAAGCACCATAGCATTGTTACAGCATTACAGGTTTAAAATATTTGGTTATCTTTTTTGGTGCTTTTCCACGTGTCAGAACTGGCAACCGATCATTTCACCGGTGGAATGCCTCAATTTAGAGAACATGTTCCATACCAGTTTTCGAATATGACGCACCTTAAAAATGTAAAGGTAATTTGTTTACAGACGGAGGGACCGTGCGAATTTGGAATTTTGAGGTGCCGTGCCGTGCAGTAAGTAAACATCCCAGGAACAAAAGGCATTCTGCGCGATGGTTGGCTGTTGTATTCATGAAGGGAGGAAAATCGGAGAACCCGGAGAAAAACCCTCGGAGCAAAGACAAGAACCAACAAGAAACACAACCTATATATGGCGTCGACACCAGGACTGGAACCCGCGCCACATTGGACAGGACACATCAAGGGACAATGAAGTATAGGTAAATGGCCTGTTTTAATCTGGTGACCTCAGTCCGGCGAGAATCTCAAAAATATGGGTAACGGTGCTGTTTGCAATGCTGTACAAGATGGTTCTTTTTAACTCCTTGGATGAAATCCCGAAGTGTAACCATGAAAGCTACTGAAAATGCTTTTCCGTGGTGCTGTTTATTATGCTGTACAAGCTGGTTCTGGCTTTTGAGTCTGTGGATGAAATCCTAAAGTGAAGACCTTCAAATGAAAGCGACTGAGCAGTAACTGCAGTAACTGATTTTGAAAGAAACTCTTCAGCAGGCTGTGGTGTGGTTGGAAACTTTTAAAGTTATCTCGTGTGTCCAAGTGTCGCACTTTCTCTTCATTCAGGGCCCTACCAAAGATTGTCAAGTCTCTCAGTTGAACAGTTACTTTTAAGATATCGTAATATCCCAAACCATGTGACTGTGATGAAGGTTATGGTGCATGATAAAAGTTATCAGGGTATTCGATTGAATTTGTAATTAAAGTGCTGTCCATTCACTGCCAGGAAGCTAATTTCTGTTTTGGCACCTGGTCGAAATCCAGCTACCATATACCACTGACATGATCCGCACTGAAATTGAACCTTATTTTAATCACGTTATTGAAAGAACCTTTTCAATTTCCTTTCCTCTTCGAAATCCCTTTCCAGTTTCTTTCAAAGCACTAAATATCTACCTCCCCAAACCTATCTACGTCCCCAATTAACTTAAAACGTTCTGGTCCTTTTTTACCTTTTTTCAATGGCCTTACATTAGCTGAAAGAGATCAAGAATTTGAAATCGAGGGGATTCATTTGAATTGTAGATTAATCCTAAATTATTCATATTTTTCTGTCACCTATTACCACGAGGGACTTGATGGCAAAATGGAAGAAGACTCGTATCGTTAAAGTTATTTCCCGCGCGAAGAAAGCTACGGCCTTCAAACGCCTTATAACAACTACTAACAATAACATTATGGTAGACCTCACCCTTGGTATGCGCTTAACTTGCCAATACAAGACTGTCTCGAGCATTTGGTCGCAAATATAGTGGGCTGAACCGATTCGACGAGAAATAACTCAAGATTTGCTTCATGGGAACCGTTAGAGGTATGAAATCACCCAATTTTCGAACACTTTTCTCCATTTTTCTAAACTACTAATTGTTTTACAACGATGTGATTTACTTGCTGATATATGAAATTGGTACGTAATTTCATTTCAAACTGAAGGCCCAGTGAATCGAAAAACGTTCGCTTATCCGCCTAATTTCGCGTTTACCCGGGTTAAATACCATGACAACCTATAGGTTTTAATACCTCTTAACCAATGGTTAGCGCTAACCATGCTTCGAGCAACTCAGCCCAGAAGTTTTGTCACGCACTTTAGAAAGGGATGCCATTGTGTGACAACTTTATTAATTTCATTTTTTTTTTACCAGCAATTTATGGTCACAGTTTAGGATGCCATCCACAGACTCAAAAGGGAGAATCGCCTTGTACTGAGTAATAACAGCATCTGAATAGTCATACTTTAGAATTTCACCAACAGACTCAAAAGTTAAAACTGCCCTGTACAACACAACAAACAACACCACAGGAAAGAAAGAACTGCTCAGTAGCTTTCATTTGAATGGTCACACTTTAGAATTTCATCTATAGACTCAAAAATTAGAACCACCTTGTACCGCCTGAAAAAACAGTGAACAATTTTTTTTAGCTATCACAAATTTTGTTAACTCACTTCTTCTTCATGTTTCTTTCCAGGCAGATTTCACTTGCGGAATTGGCCAAAAGAAACAGACTACCACAGAGTTAAAATTTTACAGAAGGTGAGTTTGCTTTCAGTATGCAAAGCATCTGTACTAAATAAAATCCGTAAAGATGAAACTCATGTTTTAAGGGAAGCACTTTTGTTTGTTTTAGTGTTTTGCTCCATAAATGTTGTGGAGCCCAAAAGTGAATTGCAAGACCTAGCGGATGGTTAAGAGGGGCTGCAGCCCCCTCTATGAGAAGTTGAGAGTCTTATAAATTCGTAAATTCCTTAGCTTATTTCACAATGTAAATTTTCAAACTTTTCGAATGTAGTACGCGCCCTTTACTCCTCATATATTTAGGGACCCACGCCGTAAGCCCCCACCCCTCCCGCTTCTCCCTCCAGTCCTCCCGTTATAAAATCCTAGATCCGCCCCTGTGACCGCCCCTGCAGAACCACTTCACAGTCTACCCCATCATTCATAACTATCATTAGGAAACTGAAAAGCAATAACACTGTCACAATAAATCCTTTCAATACCGTATTTTTGCCTTCAGATACACTTAGGCGTAAAGGATTGGAACTCCTCAAGTACTGCTAAACAGAGACAGCAATAGTATGATTTGAAAGGTGAGCTCAAAAGCTTCACTCACATTTGATCATAACATATAGGCTCTTTGTCCATTATCGGCAAATAATTAAACTAACAAAATAATGTGTACAGCGTCCCTCATTTGGTGCTTTAGTAATATGCCATCACTCTGTCATGTACAAACTGAACACTGAGTGGAACTTCCCTAGGGATATAAACTTCTTTATGACCTTTGTATTTACAAAATATGTATGTGGAACCCGCCAAAGGGTATTGAATTTTGCAGATTTTGCAGCGTCTTATATTGTTGATCGAGAGGACAAAAGAACGAACAACAGAACAATGCTCCCACCCTTAAAATCATTGCAGCTGTATGTTATAAGGGTACAGTGAAAATAGGTGAGAGGTGCAGGTCTAATGTAGTTATATGCTTCCAAGAAGGGTATTTTTAATGACCCATTTTGGTCTGAAATAGGTTGCACCTGTTCATCATCTTTTTCAGAAACAGGTAACGTTTGTTCACTTCTGACTTTAAGGCCACTTTTGCTTTTGTTTGCCTTTAATTGTCGTTAGGCTCACAAAGGGGGGAAGGTTAAAGGGCTACGTCTATAACAGAGCCGAGATAAAGCTTGGATTTTCAGAACACCTAAGTGAGACAAATCTGGATTTACAACCCTAAACGAGACGACGAGCATTCCCGCCCTTTTCATATGAGAGTCCTCCCTGGGTTTACAATGATGCGGTCAGGATAATAATTTTTATTTTCTGGGCTGTATAACTCTGTTAACTTAGTTTTATTTAACTCGGCCGCCTCAAAACGAAGAAATATGACTAGGGATATTTTATTTCTTTCAGTCTAGCTATTGTAGAAGTCCCTGAGGAATGGAGGAGTCGATTAAAGAAACTGAACTGGATTGCCAACGGAGGACCGAGGAAGACCCGAATCTTTTGGTGCAAGCAAAGGTATAAACGTTTAACTTGTAGTTTACTTAAGATTCAGGGCGCAGTCGTTCAAAGCTGATTTATGCTAAGGCTTGACAGAACCAAAGATATAGTTTCACTTGCCAAAATTTTATCCGTCTTTATTACAGAGTAAAACCTTTTACTTCAGGGGAGAAATCGTTTATATCCATACTACATTCAGGGAAGGAAACGATATGAAAAAGAATTTGTGAATATGAATGTTAGTTAATTATCCTTGATTAGCGTAATTTTGCTTTGAACAACTGAGCCCAGGTGTATATAGTTTCAATTATAAGAAGGTCTGGTTGAATCAGTTTTACTGCCAACTTTTTCATTTCTAAAGCTCACAGGTTTAACAACAAAAAAAAAAAACATCGCGCATTGTTGTACGGTAGAAAAATATAAACAAGAGCAAACAAACAAACAGTATCACCGGAAAGTATTATCGGTGAAGTTGATTTGAGTAATCACACGTTTAATTAAGGAAGTAGAGCACAATTGTAGAGCACAATTAACAGTACCATAGCTTACATTTGGGGATTTCATCATCAGACGCAAAAGTTTGAACCATCATGTACAGCATGACAAAAAGCACCACAGGAAAGTACTGCTCAGTAGCTTTCATTTGCAAGGCCACATTTCATTTCCTTGTCACTATAGCTTTCACTTAAATGTCACTCTTTAGGTTACGTTCTGACTGACCCAGTATGTTTTCCCACACACTCAAAACTTTGTGCCGACCTATTTACAAGTGAAACAGCAACACAGCAAAGTATCATTCCGTATAGCTGTCAATTTTCTTCGTTACACTTTAGGATTTCCACAGACCCAAACGAAAGGATCATTAGGTGCACGGTACAGAACTCCACGGAAATATAGCTCACCACCTTTCATTTGAATGGTCTAATAAAAAACGTGATAGCCACTTTGCAGCAGAGTGTTGTGATAACTAACAGAGGAATGTCCTGTTTACTAGCTTTCAGTTGAATTTCCTCTCATTATGTTTCATTCATAGATACAATAGTAGGCTTTAAAGTATAACTGGCAGTACAGTAGTGAAAATAATTCCTCATTCGTTTTCGTTTGAGTGGTCACATTTGGAGATTTCTTCGACATTCCATCCACAGACTTGCAAGTTAGTACCACTTATTCCGTTTTTGTTTCGTGGTCAAACTTTGGCATTTTATCCAAAGACGTAAAAGTTAGAACCAATGTACTGTTGTTATGGGGTTTTGATGTTTGACACGTGCATCTAAAATCTCGAGGGTACCCAGCAATGTAGCAAAATTTGCGTGTTGCCTTTAAGTGAAATTGCCTCTCAACTAACTTGAGAAGCTTCAAAGTTTACCAGATTTTAGTTTTAACAAAGACAGACCTTTTTATAATAAATATTTTGCAATACATAAACATTTTACAATAACGTTTTTTTATGGTCACCCAGATGCCTTTTGTTTTCGCGGTCGTTTAGTTTTCACAACTTCATTCTGCTGAGAATAATAGCAGAACCTTAGAAAAACTATACGAAACGACTGAAAAATGATTTCTGACTAGACAAAATTATGGTGAGCACAGGTTAGAAGTATTTACTCGGGTGAACAATACAAAGAAACAACAAAAATACGATTGATACAATTATGATAGTGAAACAAAACAAAACGAACCTACAGTCGATTATTTAGGACGGAGACAACGCTATACCTAGGGAAACGAAATTAAAATATGAATGAAAATTTGGGCTAAAAAACAGACAAAGTAAACAATTAGAACGGAAAACACAGGCTTACCATCCTCTTTGGGCTGGTGGTCTGTGGTTTAAAATGACTATGTCGGTTATAATGGCGATGTATGGGGATTTTTAAACATATTAAAACTAAACACAAAGCCCTGTAATATTACTAAGATGTTAAACTTTGGTGTTCTGTGTTTACTTTGTTGATCTGAAGCTTGGAAAGAATGAAACTTCATGTTTGTAAAAGCATCCTTGTAAACTTTAAATCCGCAAAACAAACACAGCAACACTGAAGCTCAATATCGAGTTCATATTCCAAAACGTTTATATTATATTTTGATCCGTAGAAAAAGCCCTAGAAACTGTCTTAATAGGAAGTGGCTTTTTTCATAACCGACACGTCTATTTAAAAGCACCGTCCACCAACACAAACAGAGAACCTGGTGGTGAACCTTTTGCACGAAAATATAGCAAAAAGAAAAAAAAAATAGCCAGGGTTATAAGACCAAAAACAAACCAAGCAAAATTGACCGTGACATAAGAAGGAAAGGGAGAACAAAAAAAATGTACGAAGAAGCAAACAAATAAAGGAACTTATGTAAGAAAACAACTATTAAAAAAAAAACATGACAAAAACAAAAGATGATAGAAAACGAGCGAAAACCTACAGATAGGAAAAAAACAAATATGACATAGAAAAAGATAAAAATGTAGGGATGCAAGAACAACAGATGACAGATAAATCAGTCGGTGAAAGAATGAGTTGATAAAGGAATGTCTTTGAAGACCAAATATGATAGAAAGACAAAAGCAAAATATAGTGTTAGAAAAAAATAACAGAGGATGAAAGAAAAACCGGCACAAGACTGTAGAAAAAGTGGATGGAAAACGGCACAACTTAAGAAAACTGTACAAAGTAGGAACAAAACGTTTAAAAAACAGAGTAAGAATGAAATTATGGAGAACAGCAAAAACTTACAGGAATACAAGAAGATAACGAGGAGGACCAAGAGCAAGAAATACATGGAACGATTAAAAACAAATTAAAAATAATAATAAAAAAAAGAAACAAAAAAATGAAAAGGGACAAATTACAACTAAAGTGAAACAGAGAGAATGAGGAGAAAACTAACTTTTGAGAAACAAAACAAAAATGCGATACAAAACAAAAGCCGCGATAACTTGAAGAACGAGAATCATAAAATAGAAAACCTTGAGTGAAACAGGAACCAATACTGATGACGGGCCAATACGGAAGAGAAATAAGAGAAAAACATGACAGAGAAACAAGCAATACTATGGACAATTGAAACAATTAACGACATGAAAATTAAAGCAAAACTGAGGAGAAAAGAGAGGATAACATGAAAGAAAAACACACAATAATATGGAAAGACTGAAACAATTTGCGACAAGAAAGTCAGGGAAAACTAGCAAGAAACGACAGCAAAACAAATAAGCAATACTATGAAAAAACTGAAACAATTTACGACACGAAAATTATGGAAAACTGACGAGAAAGAACAGAAAAACAAACGAGCAATACTATGGAAAACCGAAACAGTTTACAACATGAAATAAGGGAAAACGGACGAGAAACGACTGCAAAACATGACAGAAAAAGTAGCAACACTATGAAAAACTGAAACAACGACGTCAAAATAAGAGCAAAACTGAATAGCAACGAGAACAAAATATGACAGAAAAACAAGCAATACTGTAGAAAACCTGAAACAATTTAATTAGGGTAAAACTGACGAGAAACGACAGAAAAACATGACAGAATAACGAATACTATGGAAAAACAGAAGCAATTCTCGACATGAAAATTAGAGCAAAGCTTCAGAGAAACGAGAGTAAAACATGATACAAAAATGAGAGCCATGCTATGAAACTGACAACTGGAAAGATCACGAAATGAAAATAAGGCCACAAGTGAAGAGAAACGAGTCCGAGAAAAATATGACGAGAAAGTGACAATGCCTTGCAGAAATAGGAAAACAGTTAAAGAGAGAAACAGTGAAGAGAACGAAGAGCCAAATATGACAAGAAAGGAACAATACTGATGAGAAAGAGGAATAAAACATGTGCCAGAAAAACAAGTCAACAAGACAAAGAACGAAAAAAGAAAATGACAGAACAACGAACAATCTTGACTATTGAGAAACTGGGAATAATATGAAAAAAAAAATACTATAAAAGAACTGATAAACAGTACGAAATGAAAACAAGTACAAAACTGTAGCAGCGAGAGAAAAACATGACAGGAAAACAGACGATGCTACGGAAAAATAGAACATAATATGACATTACAACAACAACGAAACACGACCTGTGCAAAGTAAAATTGTAGATACACGAGAGTAAAACATGACTGGGGAATAGGCAATACTGTAAAAAAATTAATAAATAAATAAAAGAAGAAAAAACAGAAACAAATTACAACGAGAATAAAGAGTAACAGAAAACGAAAGCAAGAGTGGAGTTATACCAAGACACGACAAGAAAACAAGAGCAGCAAAACTGTAGACTAGCGAGAGCAAAACATGACCGAAAAATGAACAACACTACAGGGAAACAGAAACAAAAGATCACATGAAAACAAGAGGAAAACACGGCATGGAAAAAGACTAAAACATGACAGAAAAAAAAAATCCGACAACAACATAGAGAAAAAATAGTGGTATAGAAATGTGATATAAAAGAATTGAGGAAAAGGGAAATGAGACTGAAATGAAATCAAGAGGGAGGAGTGCAAATAGGATAGAGATAAAAAAAAAAAAATGGTTGTAAAAATGTTGCTCAGAATATTGATGAGAAGAGATTAAGCTGGTATCGTTTACCACAAACATTTTGTATGAAGAGAACTGTAACTTTATTCTAACATAAACAATATATTAAACATTGAGTACTGAAAGCAAAGTTCTAATCTGAAACGTAGGCATAAAATGCAACAGAAACTATTAATTAGTCTATACTGAACTTATGAATGGATACTTACTATGAATTGATACTTACTATTCCCCCGGGAGGTCCCCGGGGGAATAGCATGGAGTAAGACGTGCCGTGCTGAGCTCCGCAAAAAGTTTTGATTTTAACTCAAACTGTCCAAAATTTTTTGTCACTGCAGTTGAAATACTGGCGATTGCTATAAGGAATCAAGAAAATATTAAAGGATTAACTATAGACGGTTTAGAAACTAAATTACTGCAATTTGCCGATGACACAACTGCTGTCCTATCAGACTTGGATTCAGCCCGAGCCCTGTTTGGATTACTTGAACGTTTTGAGAAAGTCTCTGGACTTAAACTTCATGTAGCTAAAACAGAAGCAATGTGGATTGGGTCACTTCAAAATTGTGAGAATGAACCACTAGGGGTTAAGTGGAAAACATGTGTCAAATGTTTAGGAATATATATTACATATGATGTACAAACATTAGTAGAGAAAAATTTAAAGCAGAGGTTGAAAAAAATTAAGAACACAATAAATCTATGGAAGTCAAGAGGATTATCAATTCACGGCAAAGTAAATATTATTAAAACACTTTTATTCCCAACAATGATCTATCCTAGTTCGGTATTATGTACTCCTTTCGAAGTCATAAAAGAATTCAACAGTTTGGTTTTTCGATTTTTGTGGAACGGTAACGACAAGGTTATTAGACTCTCAACTTACCAACACCTTCGAAGGAAGAAGACCAAGGTGGCCTCAAAATGCTAGATTATGAAAGTATGGTTAAAGCTTTAAGGCTAAGCTGGTTAAAACGAATAGTTGACCCAGATTACTCTGGATTTTGGAAGTCATATCTTGATCATCTTTTGGTATACGAAGGGGGGTTATTTTTAATTCAGTGCAATTATGATATCAACCGATTAACAATCTCGGCGACCTTTTATCGAGAACTTTTGGAGTGGTGGTCAAAATTAAGAGAAGTCGAGGACCCCGAAAATACATATAAGTATATTTTATGGAACAACAGAAATATAAAGATTTATAAACATTTTTTTGATAACAATGTCATATACACAAATCATCTGCTTTATGATATGACAAATATTGAATCTTTCAATGTTGTCAAAGTTACAGGATTAAAGAACTCTAACTTTTTTAGTATGGACCGGTCTAAGGCAATCAGTTCCATTGAAACTGCGCTTTCACATGCCCGACGTAGAAAATATCTTTGATTTAGAAAATTTTAAGTGCCGTGACTATTATCACTATCTTATAAAGCAAAAATACGAAAAACCAAATAAATGGGCTAAGTTGAGAGAGAGGAATTCGATCTAGAGGATAAGCAACTTTCGGAGGCATTTGTGATGCCACTGAGAGCCGCAAATGAACTTTATCTACGTTCCTTTCAATATAAAGTATTAAATTCAATTCTATACACAAATGAATTACTTTGTAAGATAGGCTATGGTTCTAACCCCAACTGCTCCTTCTGTCATCACACTATAGAGACGATATCTCATATTTTCTTTGATTGTTCTTTCTCGACCTCCTTTTGGAATGAAGTTTGTGACAAAATTTTAAATAAACTAAGCAGTTGCGTAGGCCTCTCTTTAAAATATTGTGAGATTATTTTAGGGTTCTTAGAGGAGGAGATGGATCTGCAAAACTATATACTTATTTTAGGAAAAACGTATCTGTGGACTTGCCGGTGTAAAGAAACGAAACCATCTTGTAGCCACTTTAAGAGAATTTTATTAAATAAATATCAGACGGAAAGGCACATTTCTCTTAAATCGAATAAGACCAATTCGTTTAGGAAAAATGGAGAATGTTTGAGGAAACGATTCTTTAAAGATCAAGTCCACAGTTATGTTTAATTACGTACTATATGTAAACTGTAACTGTGTAACTGTGGAAATAACAGGAAAAAAAATGAAATGTAAGAAGTTGCCTGGCACTAATTGCGGTGTTGTAAAACTATTACTATTAACTATTGTTAGCTATTATTACTATTAACTATTGTATATTTGTATTGTATGTATGGCAATGTAATGGATTGTATTGTCAATAAATAAATTAAAAAACAAAAAAAAAAAAAAAAAAAGTATCATTCTTTAACCCTTTGACTCCTGTCGTGTTTCCATAGTTTTCGCATAAATTTACTTTTTCCTAGAGCGGTTTAATTTAATAAAATGCGCAGTAGATAAAAAAATATCGTTGGCTTCCAAAATTAACTGCATATTAAACTGGAATGATTAAACAAATGTATTTTGACGTAAAATAATATGGTTACCTATTAATCATTTGCCAAAAAACACACTTGAACGCAAAATTGCCAAAATTCACGGCATGTTGATGAAGACCTTTGGCATATCAAATTTCAATCCGCTTATGCAAATCTGTCGCTTCTCAAACGCATATATGAATTGACAAAGACACAAAAATCAACAAAAAGCTTTTCCAACAAAACATTTTATTGAAATAAACGATGCATTTGCTATTAGAGGCAAAAAACTTTCAGTTTTTTTGCGTGTGTGCAAACACGCATGTAAAATTTGAAGACACTCCGTGTTTGTTCAAAGGGATCACCCGCAGTAAATTCGGGCACGTTCGCGATGAAAATTACAGAAGTTACAGAATTCTGGTTCAAATCATCACTAAAACTATTTGTAAAAAGCAAATCAACATCGGAAAAAATCATTTACCGTATTGTCGCCATTGTCCTGATCCGGAAATACAATCGCTTAGATCTCGGTCAGTCGAGGATTAGCGTCGGCTTTCGATAGGATTCCATTTGGGATTCCTGTGGCATTTACACTCTTACACTCTTTCACTCAACGCGATGACATAGTGTCTACGCTTCTCTAGAAGCCATAGACACAACAAAAACAAAACATCACGTAAAAGTAAGGGCAAAACTCGTGAGTGAAAAATACACAACATGTCAGGAAAACTCACCATAACAGAAAGAAAAACAACAAAAACAAAAACAAAAAAACAAAAAAGAAAAAAAAAACAGAAGTAAAACATTACATGAAAACAAGAGCAGAAGACAACATGCATCACAGGACAACGAATAATTTACACGTTATCGAGGCCAGGAATAAAAAAAAAGTGATCAGATGAAAACCAGGGTAAAAAGGAAGAGTAAAAGCAACAAAATGTGACAAAATACTCAGAACAGAAATACATGACAAAAAAATACAAGAGCAAAATATAAGGGAAAAGAAAAATAGTACCTTCTTCTAAATCAAAAATATGTTGACAAAGCAGAAACAAAACTTACCATTTAAAGTAACAGGAACAGAATATAGTAGAAAAATGAGAACAAGATAGAGAAAGGAGAGAAACATTTGACAGGAAAACAAATTGAAAACTACAGACAAACAGAAACAAAAGAGACAAGAGCAACAAACAGTTGACAAAGAAAGAGACAGATCTTTACCATTTACAGTAACAGGAAAGGAACAAAATATAGTGGAAAAACAAGAACAAGACAGAGAAAGGAGAGCAACATTTGACGGGAAAACAAGAGAGAAACTATAGAAAAACAGAAACAAAAGGGACAAGAGCAAGAACAGTTGACAAAAAAGAGAGTTCTGTACCATTTACATTAACAGGAACAAAATATAGTTGAAAAATAATAATAAGACAGAGAAAAGAGAGCAACATTTGACAGGAAAACAAGAGAAAAACTACAGAGAAACAGAAAGAAGAAACTGAAGCCAATCGCTGATTATAATTAAGAATTACAATACATATTTGCCGCCTGCTGCTCAAGTGCGCATGCCAAATCAAAATAAGCCTTTATCAGGGAGGGGAGCGCAGGGTGGGTGGGAGGGGGGGGGGGGGGGGAGGAAGAAGGAACAAAGACCTGAAGTTCCAAAGCTGAAAGAAATAGAGAGGCGGGGTCGTGGGGTGTGTACTCTTCATGAGAAATCGACGAATTGAAATATGGTAATTCTCGCTATATAAAATAAAAATTTCTGAGGGGAGCGTTTGAAGAAAACCGATCAAAGTACCGCGAAAATTGCCAATCAAAACAAAACCTACGCGAGAAAGGCGAGCATCTGGGATGGTCACACTGATAATTTTAATCAGAGACAAGAGTTTCAATTCTAGATTGTTAGTGAATTGTTGGCAAGGGGCACTGCCACAAAAATATCAGGCTCGCAAATTTATTGGAACATTCTAGAGATCTGTGTACTTGCAAGTTTGTCTCAAACTGTACGCGTCTAACGTTGTTTTAATGACTCTTCAAAATACATTAATAATTCATTAGCCCATTGACCTATCAAATTGTCGATAAAAAATCAGGTGCAGTGGCTTTAGAATCCTCCTTATTAGTATCCAGTGTTTAATGTTTTTCTCGTACACTAATTTCCAACGTTCACAAAAGCATCATTGTTATGAACTCTCTTGAAACACACTTTTCCAGGAATGTTTTTGAAGCTGTTCAAAAAACTCGCAGCATGTGTTTTATCGGGTCTAAAACCACTCGGCTGCGCCTCGTGGTTTTAAATCCCGATAAAACACTGCTGCTCGTGTTTTGAATATTACTTTATCACCTATCCCCAGTCGAGACGTTTCTTCTTTCTTCTCAATCGAAATTCATCATCACCACCAAGCACCTTAGTATCAAGACCCTTCCTACACCTTCTCTTTAATATTACTTTGTAGAAGGTTGAGTCTGAAGATGCTGATGATCGTTCCAAAATAAAAAAATGACGGTCACCAAGCTCCTTTTGAATTTTTACCACTTAATGCTAAAGTAAGGGGTCTTCCTTAAAGGTTATACTGCGCTATGGTAACGTATTATGTCGAGAAAATGACCATATCTTGTTCACCAATGATAAGGCATTTTTGTTTGATACCATTATTGATGCATTAACTGATAAAGAGTGGTAGTACTGTTCCGTGAAAGTATAAGTCCTAAACAGAGCAAGAAGCCACCTTAAATTTATTTGAGAGATTAAGGAAAACTGTCTTTATTTTTCCTGCTTTTTCTACGACCAAAATTACAGAAAATCTAAAAAAAAAAATGCTACATCTTATTGTAAAGCGGACATAAGATGTAATCTACAAAGTGCTGCTGTTTATTCCAAGCAGGAAGATTAATTACTTTTAAAAATGATAAATATGAAATACATGACTGATGTTTTGGATTCTTATTTTACAGCTTTTTACTGTTACCAAAATTACACACAGAAACCTGCAAAAATCCTGTTATAGCACGTTCACGGGGTACATACGTTTCCTGGAAGGATAAAATAATTGAAATGCATATATCGGTCTGTCCTTTTGTCGTTGTATTATCTGACCAACATTGCAGCAAATCTACAAAAAACTACCTTCTTAAAGCAAACACAAGGGATTAATACAATTTTTCTCTGTTACACGAAAATGATCTAAAATCTAAGATTGTATTTAGCAATGTAAAAACACGCAAAAGGGTTAAATATTTTGATAAAATGATAACCGTGTGTTCCATGGGAAATATGTATTCTTCAATTGTCCTCCATTTGCTTTTTACCAAAGCAACCTAAAACCTATCAAATTTTTCTTTGTTCTACATCAGGAAAAAGTTATAAATTCGAAACACAACAACTATGTATTCCTCTTTGTGTGACCTTTTGTCGGTGCCACTCATATACCCATGCTCTGGCAGCTTTTCTTGAAGGCTTTCACCTGGCACAAATAGAATTATAATTTCAGTTCAGTGAAAGAAATGTAGGATTTTATATATTTATATTCCTTTGACTCGAAATAGGCGTAGGCAATCCTTCCTTTGAAATGTTCGGGCTTTTTTTTTTTTCTGTTTTTTTTTTTTGGCCTCAGACCGGCCCTAATGGTATATGTTCTAGATGTGCTCTATTCTTGCTGTTTCACTCCCATAACAATGACAGGTAGATTACCGTTCTGCTGGTATTATCTGGTGATGCTCATTAAAGTAATGACAAAAATTATAACTAAGCTTCAAAAGTCTTTTCTTTCAACGCAGCACTTGGTGGTTAAAGTTCTCACTTTGTTTTGAGTTGCTACGTCATGCCCAACACGCTGTTACTCAGTTTACTTGTAGTGTCAGTGTGAAGACAACGACAAGTGTCACTGCCGCTTTATGTGTGTATTATATTTGTAGTGATGCGTCTTTAGATTGGGACATTTTGTTAGGATGTTATATTTGCTCTGAGAACATACGCAACAATGTACGGAATGGCAGTCAATGAAAACTGTTAACTTGCGGACGATTTACTAACGATTGACCGATTACTCGATTGGATTTCCGATTACCGATTTTTATCGATTTAAGACACGACGCTTTACAAGGATATGCGTCTCGTTGATAGCAGTGTCATGGAATTGACAGGATATGAAAATTAGAGTTTACTCCTCTTGTAATATAATGTATTAATTTAAGTACAGGTTGAATTTTTAGTAAATATTTTTTGCCTTATACTCCCAGAAAATGACAACCTTGTTTCCTCCAATAGCCCATGATCCGTTGATAATGCTGTTTGTATCCCTCGATGACACACTTTACTGTTACGCCACGAGAAATCACGTGTTCCTCTCTGCAGCAATTTGGCGTCACTATTTTTAAGAGAAACATCAGTACCCCCTCTGTGTCGCACGGCGCCTTTTGTGGGCATGGTCATCGCTTCATGTTGTGGCCAAGTGTTGTTGCAACTACCCTCTTGCACCTCGTTCAGCTTATCAACATCTTGTTCATTAGTTTTCAGAGTGATGTCAGTAGCTCCACTGTCTTTCACAGCATCAGCAACGGTAGTCATTTCCATTTCTCCTGTTTCCACCTGTTTGTCGAGGACGTTCGTTTCGGACAATCCACTGATGTCCCCTGACATATCGATTAGGGGCAGAATGAAGGCCAGACAACAAGAAAAGGACCACTGTGGATTTTTACGCCATTCCTTGAGGTATCCATACAGATGTTGTGTATATTGAACTGAATACAAAAACGAAAACAGAAAAGCTTTAAAATGTTTCGCCTAATTTAGTGACTTACATTTTTATGGAAAATAGAAATCAAATAAAAGATGAATTTGGACCGACAGGGAAAATCTTTGAGATTTTGATACCAAGAATAAAATAACAATTCATATTACCACTCTCTATCTCTTTTAAACTACAATAGAACCCAATTAACTCGGACAAAATCTGATTTCCCTTGGATTTAAACCCATTTTTTCAGGTATTTACTATCAACTTGAACTAATTTTAGATTCCCTTTGCTGAAATGACACTCATAACTTAAACCCCATTGAAAAAACGTCGGACTGTAAATCTCAAAATGTCAAAACATGGCCGATTGACGTGTTGAAATCATTTTGTTAACGTGCTTTCGATGTATGATCTCTGCCTTTGTTTTGTCCTTTATGTTCTTAAAGTTGTAGCTAAAATTCAGGAACTAAACGTTAGCTAACGTTCTTATCAAAAGGCTGTTATAAAACACCCAAGTGACTCGTGATTGTGAAAGAGTGTTAAAAACACGAAATTTTATTAATTTTCAAAAGGCTTTTTGAAATTCAACGCTAACGCCGCTTACTCGATCCACGGCTGACTCGAATCAGTTTTGGTTTCCTTTGGGAGTTCGAGTTAGCGGGGTTCAACTGCACGTAAGAAATAATAATAATAATAATAATAATAATAATAATAATAATAATAATAATAATAATAATAATAATAATTTTAAAATAAATAATATAAAATCTTTATTAACATATTTCAAGCAAATTGCTATTCACAAGTTAAAAGTAGAAAAAAGAACTATTAAAAACTATTAACAATTCATTTCGATAAAAAAGAGACAACTTTCAAGCCGATTCTTTTTTCTCATAAAGTTACTATGCTGTTCTTGTTAAAAAAACCAATAATATATACAAAGTTAAAAATCTTAAAAAAGGGAATAAAAACCGACAAATGGAAGGCTACCAAGAAAAATTAATAATAATAATAATAACAATAAAATATAATAATAATATAATAATAGTAATAATAATAATATTATTATTATTATTATTATTATTATTATTTATTTTTGAAAAAAGAGAAGATATCGTAAGAAAACAAAATTGTAAGTTAGAGGAGGATGTCGCCCTCATGTATAAAATTTGAATTCTCGCTTTCTTTCCTAGAGAAGTAATGAACTGATTGTTATTGTCATCTACCGTCCAAATGTTTTAACAGAGAGCTGTGATAGTTTGTAACTATCTCCTCATGATTACGCATTTTAGGCAGATCATTGGATCAGAAATACACATTATAGCATTAAAAATTACTGGCAAAAGACGAGACATGCGAAAGGAAATCTTTAAACAAAGCAGCCTGCAATCGAAATAGGCCTTCCTGTGTCTGATTCTATTTTTATAAAAATACAAAGAACTGGTATAGCTTGTGTGCTACTTGGTTGGCTGGCATTTATGCGAATAAATAAATGCCTATTGCTATTTCCCACTTTTCGTTTTGCGTTCAGAAAAGAAAACATTTTTGTGTTGATTAAATGCCATACGGCTTATCTAGATCATAGTTACTCCTCATTTTTTCGTGAATCAGACAATCCCCTCTCGTTTCCAAGGTTACTAATTTTACTTGTGATGATAAAGAGTATACTGTCGTACCAACAAGAAGTGCAATCACCACTGTGTTTGCACCAAGTACCAACGCGTTGAATACAACTGTGTCCATGTATGAATCAGAGGCGGCTGGTAGGTTCTCGGCTGGAATTCTGCTTACTGCTCCAATAACCAAGTTGACAACAGTCACGGCAAGAGAAGTAGACATCAGTCTGTTCTCGAAAACGTCTTCCAAGGGATGTATCCAGCAGAAGACCGTCCCATACATCCCTGCAATGGCCAATGTCAAGCCAATGTAGGACCTAGTTTCCTGCCCTACAAGGAACAGACCAGATGTGACAATAACTTTACGAGACATCTCGATCAATTCCCAATACCACGAGCGAGGCTGGTAACTTTTGAACAGAAAACTCAAACCCGTGATTAATTCTGGGTTCAATCCACTATTTTGATTCGCCTCGCTGTCTCCTTTCGCTGATATTTCTCTTCTTTGTCGCCAAAGGGTGATGAATGTGGCCATAGGTAGGGCAATGATGTAGGCAGTGGAGATGTACGCCACGACAACCAAGTGATTGTACCTCGAATCATGGCACCGTGTGCTGTAATCTGCCTTCAGGTACTTAAAACACGATTCATCTCCTTCTTTGTCATCCCGGCAAAGCTTCCTGCAGGAAAGTGGCAGAACAGTGGCTGTCTTGGAACACGTACTGAGGTATGTCACATACAAGATAAAAAACAAGTTCCTGTACACAAGCTCTTTTGTTTCTGAGATTCTTTTGGTTTTTTCCTCTTTCTTTACCTTTTTATCTCTTAAGATAAGCAGCTTTCGCACTCCATATGCAATACCTGAGACAACAATGACAACACCATTTATTGCCATTATCGCGATCAAGTTGCCAAAAGCATCCACATGTAATTCTGAAGAAAAGCAGTGAACAGGAGCCATCTGAAGAATATTCAGCTGTAATACTTCTGAATACTTGCCAATGACTCGTAGGGAATCTGGCCATTGTATGTACGAAAACGCTTCCAATATGCCATAGGTAACCTGATAAAACCCAACTGCGATTTTTAGTTTGGCTAAAAAGACGTCTATCGGACTGCTTTCTTTAACCTCCTTCTCGCTCCTTTTGCTTACCAACACCGAAGCAACAATAAGTAGAAAGAAAATGGCCGCAATGATTGACAACTGTACCGTTATCCATGTCTTAGTTGGGCATTGTTTACATGTTTGTAATTGCCTATAGTGGGTTTTACTACAAACATCACAAAGCGGACCTTCGTAACCATTTTCACATTGGGAATCCAAGCCACCTTTGCAAGACTTTTCCAATCGGCACTTGTACTGAGTTGGTATAGTATACGGGAATTGAACGTCATCCTGTCCTAATGCTGGTACAGGTTCCAACAGGTTGTTTATAAACTCTTTGTAACGGCGTTTGTGACTGGCGTTCCTCCAAGCCCACCAATAGCCAGATTTCAACACAGCGTAATCATTTTTGCATTCCAATCCATGATCACATTTTTCACATTCCTTGAACATGTGTGTTCGATGGAATCCCTCCAAACATTGGCAAGCGCGGTATCCAGCAAAGAAATCTGACTCTGTTCCTGTTGCGATTAAACAAAAAAAATCCAATATATTGTCAGAATTAAAGAATTAACCGTGAGATAGTAGGCGCAGAGAGAAACATTGGTCCTTTAATTTTGTTCAATGAACGTGAATGGCGTCTGTAAGCAGGTGCATTGATCAGCGAACATGTTCAGTGAAGAAGTTCAAGGAAAAAATATTTTTTCCCATTAACTCGCAGTGTCTTAAAACACTAAATACACCTTTTCCGCGAGAACTAATTGTTAAACGCAATTAGTTTGCATTCGAGGCTCATTGTGATGGATGAGGAATGAAAACCTCCTTCAAAATACTTGCATTTCCGATATGTCCTTCCTTAACGTTACCTTCTGAGTTTCAAAAAGGGCCTCCTAGTGTACACTTGAATAAATGGACACAGACAGACTGCTTTCATTTCATTAACTCTTTTGTATAAAAACTGGGCCAGCCAAGCTTGCAAGGTGCTTTTTAACAATTAGACGGCGAGCTCGAGGTTTCTATCGGCTGATAGCCCCGAGCCAACTATCAAAGGCGATAGAGACCGAGAGCGAGCCGTCTAATTGTTTTAGCATACCTCAGCGATCGATCTATGAAGAAAAAAAAAATTTTTTATTTCATAAATTTTGATATATTTGTGCAATAATGCATGCTAAATCGCGCGCGTTCTGACAAACTGCCGTCTATCGATCGATAGACGGCACCTGTGTAGCCAATCAGATTGCGCGTTACGCGATAGTCGGTCACTGAGGTATGCTAAGTGGCATTAAGCGGATCCCCAAGGAAAATGCTCTAATGTGCGCTTAAATTACATAGGCCACTCATCAAAGGCCGTATATTTTGGTCAACGACGCGTTTCTGTCTCTTCATTGTCTTAGTAGCGACAAACCAATCAAACTAGACAGAGAATCCGCAAAGTTATCATAATCAAATATCAAAGGGCATGAAGGGAGTATCTTGCGGTCCTGTGCAAATGCAGTTGGCGCACGTAATGCTCACCCCGAATGTGAACGTCTGGCTATTAAATATTTGAACAAACGTTATCAAACTTCATGAGTTTTCTAGAAAGTTTTCTGGGAAAACATTGTTGTGGGATGTCAGTGTTCGGTGAAATGTATTTTTATCGTGGCAACAAATATTAAACAGGTAGATTTCTCAGAAAATGTAATGTTCCTGTTTTCTTTATATTGTCTTCTTGCATTGAATTTTATTATTTCTCGGCCAATTTTGTCGGTACGTTTATTGAAGTTTTGAGCAAATCCAGAAATCAAAGATGACTGCCGTTTGGCAACCATGGCGTAATTTCCGAGTCATAAGACATCACCATTTGTCTCTTTGCGAAACACAAAGGAACCATCTTTTGGACGTACTGTTTCTCGGGCAAGTGTGGTTGTCATAGCCTTAATAGTCTCGAAGTTATGGATTGGGGAAGGAGGTGGAATTCCCTCAACCCGCCATCCCCCGACAGAGTAGACCTAAAAGCCCAGCCTAGATAGGGCTAACTTATTAAGGTAGTTTTCACAGAAGTGGAAATAAATATAACGGAGTAAACGATTCTACGATTTACGTGCAAATTATATAATAAAAGTTGGTAGCAAAATTTTTGTTACCTAAGGGGCAAGACTTGCAATCCGAGGTACGCGTCCCTGGTGCTGCATCAAATGCAACGAAGGAGCCATTTGGACATTTCTTACAGTGTGTACTTACAAAGCCAACCTCATCAGAATAAAATCCCCCTACAGATGAAACGCAAGGGTATGTATTATGTAACGTATAAGGCTGGACACAAGATTTACAGTAATAAGGCTGTAGACTGGCGTTAGAAGACAACAATTTATTAGATCTCTTAAATGTTTCCGTCTCTTCCCAGGCTTTACTTCTCTTAAGAAAGAAGGGTTTTGTATGTGCTCTGTGTTTTATTTTCGTTGTTTATAGATATTTACAGTTTGACAGTTATCGCGTTTCCTCAACATGAATTACAAAAATCCGTTAAGAATGCATATAATAACACGGAATTTACGAAACCAATTCTACTAAAGGGAAGCTCTTTAAACTTAAGAACAGCAATAGTAACTTAGACATCCTCAATCCAGCATGTTTTTGTTTTTCGTTTGCTCTCAATTTTAACTAAAATATCAAGTGAAAATTTAACCTTAATGCCATACTAATGCCAAATTGATTAATGTCAAAAAAACTGCAGCAATAAGGGATGGAAATACCAATTAAGGCTTCGCCACTATTAAAATGTAGGCGGATTTTGAAATATATAGGCTTTATCAAGCTTGGTTCACACTTGTTTGATAAGCACAAGCTGCATAAGCACAAGAAAATTGGGTGAACAATCTTAAGATGCGTGGTACCTTTGATTTTCTTCAAATTTCCATTGTACTTATATCGCAGTTTTCACTAACAAGAACTTGAGCGACATAGGTACAATGACAAGCTAGAACAAGGCAGTCAACCGTTTTTACTCCATCAACTTGCTTAACAGCGAGGGGAGCTGGTGTCGAGTACTGCATCAAGAAATGGTTTCAGCTGCGCGTGCGTCTGTCCTTATTCTTATTAGCTAATGTTCTCAGTTCTATTTGATGCTTATGCTTATGCTTATGCTTATATCCTAGTGAAAACAAGCCATAACAGAAAAAGATATTTACTTTTCTTGTGTATGTGGTTATGCTCACGCGTGTGCAGATTTCCAGCGGTTCACACGCAATTTTACGTAAGCTTATACCAGGGCGAATCGCAAAAGTGGCAACCAGACTTTAATCAATATAAAAAATACCTGGAGGGCATGGTGAGCATTCGTCAGTTCCTTTCGAAGTAATGTTGGAAAATGTTCCCAAGGGACACGGCAGGAAGTAAGCAAACCTGGCATCGGCAGATGTTTGTCGGAATCCTGATGCCAACATAGCTGAAATTATAATGTCTTGAGTAGTAGACGCAGAGGGATTTTGCACTGTTACAATGTCTTCACTGGAATCGCCAGCATTTCTAAGAGAGAGCATTGATTGCTGATTGCAGGACAAATTGTATTGAATAAAGTATAAACGTGAGTCCGATTTAACAGACAAAGGATTTAACAGAGCAATATTTCGTTGTTTATTTCAACAACATCATCAGGCAATGACGCGGGACTGAAGGCGACAAGGGACCTACAACTGTTCTAACATAATTGTAATTTCAAATCACTAGTGTAATTTTTTGTAACCTTTTTGTATTTGTAATCATTGTGAGATTGTAAGATGCAATTCTAACGGACTCACGTTTATACTATTTAATTAAATGGTCGGATGGCAAAGAAAATTGTATTGAAATTGACGACTTATTGTAATTTGATGTTATCAGTTATTAACTGCAATTTTTTTTTGGTTATTGGCAGATCCATTTTTCAAAAATCGAGAAATGCACAATGTGAAGCCAATATTTACCGCCATTTGAACAACGCATTAAGGGAGATAGTTCATCCAGACGTCTAATGCGTCTCGTGCCCGTCTTCATACTAAAGACGAATAACCCTTCGAACAATAAATGTTTGCTCAAGTTCGCCTACACGGATAGTGCGTCGGGTATTAACTGACAACGCTAAAGAGCGAGTTTCGGCATTTGGCTTATATACAAACTACCTCGTATTCTCTCGAAAAAACTTTTTTTTATTGCATTCTGACTTTATGTCTTGAAAAAAGTATAACATGTTAATGTTTTTCTGAAAACCAATTGCAAATACCTACAAGAGCCCGCAAATGCTATCATCATTAAAGGAATGTATGTTGCGGTATATGAAACAAACCGACTAACAAATGGTGTTTTTTACTTACCTGTTGTTTCTAATCGATTTAAACAACGACAGGAGTGGCTTGAACACCCACGAACGTGTAGCAGTAAAATAACATAGCTATCTGCGTACTCCTTTGGATAAAAACGTCATTAAAGAAGGGGAATTGGCCGCTTTTGAGAGATCACAATCCTGTCCTAGAAATTCCTTACTTAAAATACTAACAAATATATCGTGGAGCGACTCTCGCCGTTGGAATAAAATTTCAGGGTTGTTAGTTTCCTCTTCTTTATCAACCTATCAGAAAAAAAAAAAAGATGCGGTGTAAGAGCAACTTTAGCATATGTTCAACATTCCGTTGATACATGCATGTTCAAAATAAATACACCACTTTTTTCTAACAGTTAAAAGCGCCTCGCTATAAAGTCAGTAAAAAATTACAGACTGGCGATAACAACAATGATGGCCGAAGAATAGTAACAAGGGTCTGCACACTTGCACCATTAAATAGGGTAACCCGCCTTGCTATTACAGGACACCTTAAATCGCTTTGAGAATTTTTGAACTATATTATCGTCTAAGGGATTTAATATTTCTGTGATGAAAATCTCTACGCCGCTTTAAACTCTATTGTAACGGTTGTTGGCCCAAGGAAGGGTGGAACAATAATAAAAATTCGGAATGCTTTCTGAGTGGGAATTCGTCAAAGCTGCTGGTGCTATCTTGCCAGTGGGAAACATTGATAGTTGCGTGCCCTTAGTTTAGGTTTTGGTGATTTTCGCCTTTCACTAGTCTTGAACTGGAATACTTTCGCCAGCGTTCATCAGCAATTTAAGCCGCCGCAAGTCTTCTGCAGCTGCAACAAAAATTATTCTGAGACCTAATATCTTGTTACGGATTGAAATAAAAATATTTGATGTATTCGGCCAAAAATCATAGCAGATTCCCTAATTCACATAATGTTATTTACAATCGTTTCATTTATTGCGCAGTCAATTCGATCAATGCAATTAAAAAAAAAAACAATAACAACAACAAAAGGATACGTCACAGCTTAGAATCAAGGTCACTGAGGCCAACGAAGTATTCGAGGGATAAACTCTTCAGTCTGGTCCGTAGCAGATATCTTCCAAAAAAGAAGAAGAAGAGCAAAACGAGACTCAAATAGGAAGACTGTTTTTTTTAGTCTTGCTACTCAAAAGATCATTACCCATTATACTTCATATTATTTCTATCCCATTCAAAAGACGCAGCATAATGATGATGATGATGATGACGATGATAGTAAAAGATGATAATGATGATGATGATTATGAACAAGAAGAAGAAATAGAAGACGGAGAAGATGATAATGATGATGAATAAGACTAAGATGGATAACACTAAAACAATTTGTTATTGTAATAACCGTTGCTTGAGATTCAAGTCCGAGAGCTGATAATTTTAAAGAATAGAAAATTTTCGGAATGTTACTACAATGTAGAGTTACTTACACTGTTAAGAGCCTTAAGACAATTCGAAATGCTTCTGGTTCAATTGTCTCTATAGGATTATCTGAAAGCATTCTTAAAAAAAAAAAACAATAAATGACATTTAAAAAGAATATATAAAAATGGCAAATCAATTTGTCCCCATGTCGTTTGCTGGTGGGAAGGTAATGTTCCCTCGTGTCATGAATGTTAGGGTTTCCAGATTTTGATGTCTTTTTGTGTACAACCTAAAAAGGTGGCTAAATATCCGACCTGGAGGAGGGCATTCCAGCTGGCTATTCAAAAGGGGGACAGAAAAGTAGAACCTGTTCAACCGAGAACATCTCCAGCCAGTGGCCTAGTGGAAATTGAAATCTGAGACCTCCCAACAAGGTTAGAAATCGGATGCCCCATCTGCTAGGCTGCTCCTCCTTCCCCTTTCTACTTAAAGTCGACAAACTGAATGCTTACAAAGTAAAAATTACTCAAGGTCGAAAAATGAATAAAACACAAAAAAATTTAATAATCTGTTCATGTTGTCCTTCAGCAGCATGGTTAAGAATATATATAAAACTGTTCTATTGAGGCCTTAAACTGCTGTTTAAAAGTAAAAACTAAAATTCAAGCTTTCGCTGATCAACGGCATCATCAGGGATGAGAAAATATTCCGCGCGCTCTCTCTCTATATATCTATATGCAAATAGAGCGTAGACTCTACACTCTCTTTGCATATATATATCGCGCGCGCGGAATATTTTCTCATCCCTGATGATGCCGTTGATCAGCGAAAGCTTGGATTTTAGTTTTTACTTTTAAACAGCAGTTTAAGGCCTCAATAGAACAGTTTTATATAAAAAAAATCTTCTCCAAACACGCAAGTGAAAACAAAAAAACTACCGAGCAACTTGTGGACACCCTTAATTTATTAACGGCGGTCTTCCACGTAGGTTTTAATCTTTTATCCGCAGGTTATTCTTTCTCGTTGATGAATTCTAACTTGAGAATCACGGTTGTGACACAAGTCTTTCATCTATCTTTGGAATTAAAAAAAATTAAAAAAAAGACCTTTATATGGGACATAAAAATGTGATTAACCCTGTGTATTTCGACTAATTAGCGGAACAAACAAAACAGTAATGTTTTCCTAGTCCTTCTCCGGAAATTGTTAGAGTGGATAAGTTGTCCCTTCAAATCAACAAGTAAATAAAAAAAAAAAGTTGGTGTTAACCTCACTCCAAAATAACAAAACTCAAAGAGATTGCAATAAATTGATACAGTGATCAACTGGCAGAATAATGGCCGTGTAATAGGAGTGTAAGGTACATTTAAGTGTCTGTCTCCCTTATATCCTCATAACCTAAATTTGGGGAGGTCATTTTTTTTTACAAGCTGTGAAGGTGGGTTGGTAAAATTGGCAATTTTTACTACTTGAATCAAAAATGTGGAAACATTGAAAATATGTTAGTATAAGGGAGACTTGTCCTTATCACCCAAAGGTTGTATTTAGCCTTTTATCAAATTTTAAGTGCTGTGCTCGCTAAAATTATACAACTATTTTACTGAAAAATTCAATTTTCGCCCATTAAGGAATTCCCTCCCCGTTAACTGAGGAACAAAGCGTTTAGCGTCCAAACGTGAAATTTTTTTAAAGTAATTCACATGGAGGAGTTAAAGCAAATCTATTTGTTTATGACGGTTGTATGGAGACAGCCTCTTAAGTTAAACTGAATTATTAACAATTATTCCATGAGCGCGCGTTGGATATGAGATGGTAAATAGCCAACGAGGCGCGAAGCACCGAGTTGGCTATAACCAAAATCATATCCAACAAGCACGAATGGAATAATTGTTTTATTAAATTCTCACCGTTTGGATATTGCTGTTGAAGATTACTGAATTTTATTTTAAGTAAAAAATTCCTTCAAGTTAAAACGAACGGATGTTGAGGCAACTTCCGACCAAAGCGACAACGTAATGATCACATGACACGCGCAGCTCTTTCCGAACGGAGGTGAATGAAAAATCGAAAGCGAAGTAGATCGGACACAGCCGGACATTTCAAATTCAAGAAACGTTCAAGTGTACGAGTAACAACCTTTCTGAGACAAGCATTGAAATGCTTTTGAAGTTGCAGCTCACCGAGAAGCGTAATAGTTGTGCACATTTGAGCAAATGTTTTGCTGTGTGGTGCCGAGCGAAGGAAGGGATCAAGGACGGCTTTTTTTTATGTTGAACTGAATTCCTCGCAGACGTCTTAAAACACTTAAGGCAAGCCGAGTCCAAGTGTACGAGGTACAACCTCACTGAGACAAGCATTCAGTGCAAGTTTTTATACTTCAAGCTTATCAAGAAGCGTAAGAGCTGTGCACATTTGTACAAATGTTTTGCTGAGTGGTGCCGAGCGACGGAAACGAACATTATGGCCGCCGCTCGTACGGATTTCATAGATGAACTTTTGTAACTGGAGTCCTTGTAAACGCGTAGAAACAGAAAGGCAGGCATTAAGCTCTTCTTGAGAAATTTCTTCGATCGGTTTTAACCTCTTACCACCAGGATTTGCAAGCCATCCTGAAATTTTTGAAGGTAACCGGTTGTTATTGTTGTTGTTGTTGTTGTTGTTATGTGATCTAAATCGTAAAATCGTGCAATTTTTCTGATTTTAAAGGAAACTTCAGAGATACGTACCATCAAATAGTGTCATACCGAACTTTGTGGCTTTTATTGTTGTCATATTGAGATGGCATTGATTGTCTGGTATTTCTTTCTTCTCTCTTTTTTTTCTCCATTTTTCCGAAGAAACTTTCGCTTCCCGCCGAGGATACTTTTTAGCTCAGCGACACCTGGGGCAGTCATTTTCCATATAAGGTCAAACTACGGTATATGAGCTGATAACCGGGATTTAGTGAACCAATCAGAACGCTAGAAATGCAATATCCGAGGCTGAGAATTTAATAACACTAAATACACTGTGTTTTCTCTTCTATCTCTTGGTGATATACTGTTTCTTGCCGAAAATTCCCTATGTCCTCTTTAAGAAAACAGTATTTTCCTAAAAGAATGAGCCGTTTTTGTAACTTTAAACCTAACAATAAATTAATAAAATAACTCTCTGTGGTGAACTCACATCACCCAGGGTTCGGTTAAATTAAAGAAGGCTCGACGTGGGATATTTTTTATTCCATTGGCACTAAGCAATCTGAAAGAAAAATGTAATCATGAATTTTTACTTGACAATGGGTTTCACACGATGTGCGAACTTTCAGTGATCAAGATACCCACCGAAGTAGTTATAGCCTCTACTTTGTGCGATGTAAAAGGAGTATTTTAAAAGGGAATAAGAGGATTTGGTATCCGACAATATTGGAAGGAGTATTATGAGAGCTCGTCGCACAGGAAATTAGGATCGGTTTATTGATAACGTAAAAAAAAATTGAAAGCGTCAGAACCTACGTACGGTGCAGTTTGGGACGCACAATTGGCAATTCCCATTTTACAAGCGGTGAGTCAAGAATAAATAACATATATTTGAACTCGAACAGGACATTGAAGTTAACAGGACACAAAGTCAACAATGGATAACCGTACTTCAAGGACATATTTAAATCCCAGCATTCGTTGCTAATAACGTAACAACTACGCGGCATGTGAGTCACCCTTCACGTCACGAAAAACAGATTACACTCTTCCTATCACTTACTTGGGATTGCATAACCAACAAGAACATGCAGAATATCTGAATACGAAATGACGAGCACAGAACAAAACAAATATATTATATTTTGTTCTAATCAAAGTCTTGGGCCACAAATGAACATTTTATGTCGTCAAATACCTGGATACATCTCTTGGAAGACCAATATATAAGGCGCACTCCGTGGTAAGAGTCCCTATAAGGTCCTATTGACAAGGGCTTCATTGAAATTAATGAATAGATTTATTAACGTATTGACCAATTTTGTAAATGTAGGGAAATATTTTGCTTGGGTTTTTAATTCAAATCCGGAGTACATTCTCTCTTTCTGGCGTAAAACACGTTACTAGTACAGCCTCTTTTACTCATTTACACATTTTCGTTGTTTTTGCAAGAAACGAGCTATAGAACCCTTGTTTAGTGAACGAAAACCACGAAAACTTGTAAACGTAAGTTTATACGTACTTACAGATAAGTCAAGCCGTTATTACCAAAGGTTTTAGATGATATAACATTTATCTCGTTGTTCCGCAGCATTCTAGTGGTCAATAAAAAGAAAAAGAATAAGAGAAGTACACATCAATTAACATTTTAACCAAACATATATCGCGTTAACGAAATTATGTGGAATATGCTGGGTGCTGTGAAGGGTGCTGTTAAAATCCTTATGAAAGTCTTTGAGTCCTCCTTGAATGGGTAACCAATAGTGAAACGAAAATCTTAGAATATATTGATGGGGTTTAAACTCACAACCTCTGTGATGTACAAATATCGCTTGGACGGATTTACATGTGTCACGTATATAAGAAGTTATAAAATGATCTAACTCGCCACAAACATCTCGTTATTTCACTGGCAACATAGTATCACATAGTTTTCTAATCAGGCCAACACACAAAGTTTGATTATTTTTCATGAACAGCAACAAGACAAACTTCATAAGTATTGCGGCGAACGTACAAATATCCCAAACTTGAAATCGTAGAAAATGTATCCCCAGTCAAATTTTGAATTTTGTTGAAGCTTAGGTCGCTGTAAAAAAAAAAAAAAAAAAAAAAAAAAAAAAAAAAAAAGAGGCAAAACAAAAAATACATTAAAATGTGGACCAAGAAGCAAAGCTAGTCTTTTCTATCCCCTGAAAATGGAATCATAAAAACGTTGGACCTGGCATACTAACAGGTCTAAAAATATATCATTCTGACAGTGTCGATGTCTAGAAATTATGCCTCTTTAGCTTGGTAAAATAGAATTAAATTAGAACAAAACGGTTATCTATCTTTGTTATAAGCAAAAAAATTTCCTATAGCTAGGCCAAGTGAAGTGATAAGCCTAATATGAAAGTAACTGAGACTTTGTATTAGTCGGCTTACTCGTATTATAATAATGTATTTTACACCCTCTAAAGTCCGTCCACAGAAATGATGTCACTGAAGGCCTTAGGGGAGCAGGGATGGCGCAGTGGTAAGAGCACTCGCCTCCCACCAATGTTGCCCGGGTTCAGTTCACGGACTGGGCGTCATTCCAAAAATCAAACTTACCAAATCCCGGTTGGATCTGGATAGTGTGCCTACATCGTAAAGCGCATTTGATCCTCTCGTCGTGGAATTACGCGCTATACAAATTTACAAATTTTAATTTTATTCATGGTCTTTACCCTTTTCGTGTTTCTATTTTCATATTTTATACTCTCTAGATAGCTTTTGTGATTTCTGAGATTCTTAGTAAATCAAGAAATCCAATGAGACCGATCCAAGATGATATGACGTCATTACTTCCTTTTAGGAACCTCAAAAGAAACATCTTTGGGTGCATTATCTATCCTCCAAGTCTCCTTATCGTAGTTTCTATACTTTAGGAGTTACGGAGAGGGTGGTATCCGTTTCCCGGGCCCCAGGTGAAAAAAGGGGTAACATTATATAGCGGGTTGAAGATTACACCAAGTCGAAGTAACTGGTTAGGTGCTCAGTTCTCAAGATCATCCAGCTGTGGCAGACGTTTACTTTTATATGTTTTCGTTTTTTTTTTTTTTTGTGTTGTTTCTTCTTTTTTGTTTGTATCTAATATACTTTACCATAGGCATAAGAGATATTTAGAATCCCATTTACGGCAACGGGAAATGTGAGGTTGTACATAGATGAGAATAGTGAAGATCTTCCGGCCTAAAATGCAAAAGCAAACCTATTCAAAAATCTATTTAGCAAACCTATTCAACTTAAAGGAATCGTTACTAATACTATGGTCTAAGGATACTATGGTCTAAGGAAAATAGCAATACTAATATTATAAGATTCCTTTTACAGTATAAACTGCTGGACATTATGTGCTAAGTACACAATTTCTTAACATTTTACATACAGGGATGATAAAAAGTGCAGGTTGGCAAATATCCCGTCTGAAAGTGATGTTATAGAATTTGAAGAGAAGTCCCTATGAAAAGGTAATATAAAAGCATTAGTATAACGAGTCATTGAGTCTTCGGTATAAAAACCTATATATTTTGTGCCAAATTTGGCGCTTTCGTTACGTCCAGCTGGGCAAGTAATTCATGTTAAGGAACCATATAGTCACCCACATAACCCTAACCCTAACCCTAACTCTCCATATAGTCACCCAACCCTCCGTATAGTCACCTTACCTTAACAGGAAGTATATGCTTTCAGCTGATTAGTCTATCTCGTACCCAGATTCCTTACTCTTTTGCCAGTAGTTGGTCGCCTGGAGAAAAAACTCTGGGGTACTGAATTTTTTTCACTGCAGAAATTCTGCAGTGAAATGGCAGAGCCGCTTATAGGGTATCCAGTCCATCTTTTTTCTTGTCTGTCATGCCTTTTAGGTTATCAAACGCTCGCTAGAAGTCAGACCTTTTTTTACAGAGTATAGCAGTCAGAATTTTTACATACAGTACGCCTAAGTTCTCTGTTTGGTTGTGAAATACTCCGTCGGGTAGTGATGTTAAAGCGTTTGAAGATAAATCTCTTCAAAAATGCAAAACAAAAGCATTAGTAAAAACATCTTTTTGTTGCAGCCGTTGGTTTTGGTTAATTATGAAAGAGCCTGAATAAAAGAAAAAAATCTTCAATAAGAAAACAAAATAAGTTGTTTCAACATTCTATCAAGAATTTGCAAAAAAGAAGAGGAGGCTTACAGCAAATTAATTTACATGTTTTAGGACATGACCATATTTAGAGCTTGACTTCCTACCCTCCAATTACAGGTGATATACAACGTTTGGTATTATATTAATACTTCGAGGCGTGGTCAGAGTTGCGGTCATCTATTTACAATTAAAACTGCATTTGATAGGGAAAATAATATAATTGCGTTCATCGTCATCTTCATCATCATTACCATCTACCGTTTCCTGTATTTGTATGTATGTTGCAACCTATTCAGGATAGGCATGATGACATTGTCAACTAAAACTGTTGTTTGTATAGAACTAGAATAACATTTTACTTACAAAATACGCAGCTTAATAAGAGGAGAGAAAATAGCCGTAGTAAGGTTTTCAATCCTGTTTGAATGCAGATACCTGAAAACGCAGAAAACGTATAAAAGTCAAATAAAATAGTGGAAATTCATTTAGCTACCAAAGCTAGTGTAAAAAAAGTTATCATTGTCCTAACGAAAGTAAAACAGCCTGGAAAGAGTGTCTTCTGTTCTAAAGATTTTCAACAACATCTATGACTTGACCTTAAAGTGAACTTGACTGCGTTGCTCGAAAAGATCCTTAAGTGCTTAATTTAAGAGCAAAGAACCCAAACCTATATTTTTCATTTCTAAAGCTAATAAATTGAAGAAACGTTTGAAATATTATTTCTTTTATAAAACAAAAACTGTTCCATTGCGAGACGCTAAGTGCAATTGACGAATGTTTGCAAAACTTCCTTTCCGACTATTTAACTGACGGATGTTTAGCGGGTACTACAGGCCTCTTAAAACGCGTCAGGAAGTTTTCGATTTTTCTTTTCGTTTTGAAATAAAAGGTTCAAACATAAAAAAGAATTGCGGGTAGATAAGTCGTCAAATTTCAAATCTCTTATACTTTGAAAACTGTTTTATTTGGCAAACACTGGATGCTCCGTAGAGTCGGGCGAGTAATTCACGTTTATAAACCTTGCAAAATTTTTAACTTTAAGTCTCACAGTGAGTGCAGCTTTCTAAACAAGAAATTCAGATTTCTCGCGTTTGTCGACAATTATATAAGCTTTAAAAATGATAAATTGGCTTGTTTTCTAACCTGGAGCGCTTACGGATCTCTCACGCGGGCAACGTGATTTACGTTTTACTTACAGGAACATCAACTTTCTCTGGCTGGCAAATAATCCGTTTGGAAGTGAAGTAATAACATTTGAGGACAAATCCCTGAAGAAAAAAAAACAAAAACATAAACAAAAAACGTAATACCGAAGTATTTGTGTAACCCATCCTTAGCTACCTAATACTTGAACGTTACAAACTGCATCAGTTGAAACAAAAAGTTGCTTTACGCGAAAGTGGCGTACGGTACAGACAACGACGACAACAACCCCACAAAAGGATTTTGAAGTTCAATCAACTTAGTAATCAACTTAATTTCTTTCACTTTCAGACTAGCTTACTTCCTTCGGTCTCGCGGTTTGTATGTAACTCTTCTATTCTAGGAAATTACTTTTTTATAGTGCTTAACAAGTTGGAAAACAAAATGTAACTATATTGATGGACAACAAAAGATAAACCTAGTAATTTCAAGTCGGTTTTCAGAGGAAGCATGCTCGATCCCAGATTCCATTGACTGCTGATGTACTGAAGGCTTCAGGCTTAGAATAGAAGGAATCATCTTGAATTTCTTGTACTGTAACTTTGATCTGTGTCGAATGTTGTGTAAAGGTGGCTACTAAGAACATAATGTTCACTTAAAAGGAAAATGTGTTTAAAAACGAACTAGTATGGTATAAGACTAGATTCACTTTAGACTTACAAACCACGCAAATTACTAAGAGGCAGGAAAATAGCCGTAGTAAAGAATGCAATCTTATTTGATCGCAGATGACTGAAGAAGAAATGCACACAACAATAAAAACAAGTTAAGTTACTGTAAACATCTGGGAACATCTCTTGAAAGTGAAAGAGAATAAAAGACTGTATTAAATTCTTTCAATCTTAAGCTCACTACAATCTTCCAAGATACAAGACTCAGCAAGCCTCAATGCAAGTTTATATGCTTTTCGTACGGACGGTTAGAGCTTGGTAAAGTCAAGCAGAAGGTATAAAGAGGTAAAACAATCGCACTTGTTGTTGGTGTTGCTATTTTGTTGCTGTTTTTGTGCTGTTGTCGTCGTTTTTTTTTTTTCAGTTGCAAAAACTCCAAACTCATTTCTACCCGAATGTCCTTTTACTTACAGAAACTTTAGATTTTTCTGGTTGGCAAATAGTCCGTCAGGCAGTGAGGTCAAAGCATTTGAAGACAAATTTCTGTGAACATAAATATAATACTGAAGCACTGATGCAATAATACATTGACTACCACAACTTGTTGACTAGTGTGCTTCTCCTTATAAAGTAAAAAAATCAAGTATAAGGAGCAGTCAAGATGAAAAACACCAACCAGTGAACTGAACTACTTCCAGGGTACTGAAACCATTAACGGTAGCAACCTCCTTTGTAACTATTTGAAAACATGTAATTAAAGGGGAAGTATCTTGGGGTTTTTGATATCTTTTGTTAAAAATGATGAAATAAGCCCTTCAATCACTTGCCAAATAATTCTAGAATGACGAGAGGAACGAAATCAACCCAATTCTTGAAAGAAACAACTTGTGATCTGTTCTAGCCATTTTGGAAACAAAAATGCGGGAACTTGAAAAACATTAGCCTAACATTTTTCAAGTTTCAATCCAAACCGGCCTACTCTGTCTCTGGCCAGAGGCACTAATCGACAGTTTTATTGCACTGGGGTGAAAATTGTTAACAAACTTGACAATAATTTCGTTGTTTCTGCTGACAGTCAAACATTTTTGGGTTTTGAAATGACAGCAAATTTTCGTGATACTTCCCCTTTAAGAATGGGAAGGAGAATCGCTGAGAACATTTCTAAATTTTTCTGAAGGCGTAAAACTAAGAGGTTTACCAATTGTTATGTTAATATTAACAACAAGGGCGATGTTCACGAAACCCTCCTAAGTAAATATGTATCCTCACTGTTGTTTTTATAACAATAGTCTGTTATCATTAAGAAACAATACTTTAAGGATACATCTTTACTTATTGAGGGCTACCTGGATCTGGCCCCGGGATTTCAAAGAGCGAAAAGTTTAGATTAACATTAATATTTCATTGTTATAGAAATGTTTCTAAATTCTGTATTTTATTTCCTTACGCACAAAGTACAATAGCCGAACAATTGGTGGTTTTCACTACCGCCATGTTGGTTGCCAAAACAAAAAATAATTTGAGAATGATGTTTATTCAAGAAAGTGACGCAGGCATACTCGGAAAAAAGAAATTCGAGTGTTCCTATCAGGAGTCGAACCTAAGACCTTCCGATTACTAGTTCGGATGCCCTACCACTGAGCTACAGGAGACTCGTGGGAGCTAAGGCCATTAAACTAGGTTCATGGGACAGACATCCTGCATACTGCTAGGATTTGAATGTCGAACGTGTGGTATATGAAAAATAATTTGTTCACAAAGTTTGCATAAAAATGGAAGTTAACTCCCAGAGGAGAAAAATCTTATTGTTCCTGTCCACCAACATGGCCGCCATGACGTCACATGCAAACCATCAATTTAATACTTACGCAAGTTACATACATGAATAGTTTCATTATTTTATTTCGCCAATCCAACACTACGTTAATACACGTTGTAATTGGAGACAATTTCTAAGTATATGTAAGGGTGAAATTATTAATTGCATACATATATAACAACTACTTGAAATCGTCCGTTCGTTGAATAATTTGCGATGATTGAGGATAGTACGTGGCCAAGCTATAATGACCAAAATTCCATTAAAAGACTATCAGAATGCATAAAAACTATCCAAGGATATTTAAATTTGAAAACGTCTGGCGGACGTTTTCAAATCTCGCTGTTGTAACGCATCAAAAATCGCTGGTTGTACTATATTTTGGTTCAACCTTTCGTCTTAGTATCACTATTAATATTTCTTTAAATTAGCGATTGAGAAATTAATTAACACAGTGTTCAAAGTTTAAATTTAGTGAATTTTGGCCAAAAATCATACCTCCTATCGATCTCCCATGATACTGCCCCTTTAAATTACTTCTATACTATTTATATTACTTCTATATTACTCATAATTATATTACTCCTATAATATACATGTAGATATAAGAAGAAGGCATTTACAATATTTACATTTTCTCTTCTTTTTATAGTTAATATACAGCCTATACAGCCGATATATAGCCTTCCACCTTCCACTCTCAAGACGGTATTTATACTCAACCTTTTGAACAAATTTTTTCAAGGAGATGGATTTCTCATTTAGCTTATTTGAATGTAAGTAATGACGCATAAAAAGGATAGTATAATTAAATTTTCGCGTTATTTTCTTATCGTGAGAGTTGCTAAATACCCCAAACAATATTTCTTCAGTTTTTGGGGTAATTCGACACGCGTGGGTTGAATTGAACCATAGGAGAACATTACTTACAAATGTCTTCGTGAAAGTGCATTCAATAAATGTGTGTTCGATGGAGTCACTTTGTCCGCAGTACAGACATTCTTCATCGTGTGGAACGATGAAATATGCTATGACCTCTAATGAACGCAATGTTTCAAGTTACTCTCTGAAACAACTTTTGTTACTTGGCGAAATTGAATGCCCGATTTATTTTTAATAAATGGAGAGCCCAAATTGTTGTCCATTGATGTTATATAGGGTAACTTGTCATTAATTAAAAATGTACCTTTAAATGCAAATGTAATTTAATTTTTAATCGTAAGGCTAAAGAAAGTGAATGTGAACAGTGTAACTTGGTTTCACAGTTTAATTTGTTTTCACTTACAGTCTTGTCAGGCTTATCAGACCATTAAACACATCGTTTGGTAGCAGACAAATAGCGTTTGAGGGAAGATGCCTGCGAAACGTAAGGTTAAATTTTCTTTTAGATAGTCGCTTATTAAGCATATTAGAATATTGTTGCTACTATTTTTGTTGTCTTGGCTGAGTGTGCGGACCAACTTTAAAAATGAACTCCATTTCATTAAAAGGAAGAATTACATGAGCCACTTTCGAAAACATTAGTATTTTTATTTTCTTTTAAAGTAAAGTACCAATTAAAGTAAAGTACCAATTTTTTTTTGTGCAAGTAGATTCTCCCATCTTGTAAATAACGGCCACAAAAGCAATCGTTCTTGTTACGGTATTGCTTTCTCTCATTTCTCTCAAACATCCACCATCACTCAAAAGGCCTTGCGCATCGCGGGTGTTGTTTTAGAGTTCCGATCAAGTAATATTTTTTTAAAAAAATTAATTTACTCTGAAGCCTTATCAGGATTATAGGTTCACAAGCTTGTAGGATTTTTTTCTTCCATTTCAGGTCATTGTTCCCTTGAATTATTTTGTAATTGCCCTGGCAAAATGCGACATTTTTCTTTTTCACTACCTCGTTGGTCGCAGCTAAGTGGCATGGACTCGCAGAGGACAAAGTCGTGTACTTGGATCGAAGACATTTTCTCTCAGGGACTCTTTGCGTAGTTTTTATCCTGAAGCAAAGAAACAGGAGTCTTTGATGCATCCTTGCATGCATCTGTTGTAGAGATGTTCCTTACTTCTACTGATATCTATTTTTCACCAGTTCGATTTGATTTACAGTTTACAATAACGTTACTTACAGTTCTCTTAAACGTGAAAGTGTATAAAAGACGCCCGCGGATAGGTTCTGAATATTGTTAATTTCCAGATACCTAAAGGAAAAAAACGTAAAATAGTTTATTTCATGATGGTCCTGGTCCCTGTTCCAGACGCCGCTCCACTCGCGGCAACTTGGGAAGGACGGCTGGTTCAGAAAGCGAACTTTCTGCCGCACCTTACACTGAGACGCAAGATCAGAAACTCGGTCAAACATGTGGCTTGTCTGGTTAAGTGATCACTAAATAGCAAAACATTAAGTGAAACTTAATTTTATAGGTGATTTTATATGACTTTTGCAATAATTTTAGTCTTAATTAACCCTATCTAGACCGGAGGCGTCGACTTCGAACCTAAATAACTTTTTCAATATTTGAGCAAACGACCTGAAACTTCAGCACTTCTTCAGAAATTTATTTGGGAAAAATTTGATGTCTGTTAATGCTGGTTGACGATGATATTACCATGGCAACCAATTTGTGAATTCATTAAAAAAAGGACTCTCTCTTTATAAGGAAGAAAATGACCTTCCTTAGCGTAACTTTTGTGTTTTTGGCCCATGTCAGTGGAAGTTACCGTTGTGGAAGTCAAAGGAGATATCTTGGAACGTACTATCTATCCTCATAGTCTCATTGCCATAGCTTTTATAGTTGGAAGTTACGGAGAGTGCAGAATACTGCCCCCCCCCCCCTCCCCCCTCTCTCGCCGGCAAAAAATAAAAAGAGCCCGGTCTTGATAGGGTTAAATCTAAATCTTGTGTCAGGATGGAAACAGCAGGTAAAAGAGGCTTATGCCAAACTAATTCCCTCTCAATAAGTAACAAATCCTAGCTTATTGAAAGCCAAACGAGAAGAGGATCCACCCACAACCGGAATTGAAAAACTTTGCTGATAGTTCTCCTCCATTACCCCAATATGGTCTGCCTTTTCATACGGAGGAATAAGCTGTTAACGACGGTGCGTCCTAATAAAAACGTTTTTCAGCGCGGTTTACGGCTGTTACATGACAGGAGATCTTGGGCTGTTGGAATCCAAACACAACATTAGGGAGAAGCATGCATCCATACTTTGTAATACCTAGCTATCGAGATACAGTCGAACCTCTCCTTACGGACACCTCTATAATACGGACACCTCTCTATTAGGGACAGTTCACTTTTTCCCTGAGAGACCGAAATCCACATAAAGCCTACTTCTCTAAAACGGACACCTCTATAATGCGGACACTTATTCCTGTCCCCTTGGTGTCCGTAATAAAGAGGTTCAACTGTAGTTTTTAGAGTGAAGCTGTTACCCGTTGATACCCATAATTTTTCCATTGGTCATAAACCGTGCAAAAATACCTTTAGACAGCGTTGTTTTTGGGATCATTATACGATGTGCATATGCTAGGTGAATGAAGACAATGAAAACATGCCAAATTTCTAACAGCGATCATTAGTTTTCACTTACAGTGCCTTCAGGTTAATCAGGCCTTGAAATGTGTCTTCGGGTAGTAGAACAAGACTATTATTGGACAAAGCTCTGCGAAACATAGTAACATAGTTTTTCTTAGACATTTATTAATGAAATGTTTCAACAGAATTTATAAGGTTATTTGGTCAGCGAAAAAAGATTCATGTGCTGACTTTTCGGATGTAAGTTATCTTCCCATAACTAACAGGTGTCCCGACGTTGTTGAAATGTAGCTTCAGTTTTTTACATTGTCCTGCTCAGGTGAGTAACAAACTCGTCGCGTACGTCTAGTCAAGGTTTATACAGTCTTTGCTTTGCGAGAAGTAGTATTATGATTGGTCGATTAGTCTAGCAAAATGGGTTGCTTTGCTCTCAACCGTAGCCTGTAGTTTGTTGCTGTTGTCATAAGTAACTAAGAAGGCCTGTTTTATGTCGTTCTCTGTCTTTAGAACTTTGAAGTCGCGTTATTTTTAGTAGAGTGAGTTTAGTTCGATGCTGTTCGGCCGTTATTAGCTCGTTTGTACGGGCAATAGTCAGTGTGGGGCAAGTAAGTTAGTAGGTATGAGTTTTTTGAGTCTGGCAAGTGGTTTTGTAGTTTGTTGTATTTCAGACTTCGTTGACCAATCAGGTTAACAACTGTCAACAACGTTTATACCTTCTACTGGCGCATCACAATAGGCCTTATCACGGTTTTCGACGCCATTTTGACGAGTAGGTAAACAGACTCAAAATTACAGTGTTTGTATAGAAATCAGATGTCAAATTACTTTCATAAAATATTGCTTCTGAAAAATTCATGAATTGGAAACTTTTAGCACTAGGAAAAGGGTTTTAGGGAAAAAACATTCGAAGGATGTAGCTGTGCCAGAAAGCGGCCAGCCGTGTTTTGAACTTACCATACATTTGTCTGTAAAGCGAACCAGCCGTGAACTGCTACTAAAACTAGGGAAATGTATGGAAAGTTCATGGAAAGAAATGGAAAATGTATGGAAAGTTCAAAACACGACTAGACGCTTTCTGGCACAGCTACATCCCTCCGATTTTTTTCTTAAAATCCTTTTCCTAATGCCAAAAGTTTCCAATTCATGAATTTTTCAGAAGCGATGTTTTATGAAAATTATTTGACATCGGATTTCCATACAAACAGTGGAACTTGTCTATAAAGCGAACCAGCCGTGAACTGCTACTAAAACTAGTTCGCGGAAAAAAAATACAGGGAAATGTATGGAAAGTTCAAAACACGACTAGACGCTTTCTGGCACTGCTACATTCCTCCGATTTTTTTCTTAAAATCCTTTTCCTAATGCCAAAAGTTTCCAATTCATGAATTTTTCAGAAGCGATGTTTTATGAAAATTATTTGACATCGAATTTCCATACAAACACTGCAATTTCAAGCCTGTTTGCCTACTTGTCAAAATGGCGTCGAAAACCGTGATTAGGCCTATTTAGTTTACTCTGATTGTTACGAAAAATTGTTGCGTGACCGTATGCTAATTTAGTCTAGAATATTCTTGCATATTTAATTAGTTTTGCATCATAGTGACTCAGCAGTTCCTGAAGCCGTTTACGTATGATCCTGTTAATAGATTTATATTATAATGTTACTTTATTTAGTTGCGCCGGAAAGTTCTAGAATCTTACGCTCATTAGTATATAAGCAAATCGGTTTAGCTTTTAGAGAGGTTGTTGTTTATGCGAAGAGAGTACGTGTTTATTGTAGTGTGACAAAGGTCAAGTGTAAAGTTTGGCAGAGGCCGTGTTTATTGAAGTGTGACAGGGGTCGCGTGTATATTTGGCAGAGGCCGTGTTTAATCAAGTGTGACAGAGGTCGAACTGTAATTTACAAGCCTAGCGTGTGCTTGTTGTGAAGTTTCGTGTGGAATTTACTAAGCTCATTTGGAATAAATAACCTTGTTGTTGTTCCGACAACCCTGCGTTCTGTTTAGACTTCGAACTATTCGCCACTCACAAAACGAACTCGTAACATTGGGGGCCTGTCGCTGGAGAGTGGAATTCAAGGAACTGTTTGTTGTCTACCGATAACCAGGAAAGGATCACAACTTGGAAAGAAGTAAGGGGGTGTTTACATGATACCGGCGCGACTTTCATTCCGGTACGAGTTCACTCCAGTTCCCTCTGGTGGCTCTGTATTCGTTTACATGATATCAGCACAAAATCTTGTACCGAAGCGAGTCATACCGGTGCGAGTTCACCCCGGTAACCGCACCGGAGCGAGATTTTCATTCCGGTACAAAAACTCGTTCCGATGTCATGTAAACGCGGTACGACTGTTCGCTCCAGCATGAAATCACTCTCCTGGGGGTCTGGAACGGATAGCGCATGAGCAGTCTTCGATATTCAATTCAATATGGCGCCAAAATCACGTCGGTCGACAAAAAGTATCCCTTCATGTAAACACGGTATGAAATCACAATGTCATACCGGTATCAAACTCGCACCGGTGCGAGTTTTCACATGTAAACACCCCCTAACTGTGCTGTGGAAACAAGTGGTAGCAAGTGAAAGAGCCTTGGAATTTTAACGCTGTGAAATGGAGAAACTTGTGCAACTTGGTAAGGAGTTTGGACTGGAAGGTGAAAAGCTACTCGAATTTGTGCGTGAACAACAGAAGTTGGAAGAAGAGAAAGAAGAAAAACAAAGACGTGAGGAAGAAGAGAGAGCAGAAAAACAAAGACGTGAGGAAGAAGAGAGAGCAGAAAAACAAAGACGAGAGGAAGAAGAGAGAGCAGAAAGGCAGAGACGCGAGGAAGAAGAGAGGGAAGAAAGACGCAGACGCCAGGATGAAGAAAGGGAAGCGAGACGTCAGGAAAGAGAAATTAGGAAATTACAACATGAAGCTGACCTCATGAGACAGAAGGAGGTTGCTGAGGCTGCCAAGAGAGAACATGAGTTGGAACTTGCTAGGTTAGCAGCAACGAATGGTGATGGTCGTACCGCAGAGAGAGATGATAGAGCTAAAGCGCCGAAACTCCCAGCGTTCGTGGATGGTAAAGATGATTTGGACGCATATTTGCAGAGGTTCGAGAGATTTGCAGATACAGCCAAGTGGCATAGAACTGGATGGGCATCAAAGCTCAGTGCTCTGTTGTCTGGACGGGCACTCGAAGTGTACTCACGCCTATCTGAAGAAGCAGCTAGAGATTACGGTAAAGTCAAGATCGCGTTGATGAAGAGATATGATCTCACAGAAGACGGCTATCGTCGTAAATTCAGAGCGTCTAAGCCGGAAGTTGACGAAAGTCCGGACCAGTTTATCGTGCGACTGGACAGGTACCTGTTACGGTGGCTAGAGCTTTCAGATACTGAACGAACCTTTGTCGGTCTAAAGGACTTGATAGTGAAAGAACAGTTTATTGACTCCTGCCCTAAGGATTTGGCCATTCACCTACGAGAAAGGGCACCTGAAACCCTAGCACAGATTGCGAAGATGGCTGACCAGTACTTAGAGGCCCATGGTAAGCATTTGTTTAGCCCAGTGAGCAGAAAGCCGGTATTACCGCCTGAGAGGGAGGAAGCCAAGAACACACAGTCTAATTCAACAGCCCTCCAGTGCTTTAGGTGTAACGCTTGTGGTCATAGAGCCGCTAACTGCCCAACCATAGGAAAAAGGTGTTTTCTGTGTGGTAAGCAAGGACACGAAGCTAGAAACTGTCGATCAGGTAGACGGAGATCAGGAGGACAAAGTAAGGATGGTCACCCTGTGCAACGTGGTCAAGTGAGCGCCAGTTGCCTTGTTCAGCAGACTGAGAGTAAACCCACAGCGGAAGAAGTTAAGTCCTGTATTAAAGATGAGAAGCTGCTGTTAGCCTGTGGTAAGAAGATTCCATTATTGAGTAGCGCCTGTGTTGAACCTTTGTCTGGAGTGAGAAGTAAAATGCCTGTAGTGAAAGGTAGAGTTGGAGAGAAGTCTGTTGATGTCCTGAGAGACACTGGCTGTAGCAGAATAGTAGTAAAGAAGGATCTTGTGTCTGAGGATCAGTTCACTGGCGACTTTAATGTTATGCTGCTCATCGACAACACGGCAAGGAAAGTGCCCATCGCAAAGATTGACGTTGATACACCTTATCTCAAGGGCCAAGTGGAAGCGCAGTGTCTTCCCGATGCTGTTTATGATTTAATTGTTGGTAATGTACCAGGCGCGAGAGCTGCTGACGACCCAGATCCGAGCTGGCAAGATCATGTGCAACAGGCGTGTGCTGTAACCACGAGAGGTCAAGCAAGGAAGGCCGGAGAACGTATCCCATTGAAGGTACCGAATACTAAAGAGAGTCCTGTAGTTGATACAGAAAAGCTCAAACAAATGCAAAATGATGACGAGAGCTTACAGAAATATTGGGAGGGAAATGATGTAGTTGTGAGAGGCCAGGCTGAGATTTCATTTGAAGTGAAAGGTGGAGTTTTGTACCGCGTCTACAAACACCCTTACGTGAATAGTGGTAAACCCCTGAAGCAAGTTATGGTTCCTGTGCAGCTGAGAAGTCGGATAATGGAACTAGCTCACGGATCGCTCATGGGAGGTCACATGGGAATAAAGAAGACGGCTGATAAGATTCAAAGCGCATTCTATTGGCCAGGTATTCAAGGGGACGTGACTCGTTACTGCAAGTCATGTGATGTATGTCAGAAGACGGTTAACAAGGGTTCTGTACCGAAGGTTCCCCTGGAGAAGATGCCATTAATTGACAAGCCGTTCAAGAGAGTAGCAATCGATCTGGTTGGGCCTATTAGCCCCCCGAGTGAAGACGGTCATAGATATATATTGACATTGGTCGACTTTGCAACCCGTTATCCTGAAGCTGTCCCGCTCCAAAACATTGATACGGAGACTATGGCGGAAGCGTTGGTGGATATCTTTAGTCGTTTGGGAGTGCCTGAAGAGATCTTGAGTGACCTCGGCACGCAATTTGTATCTGAGTGTATGAAGGAAGTGACACGGTTGTTGAGCATTAAACAGCTCACTACGACTCCTTATCACCCTATGTGTAATGGCCTGACGGAGAAGTTTAATGGAACCATGAAGAATATGTTAAAGAGATTGTGCAGCGAGCAGCCAAGACAGTGGAATCGTTATATCAACGCTTTACTGTTTGCATATCGTGAAGTTCCTCAGGAGTCTACTGGTTTTTCGCCGTTTGAGTTGCTGTATGGAAGAGCTGTCAGAGGGCCGATGTTTATTCTTAAAGAGCTCTGGACGAAAGAGTTGGAGGAACCTGAAGTAAAGAACAGCTACCAGTATGTGTTTGAGCTACGTGAGAAGCTGGAGGATACCCTCAAGCTTGCGCATACCGAACTTCAGAAAGCCCAGCACAAAGGCAAGCATTACTACGATCGTAAGGCTAAAGTCAGAAGGTTTGCACAAGGAGATAAAGTATTAATACTGCTACCGACCGACCATAACAAGCTTCTAATGCAGTGGAAAGGTCCATTTGAGGTCAGTGCAGTAGTTGGTCTCAACGATTATAAAGTGTGTGTCAAAGGAAAGGAGAGAGTTTACCATGCCAACCTGCTAAAGAAGTATTTTGAACGAGAGGATTCTGTACCCGTTGGAGCAGTGGCTGTCGAAGTGAACGCTGACATTAGTAAGAGCGGACATGCTGAAAGTGAAGCGGAAGAAGTTGATCCTGTGGATGGTGTTGATTTTTTAGAAATTGGTGGATATGTTGCTAAAGAGTCGATCAAAGATGTGGCTACTGGAGACAACCTTACTGATGAGCAAAGAGCAGAGTTTATAGACCTTGCAAGTCAGTTTCAAAGCTTGTTTACAGAAGCTCCAGGTACTACAAGTTTGGCTCAGCATCATATAAAACTTACATCCGATCAACCAGTCAGATCAAGACCTTACCCAGTACCGTATAGCCTGAGAGAATCGCTGAAGAAGGATATTACAGACATGATGAAGATGGGAGTTATAAGAGAGTCAAGTTCACCATATGCTTCACCTATCGTGGTTGTTAAGAAAAAAGACAACACAAATAGGATATGCGTGGACTACCGGAAATTGAACAAATTAACTGTGTTTGACCCTGAACCTATGCCGACTGCCGAGCATTTGTTCCAGAAGTTGAATGGTGACAAGTATTTCACAAGAATTGATTTGAGTAAGGGCTAATGGCAAATTTCTATCCCTGAGGAAGACATACCAAAGACCGCTTTTGTGACGCCTGACGGATCATACGAATTCCTGAAGATGCCGTTTGGTATGATCAACTCCGCAGCGACCTTAAAGAGAGCCATGAAGAAGTTATTGCATGGAATGGATAACGTAGAGTTTTACTGGGATGATATTTTGGTTCACACCCATACGTGGGAAGAACACATCAAGATACTACAAGAGTTGTTTACACGATTATTAGCAGCCGGAATGACCATAAGACCGACTAAATGTCTTTTTGGAGTTAACGCTGTTGACTTTCTCGGTCACCGTTTGGAGGGAGGTTTAATTGGTCTTCATCAAGACAACGTGGCAAAGATTAGAGATGCTCCAAGACCTACTACAAAGAAGCAGATAAGATCGTTCATGGGTTTAGCCGGATATTATCGAGATATTATGCCCAATTTCGCAGCCTTAGCTGCCCCGCTGACAGACCTCACGCGCAAGGGTCAACCGAACAAAGTCGAATGGGGCGAGGCACAAGAGAAAGCCTATCAGAGTATCAAGGCCTTCCTCAGGATAGAACCAATCCTGCGGTTGCCAGATCCAGAGAAAACCTACTTTCTGCGGACTGACGCTTCCGACAGTGGTATTGGTGCTGTACTAATGCAGGAACATGATGGCAAGCTGTTCCCCGTTTGCTACGGTAGCAAGAAATTATCAAGTGCGGAGCGTAATTACTCAACCATTGAGAAAGAGTGTTTAGCCATTGTGTGGGGATTCAAAAGGTTTCACCTGTATTTATACGGAGTTCCCTTTGTACTACAAACTGATCACGAACCACTGAAGTATATCAACAGTGCGAAGTTCGCTAATGGACGGCTCATGCGTTGGGCTATGTTTCTTCAGAGCTACAACTTTAGAGTTGAGGCTATTAAGGGATCCGAGAATGTAGGAGCAGATTATCTGAGCAGAGTAGAGGAATAACTTTAGAGACATTGGACTACCTCCTCTCTTTGCACTGCTTAATTAATTTTTCGTTGTTAGTAGAAATTTAAGAAATTTCTTCTCAAGAGGGGGTTATGTTACGAAAAATTGTTGCGTGACCGTATGCTAATTTAGTCTAGAATATTCTTGCATATTTAATTAGTTTTGCATCATAGTGACTCAGCAGTTCCTGAAGCCGTTTACGTATGATCCTGTAAATAGATTTATATTATAATGTTACTTTATTTAGTTGCGCCGGAAAGTTCCAGAATCTTACGCTCATTAGTATATAAGCAAATCGGTTTAGCTTTTAGAGAGGTTGTTGTTTATGCGAAGAGAGTACGTTTTTATTGTAGTGTGACAAAGGTCAAGTGTAAAGTTTGGCAGAGGCCGTGTTTATTGAAGTGTGACAGAGGTCGCGTGTATATTTGGCAGAGGCCGTGTTTAATCAAGTGTGACAGAGGTCGAACTGTAATTTACAAACCTAGCGTGTGCTTGTTGTGAAGTTTCGTGTGGAATTTACTAAGCTCATTTGGAATAAATAACCTTGTTGTTGTTCCGACAACCCTGCGTTCTGTTTAGACTTCGAACTATTCGCCACTCACAAAACGAACTCGTAACACTGATAATGACATCACCTCAAACAGTCCTTCTCAGAAGTACACTCACCCGAATGATCATAATTTACCTACTGTGAAATTACTCCTAGGTTCAAACCATTCAAATTGTAAATCTTTGTTAATTAGTCAATATTTCATTATTCGTGTATATTTGAGATACAAAGAGCTCTTATTTTCTTTCAAGACTGTCATTGTCCCAACCAGTACTTGGTCGTAATAAGATAACTTAAAATATTAACTATTGTCAGGCTTTTTCTATTATGGAGGGAGAGTGGTTGTCATCTATTTTACTGGCATTGGATGCAACTCAATCCTATTTAACAAGCTAACATTCACCCAGACGTTGCATTCCTATTTAAGAAGGAGACATGAGATAAAAGGTTATTTAACAAATAGATTCCATTCTGCCGTGCGTCTGTACTCTGATAACGCACAGATGACGTCAAAACGTGGTGAGAACAAAGAAGTACTCTACGAGCCGCAGGCGAGTAGCGTGACTGATGTTCTCACCACGTTTTGACGTCCTCTGTGCGTTATCAGAGTACAGACCCACGGCAAAATAAAATCTATTTGTTTAATACAAGACCAAGACATTTCAACACACATTTCCTAAGCGGGCATCGTGTTGCGTGAGCTGAGTCAAAACCTTTCCAAGAAACTCAGTTTTAGACTACTGCACACATGCAGTTGTGATCTTCAAAATTAGAGTATAATCCGAAAGAATTTCACTTACATTTTTTTCAAAACTAACCTTTATTCCAGAAGGAAATCCTGACCTCAAAATAATACAGCATGTAAGTCGTTTCACTGCGATTTGTAATTACTCGATTACTCGCCATTACCGGATTTTTATCGGCGACACATTTCGACAAATATTTGCTTCCCTTTCACGTCACAACAAAGTTCTAGCTTTCTTATCCTGTTTGAGGTCACTCTCAGCGGTCTTTGTCCAATGTTTTATTGGGCAATTTTCCTTCCCTGCGAAAATTTGCCTGTGTTTGTCTGCTACTTGCAAAAACAGTTTGCAAAACTTTGTTGACCAGTCGCTCTGGCTGGACTCTAAACTCTGATCACGTGCGCAGGTCACACCACCCGATGACGTCAATCGTGCGTCTATACTCTAATCACACACTCCTCTAGACCAATCAAAACGTGAGTTTTACACACTTCATTGTATAAACTAAAGTAACTTACAGATCTGATAATCGTGCGAGAGTAGAAAATACGCCAGGGGTAAGGTTTTGAAAAGCATTTGAGGATAAATCCCTGGAAAGATCACACAACATGCGTTAGTCAACTTCAAAAGTTTGGAAACCAGGTGTTGTTTCTGACTCAAGTTCTTAATTGACTAAAATGAGTCGACATGGTGTCTCTGATCATCTAACAAATTTTAATCCCATTTCTTGTATGCTTTTCTTCTCTCAAAAAAAATCTGTCATAACATTGTCACAGATGCTGTGAAGTGATTGGTGAAAGCCTTGTGGATCCATTGAAAACTTTGACAGCATTATGACGAAAAGGATCACCAATAAGAGGAGATACTATGAAGAAAAATTTTTGGCTTTTCCTGTTTTCCTGTTATTAAAAAATAAAACGCGAAAAAAGAGTCACTAATTAAGTGCGCAAGCCAGATCACGGAAGTTAAATTTGATCGTTACTCCACAAACTTAGCCTAAAACAGCAATGCATCAAAGAACTGTAATCGGAAAACTAGTTTCGAGTTTTTTTGAAAATATATTCAAAACAAAACGTTAGAAAACAATCCACTTTAGCTGCCGTTTGATTCAGCCCCACAACTGTTCCCGGATACCGCTGAATTCCAGGTCAAATTTCATCAGAAATACTAAACTTTTAGATCCAGGTCAAAGCCACATTCATTCGTTTTATCCTCTTCATCAGCTTAGACGAATGTTACATTGAATATTTTAACTTTAAGGTTGAAGTTTCGCATCCACCAAAACACCAGCTTGATCAAGAACTGTTGATTGTATTGTACTGACGATGGGGTGGTAGAACATGACTGGTAATGAGCAAAACCAACCCCTTTATAGACCTCTTTTATAATGAAGTGCATGATTAGTTTTCTTTTTTGTGCATGCAAATAACCCTGCTTGACCTCGCGTTTGAGTGAAAATATAGCCTGCGTAGCAGTCGTTTCCGTTTCCTTCAAGCCAAGTGGGGTAAGCGCGCGAAGGCATTGGCCAAAAGGAGCGAAAAGTAGGAGCAGGGGGGGGGGGGAGGGGCGGGGAAGGAAAGGAAACGCCTGCCGCTGAGCCCAGACATTTTACCGAACGCCCCCAAATGGCTTCGCTCCCTTGGGGCCTTCACTGTCACGTCAAATGTCAGATCAGAACCAATCATTTTTAACTTCTGGTAAATCTCAGCGAAAAAGAAAACAGAATTGCGGAGGGCAACTTGTTTACTTCAAGTTGCAGTATTTTTAGAAGATTTTCTCGAACTTTACGCCGCTCGAACAAAGCGGAGATAAAATAAACCTACGACAGATTTTACTAATGTTTTAGAATACCAACTCACTTGCTTACAGCTGGAATTACAGACAGAAAGAGCTTGTCCCACATGGCTAAATACTTCCTCGCGTTTCCAGCATAAAATTGTATTTCGCTTATAAACGTGAGTACAAAGTCGTTCTAAATTTTGAAAACCTCCTTTTCAGACCGTGGTTAGAACTGAAATTTTCCTGCAAAGTAGTACTTGAGGCCTCCTCAATCTATTTATGATTACAGAGCTTGAATAAAAATTTCTTTGTTCGTATGCGAAACAAGCTTTCAGACCAAAGCGCAATGAAAACTATATTTTGAGCGTGACCGAGAATTCTTGATTTTGCTTGATGTTAATGGATATTCGCCCTTAAAGCAGTCCTTTGCTCCGGTTTCCGCTGAATAAACGTATATCTCTGCGAAAGTAGTTTCGTCGTTTCCAAAGCAAAGCAAACTCGAAATCGAAAGGACACTCGGGGAAGTTCTTTTCCGCCTTGGCCAGTATATTCACCTTTGATAGACGTTTTGGTCTATGAGTTTGATTGACAGACGATTGACCAATGGTAATACATCATTGCTTCTCGTTCGCTGGCAAACGGCGTTCGGTAAAATGTCTGGGCTCAGCGGCAGGCGTTTCCTTTCCTTCCCTGCCCCTCTTCCCCGCTCCTACTTTTTTTGCTCCTTTTTGAGCAATGTCCTTGCGCGATTATCCCGCTTGGCTTGAAGGAAACGGAAACGACTGCTACGCAGGCTAGTGAAAATGCTTTTGTTTTTACACATGTTAGCGAGGCCAGGAAGGCTAATTTAAATGCATACAAAAGAATAACAATTAAGCCCTCCATTTATGAAAGAGGTCTATAGTCAGTCTTTGTTGTCTAAGTACTCACCCGAATAGAAAGAGGGGTTGGGATTGCAGTTTGAGGGGATGCACCGTTTTCAAGCTTGGCTTGGGAGGGGGTGGGGGGGGGGGGGGGGCTTAATCGAAAATACTCGATTATCTTTGGTGTAACCACTTATATGACTGGGTAACACTTCAGTGCTTTAAAATGCTGGGTTGCTGCTGTACTTTACCAAATATCTTACAGCATATCCAGATTGGTGAGATTGGCAAAAACGTCTTTGGGTAGATGTGAAATACCATTAAACGACAAGTCCCTAAAAACCAACGTACTAATTAAAAGTTATTCTTGCATTTAGTGAAGTTATTTGTTAACCCTATTTAAACCGTGCTTTTTTTTCTTGTTGTGGGAAGAGGGAAATCCATAATATTGCACTATAGATCCTACTACAATGAGGCTTGGAGGACAGACAGTACTTCCAAAAAGGGGACGTAGTAATTACGTCATGATTGTCAAATGGCGGGCATCCTGATCCGCCATCTTGGATTTCTGGATTTCCCAAAAACTCCAGGAAAGCGCCAAAATTAAGTAAAGCGTAATCAAAACCAGTCAACGGACATTAATATAAGCTAAAAACACAAAAGTTACAGTAGTAAAAGTAATTTTCTTCATTTAAAAAAAAAGGATTTTCAATTTTCTATAAAAACTGCCTGCCAAAAATTTGTTGCGATGGTAACAAGGCATAACAACAAAGACTAACAAACCAAATCAAACTTTTTGCCTGGTAAATTTCTGAAAAAGTCTTGAAGCTTCATGGCTTTTGCGCAAATATCAAAATGTCCCCCCGACCTAGATAGAGTTAAACTGCATGGTACAAAATTGTTGCCCCAAGAGGCACGACTGATCTGACAAGAGGGCATTCAACTAAGTTACTTTGAATCTTTTAAAAGTAGCTTGGGGCGTAAAAAGCATAGACCCAGGAGTATTTAATCGATGACAATGTTCAGAAACCCAATCGATAAACCGATCCCAATAGCTGATAATTATTTGGTTGATATTGACTGTTTTTAGCAACCAATTAAGAGGGTGTCTTTTTTATAACCACCCACTCGAATTTCGCATCAAAATCAATCTTGCCTGAAACTCTGGCAAATGAAAGCCTACACCAAGTCAAGAAAGAAGCAGGTTTGGTTTGGTTCAAAATGATCTTGTGCTTGCGCTGTGAGCCGTTAAAAATTTTGCCCCGTCTGGGGCGAAAGTGACATCCCGAAAATTGAAAATTAGGCACATTTTGTAGCCCTGTAAAATATTTCATTCGCAACAACTAACCACACATTTTACATCAAATTGCTCATAAACCTTTCTAGTTTTCTAATACAGCAACAATTTTTCTCTTAGTGCAGATAGAAAGGCGAAATTATGCGTATTATGGACCCCCTCTATTGGCCATCGAACGAAGGCTGGAAATGGCCTTAGATTAGAGGCCAATTTCTAAAATTTGGGACCTAGCTGAAAGCTCTAGCTTATACAGCCGTAAAGTATAGTCATTTAGTGGCAAAACTATGCAAAAACCCCTGTACGATTTCAGTATTTTAAAAGTTATGACCGTTTGTATCAGCCCATGTGCGAGCATTCACGGTACTTCCGCCTACTGTCAAATTCCCTAATCACAAGCAGATTTTGTCATAGACATCACTTACCTGCTTCGCAACTGGAGATAATTTCCGAATTCCCCCATTTTCTAATCCCTCAGATGTTTGAATTCCATAAAAGATCCTGTAAATAGGCAGCTGTAGTTTTCAAGACTTTAGAACAACCTCCATCGGGTCGCTTGTCAACGGACCACAGTTCGATCTCTCGATATATATCTTCTAAAGACTTCAGCTAAGGGCAGCAAGAGGTCAGATTTCTTGGAGAGTCGAAAAATGAACTATACTGCTCTGCTGTTTAGAAAGAAAATTGAAATTTGGCTTCAGTTTCGACGAAATATTGAGAAATAACTCCCATGTTGATCACCGAAAGATCGACTGCTTCCGTGATGCGGTTTCTACAGAGTTCCGCTATCCAGATGTATCGCGGACAACACATCGTTTTCGATGAAAGCTTTGTAAAGTACAGGTGTAATTCCACTGTAATTCAGATGAAAGTTCTTTTAGTTTTTTATTACTTAGCACGTTTGGCTTTTTCTGTTACTTAAATGGAATGCAAATGCTTATTTGAGACCAGAGGGGAGTCAGTGTGCAGTGATTCCGCTGTCAAGTTGATAAAGCTGTCTGAGTGCAGAAGTAATATCGCTGACCAGTTACAAGCATGGCACCTCAGTCAGATTCAAGGAACCTTGCAAGAATATGAGCTTATCATCAATAGGTCGGGACTGCCTCACGACCTTTCTTCAGATCAGCTTCAGCAGCTATGGATCTGTGAGAAGCACAGAAGTGACATGGGGAGAAACTGGCGGCCGCGTCGCACCTGTCAGTACCCACTGCATTCCGGCAGAAAAAAGAAACTCAGGACCAGAAATGCGGTTAACCCTTTTATATCAAAGGAAATCAACACTATCTACGGAAAACAAGTCCCAGTAGGATCCTGTAAGTCAATCTCCGCCGCAAACGATGAAAATTTTTGTTACAACATATTTCCCCAAATGTTTCCTTAGTATGCGCGCAGGAATGAAATTGCTACGGTGGCAAAATTTGTTTCCAAGAAGCAAGAGATATACCTGACTTTGTAATAATTATTTTGTTTTCATAACAAACTGTGGAAATATTTACGGGCAAGTTGACAAGGCTCGAAAGTAAAAAAAAAGAAAGAAAAGAAAAAGAAACAAGCCACCTTTCGCGACAAAAGTTCTGTGGTCATGAAAACAAACATGATATCGAATTACACTTTTGCACGAAATTTGCATAAATCGGACCTTGTTTCGTGGCATGTTTAATTTCGCAGAAGTTGTGGAATTTTCTTACATTTACACTACATAATTATATTAAAAGAAGACAAAAATAAAGCGCCTTTTTACAAAGGAAATTGTTCTGATTGGAAACATTTCATTCCAACAAATCGCTGTTTCATATGGCTAAATTACGCGCTAATCTTGTATCACGCAACATGAAATAGGAATGTGTTCCTGTTCAAAATGAACTTTGGCTATCAAATAGTCCCCAAATGGCAACTACTGCAAATCTTTAGCCGCAACTTATCAGTCGCAATTTCGAGCCCTGGCAGCCAGCAATGTTACAAAAACAGGTTCCATCTGCTAGTTTATTAGGTTATAATTAGGAATCCGGACTGTGGACTGTGGACTATGGATTTTGTTTATAAAATATGCAGGGTAGTGCAATTGATTGAACAGAGATTTCTTTAATTTACTGCGTTGCAAAGTTCAAATTTTCAAATGCAGTATACATCTTTGGAGAGAACGTCGGGTTGACATACGGTGAACTGGGGTAGGCGGTTAGCCTGTACTGTTCATTTCAATACTCGGATGCATAATAAGGTAGCGTTCTTCAGAATTTGTCCCATAGCCTAAAATTACGACAAAACACATGTCTGAAAATGTAATCATTTCTGAATACATTGCGTGCCTATCTTCTTTGTTTGGTTTGTGTTACGTTCCTCAATAAGTTTCGATTTTCATTTCTTTCCTAGCGCTGTATTGCTTATTTTTTACTGTGCTTTTCAGTGATTTGTGTATCTTGCTCTAACCTACACAAAATCAAGCTTGATGAAAATATGGCTTGGATTCAGGGGCAGCAGCTGGCCCAGGAAAGTGATGAACAGAAGGATGAGCCTTCAAGGTGATGTTTGCTCGTATGAATGAAGCCAATTTATCATATTACTAAGTAACCTGTATTTGCTATTATGGAAAACGCTTGCGAACAAGAGTTTCTTTCGAAGTTTATTTCTTCTTAGTGGTTGTTAATAAAACAGCAGTATTTATTTTGAGGTTATTTACAGGGGAGTATAATGTTGTTTATAGTGGTCACGGTCTGGGATAAAACCTTACAATGGATCAATAAGTGAAGATAGGTTATAATGTTTTTTTTTTTTTACTACTCCCTCAGACTCGCTAAACGTATCGCAGCCATGAATCTTACATTAGTCACGTCAACCCCTGCTATAACACCAGCTCGACCAAACGAAGCTGCCTGCACAGCTGAGTGAACTTTAGAGTATAGACCCGGTTCGAACAGTCAGAGCTCCGAAGACGACGAGGTAGCTGAAAGTGCTGGCGAGTCGGCAATATAAGCGTTCAATGCTGCTATGGAGAATCTGAACCAAGTGGCAACCAATGCTGGTCAGGTCAGTCCCTTAACGTCCCAGCTGAAGACCACATGTTTCTCTGTTTCTCACCAGATAAAGAGACCAACTATGGAGAACTTATACCACTAATACAGGCCTATAGCAATGCTACGACGAGAAACGTAAAGACCCAGATTCTGAGCCTATATGCATATCGATATCCAGTCAAGAAGATTCAGAAGATCCATGAACCTTACGCCAAGTTGACAGAGTGGCAAATCAGACGCGCCAGAGCTCATGCGAGAGATTGTGGTCCAGGTTCCTTAGTAGAAAAATCGCCGTCCCATCGAGTTCGACTGCCACCAGTGAAACTTGACCATTTTTTAGACTTTGTCAACCGCCCCTACTTCTATCAAGATGTGGCGTTCGGTACGAGGAAACTAAGGCTCACTAGTGGCGAGAAGATCACAATGCCAAATGTCATTCGCAAAGTCACAAGGTCAACAATGGTCAAGCAGTACCTTCAGTTCTGCGAAGAAGAACAATTCGATCCACTAAGCCGTGCGACTTTATTTCGCATTCTCGAGGTAAGGGAAGCTTCCCAACAAAAGTCCCTTAGTGGCTTAGACAACACAGCAGCTGACGGGTCAGCGGCGTTTGATCGTCTCTGTCGAATAGTAGACGAACTTGACCAAATAGGCCTGGAGAAGAGCGCGGCAGATAAATTGCGTACATCCCTTCGAGACGGTAAAAAATATTTCAAAACTAATTACCAGAGTCACTGCGAGGATGATGAAAGCCAATGTCCCGACCACTGTCGTAAATTTGGACTGAGTGATCCCAATGATCGCGATTTACAAGAGCAATGTTCCCACGAACATACGCTTTGCTGTCCTAATTGCAATGACGTCACTTCCTGTTTGAGCAAGATGCACCTGATTGTCAAGGATGACAGAACCTTGAACTTTTATAGCAAAGAACAACAAGATGACCTGCTGGACGATATCCAGAAGGCTTCGGAGACCATTAACCAATGGAAAGCTCACATAATGCGATCTGTCAACCAAGAATGCGCGAAGCAAGATATCCTCGCAAAGCTTGACCCAAGCTCGTGTCTCATTGTGGTAGATTGGGCAATGAAGTTTCTGCAACTGCGCTATAGAGAGAAACAAAGCGACTGGTTTGGAAAAAGAGGGCTGAGTTGGCACATCAGTAGCGTGATATCTCGAAGCCAGTCTGGAACGACTGAAGTCATCTCCTACGCGCACTTATTCGACCAATGTACGCAGGACTGGTACGCAGTGACATCAATTCTAGAAGACCTGCTCAACCTGCTGAAAGTCAACAACCCTTTGCTCGAGAGAGTCTTCTTAAGGTCAGATGAAGCTGGTTGTTATCACAACAGTTCCTTGTTAGCCGCTATGAGAGATGTCGCGAACAGAGTTGGCGTTGCACTCGATAGTTACCATTACTCGGAGCCACAGTCTGGAAAGGATATCTGTGATCGCATCCTTTGCCCAATGAAGTCCTCGATCCGTACTTATTGCAATGAAGGTCACGACGTTCTAACTGCGCTGGACATGAGACAAGCACTAACGCAACACCCAGTGAAGGGAACAACCGCCGCAGTCAGCATTGTGAACGAGTCTAAGAAGACCTTATCTGTAAACAAGATAGACAATTTTAGTAGCTTCCACAATTTCCAATATGAAGATTCTGCATGCGAATTTGGAAATGTTATGGTATCGGTAACGGGAAGAATATTCCGTATGACAAGATCTATACAAAGCACCAGGACCCAACAGTGCTAAAAACGATAGAATCTCAAGGGTTTTACGATCCTCCGGATAAGCGGGAAGTCAAGCATCGTTCAGAAACCAGCAAGACAAATGAGAGCCCGATACCACTGTTCGAATGTTCTGTGCTTGGATGTGTTGAGGCTTTCGAAACGTTTGCGCAGCTAGAGCTACACCTGGACGTTGGCAAGCATACTGTTAGCAAGTTCAACCAGTATGATGCGATCAGAAGGGACTGGGCACTCAAATTCTCATCCGTAAATACAGCTGATAGCAAGAGCAGTTCGTTACATTCCAGGGCGCCACAAACCTCTCAAGAAGACACTACTGCTAGCTCACCTCTACAAACAGGGTGGGCCCTGAGGAAACCCAGGATCAACGTTAGATTTTCAGAGAAAGTTAAAGAGTACCACCTTACAACACGGTTTATGCTTGGAGAAAGAACTGGGCGCAAGGCCGATCCTACCCAAGTTGCAGCAGACATGCGAAACACCAGAAATGAATCGAATGAGCGTGTGTTCACTAGAGCCGAATGGTTAACGAAGACTCAAGTCCAGAGCTTTTTCTCGCGGCTAGCAGCAACGCGTCGCAAAGGTCAGGGTGTTGTTGGAATGTCGGTGGATGATGAGGAAGATGTCGAATGCTTGAAGGAAACTGCTGACAGACAAGATCTGGTAGACATGGTAAACAGCGAAATCAACGTCTCGCATCCCATCTGTTACGACACCTATGACCTCTGTGAACGTTATCACAGCAACACACTCCAAGAATTTAATGTTGCCATGTTGAAGACCATCTGTATTCACTTTGAGATCCATGTAAAATCGAGAGACAAAAAGAAAGTTCTCATAGACAAACTGTCTGATATGATCCGCGAATGTGAGTGTGTTACTCACTAGAACCATCACACTCACATTCGCTGATCATATCCGATAGTTTGTCACCGGTCCATGTCGTAAGGCTATGGAGCTACCTAGCCACATCATTCTGTAGTGTGGAAAATGTACAGTTGAGTTCAGCGTCACGGCTGTAGTGGCCTCCATCACATTAATTGTGTTTGCAAGATACGAATAACTGTAACATTATATTCTATGATGATGTATACGCTCTTAGCGGAAAATCATTCAGTTGAAGTATGCTATAGAATGGTTTATTATCTGTTGCGTGGTAGTCTGACAGCATTGTTTCTTAGAACAACCGTAAAGAATTTGAAACATCTCAGAAAAAACACTGATAGCACGTTAATTTTCACCAAGAAGCTGACCACTTAACTGACTGTCAGGTCTGTGAACTCAGCAGAATCAAAACGAACAGCAAGCTCAGGACATTTCATAGCTATGGACAGCACCGTCATCTGATTGTACAGTTTATATTTGGTCACTTGTATCTGGTGCCACAGAGGTGGATCCAGGGTTGAAGGGGCCACTATGAGGGGTTGAAAACGGTGCAAATATCTTATTTACGATGTTAATTTTCAAACGTTCTTGGCGGGGCATGTCCCCCTGGACCCCATATGGACTCATACCGACTGACAACCACCCCGCCCCTCCCCCCCCCCCCCCCCCCCACGTTATGAAATCCTGGATCCGCCCCTGTAACACCGAACAAAATATTAGTGTGTTGTTGTAAACCCAGCATGATTTTCGGTCTCATTAGTACGCATCTGGCCATTTCAAGGTAACAATCGCGCCCCAGAGTCCGAAGACTCTTTGTATGTGGTTAGTCGCCTCGGTGGCGAGGCTGGCGAAATTGTGGCTTTTTCACAGCTGAGTGAGGCTCAACTTTTTATATTTGTGCAAACCGTTTATATCTTTTTCTCTTAGCGACAGTGGGAATCCACCTTAAAAAAAGGTAAAGAGCGCAAGGTACATTGCATACATTGCACATACGGTGATTACGAAAAATAAAATATGGGGACGTAACAACCACCATATATGAAGTACCTACCTTCAGAGAGAGTTGAACAGTGGATGAAAAACAGCAAGCTTGTTCTAAATCTCACGAAGACCAAATGTATGCTCTTTGGTACTAAACAGAAACTTGCAAATGCCTCTTTTAAGACCCAGCTTCATGGCAGTGACATCGAAAGGGTGAGAAACTTTTGCTACCTAGGGGTCACCCTTGACGAATGCCTCTCATGGAAAGAGCATGTTAGTAAAGTGTTTACCAAGGTTAACAAGCGCTTGGGTCTACTCGGCCGCATCCGATCATGTTTAACGCTTAAGGCAGCGAAATGCGTATACAACTGTCTCGTGTTACCAGTCCTGTGCTACACCGACACGGCCTGGGGTGAATTGTCTGTTGAGTGCAAGAGTAGATTACAGCGCCTACAAAATCGAGCTGCACGTATAATTGTCAGACGAGATAGCACCAGCGAAGCTCTCAAGACACTAGGATGGCCTAACTTAGAAACTATCAGGAAAAGGAACAAATCTATCTTAGTCTTCAAATGTCTTAATGATTTAGTGCCCCAGTATCTTTCTGATTATTTTAATAGATACCGCAGTTTCCATAGTTACAACACACGTCGGCGTGAAGACATTCATCCTTCAAGACCCAAACTTAGCCTCGGGAAGAGAACTTTTAGATACTCCGGAGCGATTTTATTTAATTCGTTACCTGAAACATACAAACGGGCAGCGTCCTTGGAGGCTTTCAAGCGACTAATGATGAAACACGACTTTGCATAGATTTTTTTCTTAGTGTGCAAATGTTTTTATTTATTTTTTCTATCCTATGATATTGTAACCCAAAGTGTTTGAGTCATATATATTGTAATTTTTTTCTCATACCATAATAATAATAATTTTAGGTGTATACAGGGCCCTCAGGATAACAACCCGTAGCTGATTGGGCCACCCTGTCTAAATAAAGTTCACTTACTTACTAGAAGCAGCAATCACAACAGTGTTCGATTATTTAGTGATCTAAATAGCGAGATTTCTTCGAAATTGAGGCCCTTATATTTCAATTTTCTTTCTTAAGTTCAGAATTAAGTAGTTTATTGTCTGATTCCCGGAGACATTCAGCTCTGAGCTGATGCATTAGTAAGATGTTTATCGCGAAATGTGGTCATGTGTTCGAGCTGTGGTCTGTTGACAAGCGACCCGATGGAGGCCGTTGTAAAGTTTTGAGAACTACAGTTGCCTATTTACTGGATCTTTTACGGAATTCAAACATCTGAGGGACTAGAAAATGGGGGAATTTGGAAGTTATCTCCACTTGCGAAGCAGGTAAGTCGTTTCTATGAAAAAATGTGCTTGTGAGTAGGGAATTTGACAATAGACGGAAGTATCTTGAATGCTCGCACATGGGCTGATACAAACGGTCATAACTTTTAAAATACTGAAATCGTACAGGGGTTTTTGCATAGTTTTGCCACTAAATGACTATACTTTACGGCTGTATAAGCTAGAGCTTTCAGCTAGGTCCCAAATTTTAGAAATTGGCCTCTAATCTAAGGCCATTTCCAGCCTTCGTTCGATGGCCAATAGAGGGGGTCCATAATACGCATAATTTCGCCTTTCTATCTGCACTAAGAGAAAAATTGTTGCTGTATTAGAACACTAGAAAGGTTTATGAGCAATTTGATGTAAAATGTGTGGTTAGTTGTTGCGAATAAAATATTTTACAACGCTACGAAATATGCCTAATTTTCAATTTTCGGGATGGCCCTTTTCCCCCCAGACGGGGCAAAATTTTTAACGGCTCACAGCGCGAGCACAAGATCAATTTGAACCAAACCAAACCTGCTTATTTCTTGCTTTGGTGTAGGCTTTCATTTGCCAGAGTTTCAGGCAAGATTGATTTTGATGCGAAATTCGAGTGGGTGGTTTTAAAAAAGACACCCTCTTAATTGGATCTTCATACACAGGGCTGGTTCTTTGTCGGTTACCAACACGTGCATGCAACACGTCCCCAGTGGAGAGGAAAACCTGGTTTAGTTATCTCTGGACGTTGATTAAGACACAAAATCAAGACTGTAGTCCTGAAGTAAGTAAGTAATGCATACTATAAAGGCTTAACTTACAGCTGGTCTAATTGTGTAAGAGAAGAAAATAGGCCTGTTGTAAGGTTTCGTATGTTGTTTGATCCCAGGTACCTGTCAAAATAACACATTTCATATGTAATTCACTCGAAGAAAAAGGTGTTTGCATCACGTGCAGCTCAGACAACGTTGTTAATTAACAATCGTTCTCGAGCAAAAAGATGACTTATTATAAAGGGATGTATTGAGTACAAGTTTGGAAAACTTAGCTATATGTATTTCGCTTAATTTTACATATGACTGTGTTAATTTTTGTTTTTCAGATTCCACAGCATTAATGTTAATGCTATTTTTGGAGCAGGTTGGGCATTTGAATTCGGTGTCTTGGATTACTATATTAATTTTTTATGACTGATAACTATTCAATGAGTTAGTATTCATTCAGATGTCTCCTACTCCCTACCTAAATAGACACAATGCAAATGCAAAAGGTTAACTTACAGTGTGCGTAATTGTGTGAGAGAAGAAAATACGCCTGTTGTAAGACCCTGAATCTTGTTTTTTGTCAGGAACCTGAAATAAGCAAAAAATGGATAAATAAACAAATAAACAAACAAGAAAACAAGGCAGCCCCATTGATACGTCCGTCACTCATTAACACTTGAAGTTCGCGTCGACCAGTTTATTGAATATCACTATTGTCGGGTATTATATTTTTATTATAATTGCTTTATTTTTTAATCTATTGTCGAGTATTAAGATAATCCTAATAAAACAGATAAATTGGGTTAGAGGAGGACTTCAGCGTAAATGATATCGGAATAATTACTTCGGGTTTATACCATGGCTATTTCTATAGAAATTTGAGCAAAAGAATACTACACGTTTAATTCATATTGGTACTGGGTGAAGAGACCACTATTAAGCCATAGCGATAATTTTTAATATATATTTTACTTATCTTTATACTCTTATTGGTTTTTTATATTTTTTTTCTTCCCCACCTTTTATTGTATATATATATATATTGATATGGATTTTAGTTTTGTAAATAGAACACGTAATTCAGTCGAAAGACTGCGATGTGCTTTTATATGATGTGGTAGAGCATCCGAACTAGTAATCGGAAGGTCTTAGGTTCGACTCCTGATAGGAGCACTCGGATTTCTTTTTTCCGAGTAAGCCTGCGTCACTTTCTGGAATAATCATCATTCTCATTCATTCACCAGGCTGGAAATATACCATCACATTTCTTTCATAGGATCTATTATTATTATAAAGGCAGTGTAAACTTCTCGATGCCGAGAATCTAAGCAAACGATCATTGGACTGTAAACGGTAGCCACCCTCGCAAAGTCTAAACTGTAACAACTTATCACTAACTTCTAATCAAACCCCTAAATCCTAATGTTCACTTAGGAAAATAATATACACTGAAGCTCTAAAAATGAATCAAATTATATAACCTTAAAATTACTTTTGGACTAAAATGCTTTGAAAACAAATTCAAAAACGTTTACTTACAGAGTATCTAATTTTGTAAGATTGGAAAATACGCCCGCGGTAAGGTGCTGGATATTGTTTGCTTGCAGGTAACTAAAAAAACAGATAACACCATTGAGAGATTACCCTTTCCGTAGCCTGTCAAAAGGGAGGGGAGGGGTCACTGGATTTCTTACGTTCTCTGTTGTTGATGTTTTTAATACTAAAACAAGCACCACCAAGCGATGTAATTTTCCTAAAATTGATCCAGTAACAGTTTGGTGTGGCATTTTTAACTGTTCAAATGATTTTTATGTTTCCACGGCAACTGGAATTTGACATCCACTTTCTTTGAAGAACAAGAAACACGTTCTAAAACAAAATGCGATATTCTAAAACGTCAAAAATTTGCAAAAAATTGAGTATTTTACCAAAATTGATCCCTGCCTGTAAAATTTGAGGCAAATAGGGATACATTTTCCATAGTTAAAAGCACATGTTGCAAATTGTCATTAATTTGAACTCGGCCTGTATTGAATACGAGCACCTCCGGAAATAAAAGTGAAAAACTCCTTACTTTTGCCATATGTGTGACAGGCTGACAAAAGAAGGCTAGTTTTTGACAAGTTATAGTTTTGTGTTGCTAACGGATTTTCTGTCGAAATACGACATATTTTTTTGAACGGTCGGTGAAAATTTTCATCGACATTTATCCGTATCTAAAACGTATTTTGGAAATTTTTGTACGCATCTTCCTAAAAAAAAATTCCGCCCGTCGATGGAAATTTTCACCGACATGTTATAACCAGAGTAAAACATTTTCACCGTTTTTAGTAACAAACAGTGGACATGTCGGTAGAAATTTCCACCGACATTTTTCTGCCGCGGTTGAAAAATACGATACGCTCAGCTCTCCAATAGCAACAACGCAGTGGCAAGTCACAATAAATGTCAAAGATAACATTTAACAGTTTACTATGGACCTTTTTATTGCTGTCATGACCATACTTTTCCATTAAAAGTAGCAAGGCTATTTGATTTAAGATAATGTTATCAAACGCTTTCCAAACTACGTTTTTCCAGAATCGAAAATTCCGCGAGAATATATATTAGAGACCTTTTTCTTCGGAATTATTCTGCACAAAACTATAATTGTGTCGTAAAATATCGTAATGTTCTTTTCATGTCTTAAAAAGTAAAGTTATCTCATGTTTTTGGTGTAATTTCAAGACTAAAGGTACATCTTAGTTTTTCCTATTCTTGAGGAACGCAATGTTTCAACTAATTCTTGTTAGTTCTAGTTCTTAAAACTGGCGGACGGAGAAAAATTGTTACGTTGGGGCTTGCCAAGTTTCTCGATTTTAGCGGATAGCTACATTTGTGCCCCACGAATTAAGATTCTAAGTAAACTGACCCTTGCTTCCAAAATTCGGACCCTTACTTTTCATCCGCTCAAATCACTCAAAACTGATGCAATACTACATTCACTAAGAGACCAACGGTCCGTTAGGACCCTTACTTTTCAATCCGATAAAAACACGCAAAATGCAATGCTAAATTTATACAGAAACCAAGCTTCCACCGTGTCATAAACATTATGTTTGTCACAGAACGCTCATTGAGCTTAGGGTGCAGCAGAGTTCACGTCTAAGACCACGATTTTCATAAATTGCGAAAAAAAAAATTAGGAATAATACTAATCGAAAAATATGTTCTCTGCCCCCAGATGGGTTTCTGTCCCTGGCCTTACACATCTTCTTTAAATGAGCATTTTCCAGGTAAATTAGTCGCTGCACTAGCATCTGTAGATGATTAACTCATGGCGCAAAAAATTACACTTGATATACTAGGAGATAGATGTTGTCACATCACTTCGCCGGTAATGAGGTCAGCCAGTGTTGAATACGAATACCTCTCTGAACGAACAGCTGTGGTAAGCCTGAAAACGAAATATCAAAACACCAATGCAGAAATGAAAATAATACATCAGCTAAACCGCTAAATCTTCTGCGCGATGAAAAATAGCGTGACTCTGTTTATGAAGTGACTTTTTGTAGTTTTATGGCTTACAGATGACAACCCATTTACAACTGCTTCTTTAAATGTTTGGCCATGCAAAGGCCACGGACGATAAATACGGTATGTCTCCGTCATACAAACTGAATTCATGACGAGTGGTCATCGAAAGGGTTTGTCTTGCCTTAGAAAGGATGGCGTAGAACAGCATAGAAACATCACAAACATCTCAGAAACAGGAAATTATAAACCTAATACGCGCGCGATTTAAAAATGAATAACAGCCATGAATAAAAATGAATAAATACTCAGTAAACGCTCGGAACACAGATACACAAAAATTGACGTGGGAGATTTCCTCTATCGCCGGTTTGAGTACATCAAGTGCGATTTACATAGCTAGCCAGGCTAGCCTCACAATTTTAAAAGGAAATTATATAAATACCTTGAGTACGGCGTAAAAGGTCAGCGTAAAAATATCAGCCATAAATGACGTTCGTAAATGTTGGGTGTCTCTAGTCTCATCGAGCTCATACTTTTAGCTCACCAGCTTTCCCATCAAACAATATGACATTTTTCTGATTTTTTCCATGAAGTCAACACCAAAACGGAGCCGAATAAACCACTGAAACCAGCTCGCCAACGACGAAAAGATAATTTTGAACCACGCGATCCCAACCTGTCAATAGTCCGGTTGTGCGTCATCGCACGTGATCGATGTCGAGTCACGTAGCTTGCACGCAAACTCTTCAAATTGTCTCAAAAAAGATATTTGGGCCCACCAGTCATTTAACGTTACTAGGTCTAGTGCTTTTTGCCAGCAAGACACGGCTATGGCCCTTTTATTTCAAAACTAAGAGGGAAAACAAAATGTCACACAACCTCGTGTGACTCAAGAACTGATACAAAGAACTCTTTGATAACGTTACATTTTTGGCGGTCAGATCGTTGCTGTTACAAAGGCCATTCATTTACTTTTGTAGCGTGGTCGTTGCGTTTTGACCCTCATTTACATCAACTCAAGTACTACAATTTGGAGTTTCCAATAGCATGGAATTCAATGAAAAAGTGAAAGCGAAAGACAGCGATTATTTGAATTTAGACGGCCAGATTTCGGAAGGAGCATGGAGCCGTCATGTACGTGCTTACTGCTAGGATGGACAATAGCATACTGATAGACTAGTGATACAGATAGCAGCGTTCAAGGTTCAAGTCCGTTACGAGCGGGAAAACTGGCTATGTTTCTTCTGGTATGTACATCTTCTTTTCAAGTTGAAAAGAGTATTCAGTTGTGTTTGCCATACTTTAAATAGCTTCAAATAAATTCAAAATACTTGGATGTACCGATAAACGGAGCCTAGACTCGGCCTATTTTTGTATCGCTGGACACTTAGCAGTTCTGTGCCTGTTGCCTGCTATCGATCGGGTCTAAGAGAATTTGTCCTGGTCCATGTTACATTTAACTTCGGAGTAATGCTTTTAACACGTTATATTTCTTTTTCTTTCTTTAAGAAATGGAGGGAAATACATTCCACTACACTAGCATGCAGAGAAAGTGGTGAAATAAGACACCCGCTGTTGTTATTCTTCAAAGACAAGTCTGAATGGAAGAGGAAAAGGTTTCAACTGATGTAAAGAGTTTAGAGCAGCTGTTTAGAGGTCGGGGGAAATAAGTTGACATTCTCAGTAAAAATGAAACGTTTTCCTTTGTTCAGAATTTACCTTTATAAATTAAGATTACATTTATCTTATATTGTAAAATAGGCCATCACCAAACAGTGTCCGCCATAAATGTCATCCATAATTCTCCTTCGATGAGTTCACTACTTAGATTGCACACCTGTTCAAAGGGAGGTTGTAGAAATTCTGCGGCCTTTAGATCAAGTTAGTCAATGATGCTGGAAATTCCATCGTATTAAAGCACTTCTGCAATTGGTTAGTTCAACTTGTAAGTTATCATCAGTTATGAGTGAGGGAATTTATGTAAAGCCTGGATACAGAAGTGACCTCTTCTTTTAAAACATATATGTTTTGCGGATTCAGCAAAGTAAAGGTCTGAATTTCGGACCCCTGGATTAAGAAGTATTTGATAACTGAATTCTGCGGATTTATCAGACCAAGGGTCCGAATTTCGGAAAAGCCTCTGTTTAAAGTTGGGACGGAATGCCAATTATAAGTTTTGCGTTCCGAACATTATCGTTCTGTATAGCTTCATGAAATGTGAAATTTAAAAAAAGGGGATTTTCTTAATTTTGTAAAGTTACGCAAAGAAGGGCCTCAGTCAAGCTCAGTAGCAGATTTGCAAATTTAGTCAATTTTTAAATATTTCTGAGTGCTCAGAGCTGCCGGAAGAATGTTCCAAGATAGTCAACGAATTTTTCGTGAAAGAATACAAGTCAAATGTAATGTATCAATAGAAAGTGTTAACCCTTTTATGCCTTGTGTAAATTTAAGGTCAACGAAGACTAGTTTTGCCACTAGCAGCCTTTGACTCATTTTATTATTAAAACAAGATGTCATAACGAATTTTCAACTACATTCTACGGTCTTAAAAGTATTGTCGGTGGAAATTTCGAACGACATTTTGAGTTCTGAAATAGCGAACTGTCGATAGAAATTTCCAGCGACATTTTACGTTCTGAGGGTAATGTCAATAGAAATTTCCAGCGAGATTTTGCGTTCTGAAGGTAAATGTCGATAGAAATTTCCAGGGACATTTTGAGGTGATAAAGGTAAAGTCGGAGAAAATTTCCACCGACATTACGCGTCTATAGCAAAGTTTTATTGACCTTTTCTTACTTAAGTGAGTCTTTAATGGTAATGCTTTTTTGGTGTTAATTTTCCCGTTTCTTTACAGTGTAGAAAAAATAAAGAAATTAAAACAAAATTTGTAAATGATTTTCTAGGCTCTTACATTTAAGTATAGTTTTCTACATATTTTGCACACATACTTTACCTTCTAAACAGAATCGCCTTAATTTCAAAGAATTTCTCCTTATGACGATCGTAAATGGAAAAGTTTGGGCCATTTTAATGCAGGCCGTGTTTGTTGTAACTCTTTAGGTTTAGTAAAAGTACGTGAAATTGGATGGTTTTTGTCCGATTTATTTCTCACTGCTTGACAGCAGTTCTAAAATCAAAGAATTTTGACAGTTTTTTGTCCAATTCTGGCAAAAACGAAAAGAAAGCTTCAGAACTTCTCGTTTTAGAATATTGCATTTTGTTTTAAAACGTGTTAAGAAAAAGGCCGCGATTGTTACAATCTCAGAAACACTCATATACACTCATATAGATAGCTTTAACAGACAAGTTAGCCGAGCCAAACAAAAGAGCGAATCTCTAACCTAAGGCACAGCCACTCAATAACCAATAGCAAACAACGTAGAAATGCAATTTTAATTCCAAAGAGCACTGGTATTTGTTGAATAGCGTTCAAGAAAATTACTGAGCTAACGCTCTGATGCAGTTATTTTGGTTCGGTCAAGTTCCTAGTATCGTGTAAGCGATTGATACGCTTTATTATCGCACTACATTTCCCGGTGATTAGGCGTCAAAACATAGTTGCCAACTGGTGAGTATTACTTTTAGGTGCCACGATTTTCTGTTCGGCAACTGTCCATTGATTCGTTTCTTCCTCTAGGATATGAACTCTATTTAGAACAGGGGGGAGGGGGGGGGGGAATTCTGACCACGTTTATAACCTGTTTTAAAATTATTTTAGGTAAAAATAATTCGTGACTTTGTCAAAACTATATCTTGGAGTAATTTGATGTGATAGGTCAGATCACTGAATTTGATGCTACCACTCAAACTAATATTTACAGGCAGATTTTTCGTAAATGAAATATTATGTTTTTATTGAAGAAAAAGTACCTTTCTTAGAGTCAGTCAGTTTGATTTAATCATTTTTCTATATTTCATCTGATTAATTTCCGTTCAATTTTGGCCTTCTGAACTTTTGGAGAAATCCGTAAATGGAAGCTAGAGGATCCAAGATGACAACCATTTGGCAATCACGACGTATAAAAAAATAAAAATAAATAAATAAATAAATAGGAATTTCAGCGGAATCCACAGAGTGGCTCTTCTCTCCGCTGTTTCCAGGTCGAATTGGAATTTGGAAATTTCACTTCTCGTTGTGGAACTTAAGTAAACATATTTGGACGTACTTTTTATTCCGGCTCCAATTGCCATTGGCATAACTTTAATAGTTTCCGAGTTATGAAGGGTTGGAGGAATTTCTAGATAGCATTAGTTTAGTCTAGCGTAATGAGATTAAATTCAATCCAATTTCAATGTTAAACGCTCTGAAGATAAACATGGTTTCACAGGCTTTGGTAAAAATTGCTTTGTTTATGAGCTTGTTTTCACTTACAGTAATTTCAGATTGGTCAGATCGGAAAACGCGTCGTCAGCTAGGTGCGAAATAACGCAAGAAGACAAATCCCTGCAAGGCAACAGTAATACATTACTGGTTTTGTGGTTGTTGTCGTCACTTTTGTTGTTGCTGGCATCTGCTAACTTTGGTGGTGTGTAATACACTCCCTCCTTTATGGCCTTTATGGCCTTTATGACTTACAACGTTAATAACATTTTTTTTTAATTCTTGCGCAAACGAAACGACGAAATTTCGTGACTTTTTCAGACATTTATCTGGAAAAAAATTGGTATGGTAGGCTAATATTTATCGAATTTGATGTTGCCATGAGAACCAATTTTTGACATGTAGGTTTACCAGATTTCGGAATATCCATGTTTTAAAAGTACAACATTTCTTGTTTTTTTTTCTTATCATTTTCGTGATTTCTTTTCATTTTAAACACTTTTTGGTCGATTTGAGCGGTTTTCTAAGGTTATGGAGAAATGAAACAATCCAAGATAGCTTATGCAAGGTCAAATTGTGACGCAATGTCCGCCTCATATTACATCATCACTTCTCGTTGCGAACCTCAAAGGAAACAACTTTGGATTTACTCTCTATGCTTCCAGCTTCATTTTCATCACTTTTACATTTGTGACGTTATGGAGGTGGGGGGGGGGGGGGGGGGACTAAGCCTGGTCTAGAAAGGGTAATAAGCGTAGTTTCGTACTATGTGAAAATATTGCTCGCTGCCGAGGACTCGAATCCCATTCTCCTGCATTCAAGGCAGACGTGATGATCTAGTTTCACTACAGGTGAACCTACAGTGACAGCGGACGAAATGGCACAGCTTGTTCTTATTTCATCACTAAGATCGCAGGGTCTCTCACTCGACAAGAAGTCTGATTTCACTAAGGATCGACTAACAGCGATCTGAATATTCCAATTAATAAGTAACATGCAGCATCTAACAGATCATTACAGTGAACCTATGTGAATATTCCTTGCTGTCGTTTTTATAATTTTAAATATAAACTCACAGTGTGTCGAGATTGGTGAGATTCTTAAATACGCCACCGCGAATGAGGAAAAGAGGGTTGGACCGCAGGACCCTGTAAAGCACAGTAATAAAATTTGGTTACATAGTAATATTGGCGAAGCGGGTCTACCACCTTTAAAGTAGGGTTACTGTGAATTTCAAAATTGCTCAGCTTAGACGAATGTTACATTGAATATTTTAACTTTAAGGTTGAAGTTTCGCATCCACCAAAACACCAGCTTGATCAAGAACTGTTGATTGTATTGTACTGACGATGGGGTGGTAGAACATGACTGGTAATGAGCAAAACCAACCCCTTTATAGACCTCTTTTATAATGAAGTGCATGATTAGTTTTCTTTTTTGTGCATGCAAATAACCCTGCTTGACCTCGCGTTTGAGTGAAAATATAGCCTGCGTAGCAGTCGTTTCCGTTTCCTTCAAGCCAAGTGGGGTAAGCGCGCGAAGGCATTGGCCAAAAGGAGCGAAAAGTAGGAGCAGGGGGGGGGGGGGGGGGGGAAGGGGCGGGGAAGGAAAGGAAACGCCTGCCGCTGAGCCCAGACATTTTACCGAACGCCCCCAAATGGCTTCGCTCCCTTGGGGCCTTCACTGTCACGTCAAATGTCAGATCAGAACCAATCATTTTTAACTTCTGGTAAATCTCAGCGAAAAAGAAAACAGAATTGCGGAGGGCAACTTGTTTACTTCAAGTTGCAGTATTTTTAGAAGATTTTCTCGAACTTTACGCCGCTCGAACAAAGCGGAGATAAAATAAACCTACGACAGATTTTACTAATGTTTTAGAATACCAACTCACTTGCTTATAGCTGGAATTACAGACAGAAAGAGCTTGTCCCACATGGCTAAATACTTCCTCGCGTTTCCAGCATAAAATTGTATTTCGCTTATAAACGTGAGTACAAAGTCGTTCTAAATTTTGAAAGACCGTGGTTAGAACTGAAATTTTCCTACAAAGTAGTACTTGAGGCCTCCTCAATCTATTTATGATTACAGAGTTTGAATAAAAATTTCTTTGTTCGTATGCGAAACAAGCTTTCAGACCAAAGCGCAATGAAAACTATATTTTGAGCGTGACCGAGAATTCTTGATTTTGCTTGATGTTAATGGATATTCTCCCTTAAAGCAGTCCTTTGCTCCGGTTTCAGCTGAATAAACGTATATCTCTGCGAAAGTAGTTTCGTCGTTTCCAAAGCAAAGCAAACTCGAAATCGAAAGGACACTCGGGGAAGTTCTTTTCCGCCTTGGCCAGTATATTCACCTTTGATAGACGTTTTGGTCTATGAGTTTGATTGACAGACGATTGACCAATGGTAATACATCATTGCTTCCCGTTCGCTGGCAAACGGCGTTCGGTAAAATGTCTGGGCTCAGCGGCAGGCATTTCCTTTCCTTCCCTGCCCCTCTTAGTGCAGCTGCTTAGCCGAAAAAATATCAAAATCGTTCGTTTTGTGATACAAGCATGAAACTTTGCAAAAAGATAGCTCTTAGGCTGCTTATTAAATTCTGATATAGGGCCAACGTGAAATGTCACCTTGTGGGGAGATAGGCGGCGCCACATTTGTCATTACATGAAAACGAGGCTGAAAGTAAAAACTGTGTAAAACTCCATATTTTTTTACTAGCAATGCAGAGATTTTGATTGTAAACAATTCAAAGGCTACATTTGAAGTATATTTTAAGTGTACTCGTTGTTTTTGAAAGCTTTTTAGACCGTTATAATGTAACTCTAGTGGTGATATAATTAAAATACTTGTTACCTTATTTATTAAAAAAAAATAAATAAATACGATCCTTTATCCCTGCAAATTTGTTTTGTTGGGCAAGGGTAAGCCCTCGAAACCACTAAGAAGAAAAAAAAATGAGTTTTTCACTAATTCACCCAGTCTTCTTCTCTCCCCTCCTTATTTCAAAAAGAGCACTAGAGCCCAAGCCTCAGTATGATATCCAATATGGCGGCCTCCATGTAGCAACTTGCTGTCCTTCCAAATCTGCCACGTGAAAGTAAGTTTTAAAAACAGTGACTTATATTTAGCAAATATAAGTATTTTGGAGAAATTATTTACTATACATGCATGCTAGGCGAAAGAAATAGATTTGATTTAAAGTCATTTTTCTACAACTTTCGGAAACGTTTGAATTAGTCTTATTCGAGCTAACAGAAGTAAAGTAATATTCGATGCAGACACTCCTTGTACATGTTCATTTGTGTTAAAAAACTTAAATTTTTATCATTTCAATTTCATTTTAATCATTTTAGGAAGGGTTTCTGTTCATACTGAAACGAAATATAACAATAAATGGGCATACCTTTGTTTCACTGAGTCTTTCTCTTCATGGCAAAAAAAAAAAACCTGTCAGTTCAATGTCCTGTTGCTAAGTTTGTAAGCCAAAGACTCGTTAAATTGGTAACTAGCACTTCTCGGTTGTTTTTCGAAAGAGTTAGCAATAGACAAACCATTTTCTCATTTTTATATATTGCTTTTAAGATGTCAAGAAAGTCTTTTAAAGAAATAAATCCTTTTGAACAAACTCAAACTATTCCCTCTGAAGAACAAGAAAGGCTTTTTGAATGGAGTTTGTGCATACTGTGCCAAAAACGTACGAAGGAGAGTCTACAATGTCCAGCTCGCTCAAAGCGATTAGATTTGGGAGCCGGCTACAAGAGTATGGCAGAAAATCTTCAAGGTTTCTTTGCTATTGGTGCACTTCCTTTTGATATAAAACATAACCAGTTGGATGATGGCAGTGGTGTATTCAACACACTATCAAAGCATGAGGCGTCGTGGCACAAATCCTGTAACGACAAAATCAATAGCACTTAACTTAAAAGGGCAGAAAAAAGAAAACACCAAGAAGAGTTGCCACCACACAGTCCCAAGAAAACAAGGCGAACAAGCTCATTTGGCCGTAGCGAGTGCGAAAACAAAGATGAAGAGTTGTGCTTTTTTTGCAATCAAGTTGCTGGAACATTAGGCCCTCAGATGGCGTCGACCTTTGAGCTTGACAAAAAAGTTCGAGAAAGTGCCATGAAATTGAAAAGAGGTGATCTATTGGCAAAGCTTTCTTCTGGTGATATGATTGCCATTGAGGCAAAATATCATGCAAGATGTCTTGTGTCATTGTATAACGATGTACGCAAACCCGAAATAAAGTCAAATTCAGAGGAAGAGAAGTCAATGTCGTCTCTACATGGTATAGCATTTGCGTCTTTGGTCTCATATTTAGAGGATCATCGTGAATCTGGTGAAACTTCTCCTGTATTCAAGCTTGCTGACTTAGGAAGTCTATACTCCGAAAAGCTTCAAGGGCTTGGAATTCCAAAGTCGAGCTTAAATATTAATACAACGAGACTTAAAGAGAGGCTTTTGGCAGCAATACCAGACCTAACTGCTCATACACAAGGGAAACATATTTTGCTGGTCTTTAATGATACTATCGGGGATGCCATTCGAAAGGCTTGCGAACAGGACTATGATTCTGAGGCATTGCAACTGGCACGAGCGGCCAGAATCGTACGGAGGGATATGTTTAGTCTTCAACAGTCTTTCAAAGGAACATTCGAGATCGACTGTCAGAAGAAATCGGTACCAGCATCAGTGCTCGCCCTTGTCAGTATGATTATCGAAGGCCCCAGCATCAAGAAAGATAACAAGGAAATAGAGGAAGAAGACCAGGCAATAACAGCAGCACTAACCATCTCACAGTTATTATCATTTAACAGCTGCAAGCAGGGAAGAGCAGGAAAAACTGTGCGCCATAGAAGAGAAAGAGAATGCCCGTTACCAGTATACACAGCTCTGAAAATTCACGGTGAAACGAGAAAGAGGAGCCTTGTAGAGGTCATGCACAAGCTTGGGTTATGCATTTCCTATGATCGGGTGATGGATATTTCCACGGACTTAGCTAATTCTGTCACGGCACAGTTTGAAAAGGAAGGTGTTGTCTGCCCTCCAAAGCTACGAAAAGATGTGTTCACTACAGCAGCCATCGACAATATTGATCATAACCCGAGTTCTACAACTGCAAGCGACTCCTTTCATGGCACAGCCATATCGCTAGTTCAGCATCCTACGGCCACCATAAAAGGAACTGAACGTGGAACAAATGTGATAGATGGAACTGTTCAAGAAGTGAAGGCTATAAGCGAGCTACCTATTGCATTTTGCAATGTTCCTCCTGCAGTTCTGCTAGTTAATGATCCCATCGTTCCAGAGCCTCCCAGTGGTTATATAGGCCTAGAACACGGAACGGTTACTCCAGTAGATGTGCCAGAAGAAGAAGAGTTCCGATGGCTTCGAAATGCAAAAGAGTTAGCATCAAAAGCAACTCTTGAAAAAGGTGATTTCATATCCTGGGCAGCATTCCATGCATCTCGTCAACCAACAACAGCGTATGTTCCGGCAGTGATATCGCTTCTTCCTATGTTCTACGAGAACGCACATTCCATCGCGATGATTCTACACGCTATGAATATGATCAAAGCTGTAGTAAATCATTTAAACCCAGGCCAAACACCTGT